>NC_054379.1:46979995-47344995 GCF_017654675.1 Xenopus laevis
TAGCACTGTAAAGTAAGTACACTGCAAATTGACGGCTGTTTCGTTTTATACTTCAGTTTCAGTTTAAGAATTTTGTTGCTGTAGAGACCGATGTTTAAGCAGGATCGGGTGCTTTCCTCTTTTATAATGAAGACGTTATAGAAGAGTTGCTGCTCTTTAGTGTTCCATTTCTTGGTTGTTAGATATATATGTAGTTTAGTAGTCCTAGGCTTTAAGGAAGAGAAACACTTTTTATTGCACATCATTTGAAGCTTTGCCATAATAGGGTTTCCATGGCAAGGTACAAATATACAAAAAACTTGACTATTTGCACCATTTTGTAAATGACCCCTACTGTGTCTTATTATCTCACCATCCTCCATACAGATATTTGGAGCTCCATCCATAGTGTAAGGGGTCTGATTTTAATCTGTGCTCCACTGAGCACAGGATTTACATGGAGGGGGTTGTATAGAGTGCCTGTTTTTTGTAATGCCGCTTGTCTTTGCAATGGCCTACCCTAATTGAGTTAATAAACCCAGATGCCCAAAAGTACACATTATGAGGCCTCCATCACATGTTTCTTTCTATAAGGACATACAAATAAAATAAAGACTTTATATAATAGACTCTGGTCTGGCTTTTTGGGGGCAGACTCGAATCTTTCAAGATTTATTAAAGCCCGATGCAGCAAAAAGCCTGAGTTCGAAAAACCACCAAGTGAGTGGCATAGGTCCCTTTCCTATTTTGAAGTTTCTATGGTCTGCACCGGAATTAGCCTGAAAATCCGATCAATTTGTGAAAAAGCTGGCTAAAATCAAGAGATTCAGGGAAAAAATAACAAAAAATTGTACAATTCGGGGTTTCGCTTGATTTTATTGAGTTTTCACCCAGATTAAATCAAGCTTTTTTTTTTATAATAAATAAGGTAAAATTGGGTATTAGAGATTAGTCGTATTTAAAAAATGAGATAAATTCGGATTTCAGTAAATAGCCCTCCCTGTTTAGAACACTATAAAAAAAGCCATCTTCTTTATTTTTGGTGTGTTCATGCTTGTTCTGTTGTTTGTGATTAGTTTGATTTTACTCCAGACCATTGTACAACACTTTGGTGTGTGGTGATGCTTTATAAATATACTATGTATGTACATATGTAAGAATAACTTGATTTGTAAAGCGCTGTTAAGGAGCCGCACTGCTGTACAATGCATAAAGTACAATATATATATAAAAGTATCCAAAGGGAAGACAAATCAAATAACAATAATAATAATAATAATAAATAAAATAATAATATTACTACTAATGACTACAAAAAACAATGAAAGCAAAAAAACAATGAAAGCAAAAAAAAAAAGAAGCAATTAATGGACATAAAAATGTAATTAATCACATTTGCCTCAATTAGCAAACAGGCTGAAAATAAGAATTAGCAAACAACCTTATTCAAACCATCTGCTGCAGTGGCAATGTATCAAAAATTTTGGAAGAAGCAGCTATTTAATTTTGGATGCAACATAATGTTATCTAGGGTTGGGAAATAGTTTCATTTATGTGTTTATCTAATATGAGCAGTACTTTGCACTTCCTGTTTTCAAAGCTCCAAGCTATTTGTGAGTGGTGCTAAAATAACACCATGTTATATATAATACATATACTTTGTATAATAGGAATGATTGCCAAGAGCAAATTAAAAAACTAAAACTAAAATAAAAAAGCATCAGTTTCCTTTGTAACCATGTAACATATCAGGTAAGTCAGTGCAGAACATTACATTTTAGTATTTCTAATAACCTACCTGGTATGATTATTGTAAACATAAGGTCACATGTGGAATATGGAAAATTAATGGTCAACCATACTATTGTTGTATTTTTTTATTCATTTAATCTGATCTCATTCAATGTGTGAGTTACACATGATTTAAGTTACCACATTCCTTAAGTATTTTTATCTGATATCAACCATGGTTGGGATTTATTTACTACTGCTGTGCAAACCATATCAAGCAATCAAAATTTAATTTCGCTCTTCTATGGCAGGTTTACCGATGGAAGTAAATTCTGATTGCTTTGGTTTAATGCATAGGAAATAATTTGCACAGATACAGCAAATGAGCGCTATTAGCATCTGTTGACTGAATATGCAAATATATAAATTTATTAGTTTTCCTACAGCTATTAAATGGACCAAGCAGAAAGTTGAACTGACTACGACCACATTGAGTTATGGATGTGCAGGTCCCTTGGGTGGTCAAATCATTGGTTGAAAGTTTAAACATTGGTGGTGATGCTAAGTAAAAGTCCTTTAAAATCTATGGCTCTGTTTCTAAAGCACAACATTGCCAGAACTGTAGATTTTGGTGCAAAAGTGCAGTTGGGGTCCCTGCAATACCCCCACAGTCAGTTGCACTAAATGCTCTACTTGCACTTCCATATAGTTGCTCTCGGGACCACTCCAGAACCCTGTAGCTACCACCTCTGGGCCAGTTCGTTGCTCTTAGGCTCCTCTAGTGCCCTGCATCAATGGCTGCAGTTAGGTTGTGCCAAAAGAATTGGATGCACATGTCAGATGTATGCCGATCACTGGGAATGACGCTAGGCAGACTTTGAAAATATTTGATTTGCAATGAATTTTGGTAAATTAGACACAATTGTAGTAGGTACAGTGCAATTGCACAAATTGGTAAATAAATCCTTTTGCACTTGAAATTGCACTTTGCTTGCTGCACTTGTAGACATACATGTTCCCTTTTATGTTTTTGGCAAGCACAAAGTCCATGGCCATCCTGAAATGTGCCCATATTCCCTTCAACATGTCCATTTTCCAAGGAAATACATCTTACGTGGGGCTTCAGCCATAAGTACTAAACAGAGCCGGATTTAATCTGAGGTGCCCGAAGATGATGTCCTCCTTCGCCCCCTTGATCACGCACATTCACATCCTTTATTTCTACCCAGAGCAGCTCCGGAATCAAGGTAATGTTTATTTCCAAAGAATTGCAGCATTATTTGTGTTGTCACCTTTGGTGCATGCCATTAGGGCCTGATATGCTTTGTGGCACAACATGCAAAGGGAACCCATGATCTACTGCCACCAATAGGCTGGTATTTCCAGGCTTCCCTTAAGTCAATGAGAACTTTTGCACACTATTCATTAGAACAGAGAGGGTAGGTGCTGTGTTTCTCCCTGTAAGTACATGGAGTGTGAATTGGCACATGTACCTTTTATAAATGCCATCAACGCACACTTAAATCTCCGTAAGAGCAAGGACAGATAGAGGAGATATTATGCTTTTAGGCTACTGTGCTAAGTGGCTATAATTCGTTATTTTAACTTTATACAATCTCAGTAATGGGTATTTAAGTAATAAATCGTTTCTACGCACATAATAAGTAATAGTTTTGCATCTGACTGATTTAAAATATCTTGGATATTAATAAGGATACACAGTATATATTTAAAAAGTAGAAGGATCCCAAACATTAAAGAGGTGGCTCACCTTTAAGTTAACTTTTAGTATTTTATTGAATTTTATAGAATGACTACTAACTTTTCCATTGGTCTTCATTATTTCTTTTTTTTTAATTATTTGCCTGACTTTTTACAGCTTTCAAATGGGGAGGTCACTGACCCCATCTAAAAAAACAAATGCTCTGTAAGATTCTGCTACTTTTTATTACTCTTTTTTCTATTCGGACCCTCTTTTATTCACATTCAAGTCTCTTATTCAAATCGATGCATGGTTGCTAGTGTAATTTGGAACTTATCAACCACATTACTGAAATTGAAAACAGGAGAGCTGCTGAATAAAAAGCTAAAAACCACAAATAATAAAAAAAATGAAAACTGCACTCTCTACTCATCATACTAAAAGTTAATTTAAAGATGAACAAACCCTTTAAGTGCAATATTTGTAGCTGTCAATAATATCATTATTCATTTGTGCATGTTGCTGCTGTTGCAGCAAAATTGTTCTAATATATTAAAGATACAGGTATTTCCAGTAGCATGCACTCTTTGGTTTGAGCAAGACTTGGTAAGGAAATGGTTAATATTTTCAAATTATTATTTCTCTTGAAGTCATGACATTTTTCTGACTTCTATTTCAAGGACATGATAAAAAGCATCATCAAAGAGACAGGAGAATCACAACAACTTCCAGTCTTTGGCAAGCTTCAAATGTGTTTTGTTGACTTTTACTCCCTGGCCGTAAAGGTTAATGACTTGCTAACCCTAATTCTCCACGGAGTGCTGAAAAGAGTGACAGGAGGTCACCCATGTTGATTTACTAATTCAGCTATAGTTGGGATGTCAGTTCCATCAGACTGAGAATGCTGCTTTTCAATTTCTGAAGAATAAGAAGGGCCCATAAATAGGCCTGATCCTCAGTTGCATCAACACATATAATGGTGATAATGCTGAGTCCAGAAAACAACATTACAGAGTAAAAGAAGAAGAAGCGGTTATAGGTCTTGCATTAACACCACAGTCTATCTTTGAAATGCACTTTCTATAGCACAGAAGCAGCTGGGTTGTGGACCAAAACATTGTTTTCTTATTGCTAATTGAATTCCTTACAGGGAGATGGGCCAGAGCTCTGTGAAACTCATATCATATTATTAAAGCAGTGGTTTTCAAACTTTAAGAATTGTGTTATGTCCATGCTGATTGCTGAGCACAGGACAATTTAAAAATAATGTTACTGCTCAAGAGAGATCTTCAAAATTATCATACGGCTTTCTAAAAAGCTAGAATAATTGTGTCCTTACCAGAAACTGGCTGTTCCAAAACAAAGGACACTGGATGACTGGCTTGACCCGCAGCTGAAAGTTAGTTTTCTTCATAATAATGCTAAATCAGAAGCCCATTTCACTTAGAGAGAAACATTGTTAAAAAAAACTATTGGGATCAGACCTTTAATTGTTTTGTTATCACATGTGGCTGTTAATTTACTGTATAAATGCTTTCAAGATGAATTTTAAGTTCTTTGCGTTTAGGCACAGAACTGCCATCGAATAACAGAAATATATGCTGTAGCATGTGATTGCAGTGAGACATTTTGAATGCTTTAAAAATAGAGATATTTCTTTGTCAGCTTTTCATCTAACCTCATGAAAGGAGCTTTCACTTGGCATTCTTCAAATTAAAATAACAGCACCGAATAGTCAAAAAGAGGTCACAGACATCAGCTGATGCAATTCAAGAGTTTTATTATTAGAAGGTATTTCTAGAGGTTTTCTCCTGAGCAGCCTAATTTCCTTCCAGACCACACAAGTATAATACTGTACACACAGTAACAAAGGGAAAGATCTGGTATTTCTGGGAGGAATGCAAAGTAATACCTACACGTGTTGGCTTTGGCACATGTAAGCAAAAATTGGCCTCAATTATACTCGTACTGAAATAAAATTTATTGACAACATATAAGTTGATCATATAAGTGAAAATGTAATTGAAAAAATGTAATTATTTTTAAAAATAAGTGATCTTACCACACATAACATAAAAATATCCATCATGTATTGTGTGAGAAGTGATCAGCACCCTTTGCAAAGAGGCTTTTACACCAAAATTCAATAGGGTGCAAATAAAAAGTAATTACTCGTATGAAAATAGTACAGGTATGGGATCCATTATGTAGAAAACAATTATACAGACAGCTCCGAATTATAGTATGGCCATCTCCCATAAACTCCATTTTAAACAAATAATTAAAATTTGTAAAAATTATTTTCTTTTTCTCTGCAATAATGAAACAATACATTGTACTTGATCCCAACTAAGATATTATTAATCCTTATTGGTGGCACAACAACCCTATTGTGTTTATTTAATATTTAAAAGATTTTTTTGTAGACTTAAGGTATAGAGATCCAAATTACGGAATAATCCCTTATCTGGAAAACCCCAGGTCCAGAGGAGTCTGGATAACAGGTCCCATACCTGTACCCTATTAATAGATTACAGAATATGCCATGGTAACCTGCTGGGCTTCCATATGTGTATCTTGCCTTAGGACTTATTGATGACAATATGCAATTGCAGCTAGGAATTCTAAGGATCTGTTGGCTGTTGGTGGAACTAGCAGTTCCTGACCTTAAAGAGATACTGACATCAGAAATTAAAACTTTTTACATTGTCTTTGCATACTTTTTATAATTTTTGCCCAATGTTTTTACATTACCTATCTGATCTACCTATGTTCCTCTATGAGGGGGCTGCCATACAGTATTTGTGCAGCAGTAGTCCGTTAGCATTAGAATCTCTAACTGACAGGTTGAGAAGGGACAGGTTGGCAAAACAGTCAGGTTTAGCAACTTCAAGTTACAATTTTGTATAAAAGCAGACCTATCAGTAAAAAATTATCAAAATAACCTATACGTAACTCTTAGGGGGTTAGTTACTAAAATCTGAATTTATTTCATTATTAAAATAAAAAATGCTCAACCAAACTCCCATGCCAGATTTTGCCTTTTTTATTAATAATATAACGCAAATAAATCTGATCGGGAAAAAATCCGATAAAATCGAGTGAAAACCCTTCAAGTTTTTCCTGAAAACCCCCGAAAAGGTTGTATTTTAGGGCTAAACCCACCGAAGACCATAATAATTTCAATTTGGGATAGGTGCCTCTCCCATTGACTTATACAGGCCCTTGACGCCATTGAGGTCTGAGATGGCGGATTTTCCGATTTGGGCTTTTTGCAGTACCAAGGTATAATAAATCTCAAAAAAAATAATCCATAAAAAATGTTTTTCCCCAAAAACCCTGACCAGATAAATTCAAGGTTTAGTAAATAATCCCCTAAGTGTACTTTAATATTTTGAAGACTAGTCTTTTAGTGTCAGTATGACTTTATTAGTCCATAGTCCATGTGTGTTCACATTTTGATATCCTGATACTGATGGTGATACTCAAGCTCATGCAACTGACATGCATTTGCCTACATATGTAGACACTAGTTCTGATACTACAAAATAAACGATTTAACAAAAAAGCTATACAAATTGGTGCCTGTGTAATAAATTGTATCACTTAATCAGATTTGTGAAATCAACCCGAGCAATAATAATTCTTTTTTTTTTAATCTGGTGAACTTTATTTAGTCTTTACTTGTAAGCTCAAGTAATTGGTAATTCACCTACTAAGTTTACACTGTATAACAACGTCTGTTTATATGGTTATAAGACAATGTTCATCCTCTTCAATTGATTATTGTGTATGAGAATAATGAAAGGTTTGGGTTTAGAGCCAAGGAACAAGTCTATAATGTGAGATTCCAGGCTGTGAGGCTAGGTGAGGGTGATGCAAGAGAACTTGTTGCTGTTGCAGCTGCAGCTCTAGCAAATAAAGTTGCCTGTAACTGTGGGAACTGCCTCAGGCCACTTGCTGAGAGAGATGGACCTCCTGCCTGTAGCTAATAACACCATACCTACTGCCATATCCATTCTTTGAACTACTGAAATGATTTTCCAGCACTACCTCAGGGAATTTGTAGCCTTTATCCACATGTCTCTTATAAAAGCACAGCCACAAATGCTAACTGTCTCTTTTAGTTACCACTGTTGTGTTCATTTAAGGCAGGGCCTTCCAACAGGAGATTTTTATAGTTCCCCAACTGCTCAAGAGCTTCCTTAACCTCTTTACATGACATCATCAGCTTAAGGAATATTGCTTTTAAACATATACTCTATGGGAAGTTGGAGATCATTGTTCATAGTTGAAAATTAATGCTGCATCATGAATTCTGTAGTCTTTATATATATATATATATATATATATATATATATATATATATATATATATATCTATATATATATATATCTATATATATATATATATATATATATATATATATATATATATATATATATATATATATATATATCAAAAGCTACAGCTTGGGTGCTCACACATCATTTTGTCTGATGCCTTATTTAATATATTTTTTTTTTGTAATTTAAAATTGTTATTCGTTTTCAGATAGACAGAGAAAAGAATATTGCCAACATATGGAAAAAAGGATTAACTTGTGGGAGGGGGTTTAAATAAAAGAGAGATTCGGGAAAAGAAAAGAGAAGAAGGAAAAGGAAAGAAAGAAGTATAGTTATCAGGTTCTAACTGAGTAAATATCTTATGTTCAACAAATGGTACCTCTAGCTTGCAAATCAGCCAGTTGCTGGGCCCACGGATACCACTCCAGCTCCCCCTCGTAGCTTCTGTCATGAAGTCTGTTCCTTATGGACTCCATTGCTCTGATCCAGTTTACCTTCGATATCAATGCTTGACGCCCTGGGATATTGGGTTTTTTCCAATTTGCTTCTAATAGAGACCTTGCTGCTGTAAGAATGTAAGTGGCTAACTTGCGAGATTGTGAAGAGTGTATGTCTCTAATCTTCATTCCTAATAGGAATGTGTGTGGTGTTGCTTGTATAGAGCAATGCAAAACCTCAGAGAGCAGAGTTGCTACAATTTTCCAGAATGTTTGAGCTATTGGACAAGTCCACCAGGTATGCAAGAAAGATTCCCTGTCTCCACATCCTCTAAAGCAGTTTGAATGATCCGGATTAGCACTAATTTTACTAATGCGTGATGGGGTATAGTACCACCGGTATATGATTTTATAAGCTCTTTCACTAGAGAATGCACATATAGATGTTTTTTTAGCTGTGGCCCAAATTGCTGTCCAAGTCTTTCCTTATTTAATAATTTTAAACATGGTAGTTCTTTCTTTGATGGTGTGAACTACATTCACTGAATGATGCAACATATCTATGTTTGCATCCATGTTTTAATGTACACTACAGAAACTAAACTGACAGTGGGGCAAAGAAGAGTACAGGCAAGAATGAAGTCGAGAGATTCGAGAAGAAATGGGCCAAAAACAAATCCACTTTTATTTGTCTTTCTTGGTTTACAAGCATTAATAAAAATATCAAAGATCATGTTTTTCAGATCTGTACGAGGGCATATTACCTGTGTATAATTAATATAATTAATGCAAAAAGTAATGAAACTGTTCTGCAGAAGGGGAGCTATAAGGCTCTGAATTATATTAATTTAGGATGAAGATGTTCAGTCCCATAAGTAAAGAGTCCACTTGTACCCATGCAAATGATATAATGATCACATTTGCAGCATTATTAGCCAAAGCTAAAATTTATGGCCTACATCTGGCTCTCATACTGTCTCATGCACAGCACAAAGTGACTTTTTGGGACCAGACTGGAGTTGTGCAAGAACAGACATAGTGGTTTCCTTTAAATAATAAATAATAAAATAGTCTGAGGTTTCCTTAAAATCATTAAACGACTTCTATGCAAAAAATGTGTTTTAGCCAAGATAAGTAATACATTCTCTGGTACTTTAATATTGCTGTGTAAAACACACACTGCTCACTTATGTGAGTGAACAATAATAAAACGTTTCAGAAAGCTTGGTTTCTTTGAGGGAACTCAATGTAGCAGATAGATATGTTGTTTGCAGTCTTTGCAGTGGTGGGAGACACAGATATAAACATGGACCTACTGTAAATATAACCAGGTAAACAGAAAATATACCAGTATAAATGACAACTGTGTGGTCTGCTTTTAGCTTTACTGAGCTTGAAATGCTTTTCACTGAAACTCTTTAAAGGAAAACTATAGCTCTGAACAATGTGGGTTATATATTGCATTAAACAGCTCATATTTAAAACCCTGCTTCATTTAAAGAAACCATTTTCATAAATGACGAATATCGAATTCGAAGTATTTTTCACCGAATGATCAAAGTAAAAACGTTCGATCCTACGATTAAATCGTACGAATCGAACGATTCGAACGATTTTACCGTACTATTGTAGAAGGTCCCCATAGGCTAACACAGCACTTCGGCAGGTTTAATTTGGTGAAGTATTGAAGTCGAAGTCTTTTTAAAGAGACAGTACTTCGATTATCGAATGGTCGAATATTCTAACGATTTTTACTTTGAATCGAAGTCAAAGTAAATTCAAAGTCGTAGTGTCCAAAAAATTACTTTGAATTTCGAATTCCCTCTAATTCACTTGGACCCTTGATAAATCTGCCCCATACAACACATGTTAGGTCACGTGAGCCATATTAATGGACAAAGTTCTGTCTTTTACTCCCACTTCTTCTTGCAGTATTTTTGGTCAGGTGATCTCTGAGGGAGCACAGAAAATATCATAAAATGTTGGCTCAAGAGAAAAAGATGTGAAAGGGAAATATTTACGGAGCTCTATATTCCAGTTTTGGAAAATCTTTTATAGGTCACTTAATATGATATAAACTGTTACCTAAACATTGTTGCATAGTTACATGGTAAGTTAAGTTGAAAAAAGACACACCTCCATCAAGTTCAACCTTTTAGTATATATATAACTGCTAGTTGGGGTATAGTTTTTCTTTAAATGTCACAGACCATAGAATGTACAGTATTGGCACTCTTACTTCCACTATGTTTTTGGGTTCTATTGAACCCTATTGGAAAAATGCGTAACACACTTATTGAGGACACATTGGTCTATTTCAGGGTAGAAATAAAACTAATATGTGGGCCGCAAATTACCCATCAGACTATGTTCTGGATCAAATGGATTTTAACCATGGTTTTGGTACAGTGATCGTCTCTACCTTCTATGTGGTCATTGTCTAAAAATGGTTATTTATTATCCTATTGGCCCTTTCTGCGTATGTGTCGATAGTGGCCATAGGTCTCTCAACATGAACTGTATACTGGGAAAACTGTAAGTCAAAGACCAAGTAAAAGATACTGCGTACTGGAGAAAGAAATTGTAGGAAAATAGTTTTGCAGCCCAAACCACAATATTCAAATTCGGAAAATCACCATGAAGGAAACTAACAAAACACATGCAAATGTATTAGTAACAGAGATGAGTAAAACAATATGGAAATTTTCTGAATTTCAGTGGTTCGCTAATTATGGAAACCACTGGTAAATACGGTGCAGAAGATAAACTTTCCTTAAAATATTAAGAGCAGTAGAAGGCTTCATCATATGGACTCAGATTCAAGCAGGTATTGCTTCTCCTCTGCATCAGCTATTATACAGAAGAGGTGACGGGTTATGGTGTAAAGTGATTGTATTATATGATTTATGGCAATAGTGAGCAAGGTGCAAAGTATTGTGAGGGTTAGTGGCAGTGAACAACATGAGCTACATGGCGACCCTTACATCTAAAACATAAGGGTTAATTTGCAATTAGGAAGGCACTGTGCACATTACACACAACCTTACTTGTATAAAAAATTGTAGCAATTAATTTATTTTCCAAAGGCAAGATGTAAAGTGCAAAAAAATGGTGGCTTTTTCAACATTGCCAAGTTGCATGATATGTTATGAGTATGAGGCATAGTAGGGAAAACGGTGCCAAACAAAAGCTTTAAGTGCAGCCTGGGAGGGAAACTATTACATTTATTCAGGTGCAAAGCAGAGATGGAGACTGAAAAACTTAATTCCCTGTATCCCTGATTTTCATGATCTGTGAATATTTCTGTTGGATTAAATTAAGCAATGCTTTGTTCAGAAGTCACAAGATTACAGAAAGTCAATACGATTTATGCCATGTGACTTCATGGGTTTGGTGTTTAGAGAGATCATGTAATATCCAATGCTAACATTCGCTATCCCAATAGGCAAATATTATAAAGAAATATAATATACATTTTTAAAATGATTGATTTTGAAGAATTCCTGTTGGTACCTGCTGCTTTACAAGCACCACTGCTGGGATCCCTTTAGAAGGCCTCCCCTACATCTGCCTGAGTGGATCATAAAGGTTCCCCCTAACAGTTAATGTGCAGTTGCGGATGTGCTTATGTGATGTTTGTCAACCACTGAGGTACTTCCCAGAGAGGCTTGATATGCCTGCATGAAATTTTATTGACCATTCAAGGGATGATGAAAAATAAAATCACTCTAATTATAGTATAGAATATGGATGGAACTTTTAGGATCTAAAATGTTTTTGGAATATTTGTGAGAATATAGAAAATATTATTACAATTATTTAGTGTAACACTGTGTTGCCTACCTTCTATGAAATTATCATTGGCTCATCCCTCAGGTTGCCTGGTCAAAACCTTCCCTATCACCTTCCATTGACTTCTTTAGTATCATCGTCATTATATAAATGCCAATACAGGAAATGACCAAAAGGGTTGTAGGGACAAAGCTAGACAAAACAAGAATAAACATGGCAATAGCAGGAGAATTGATTAAATTGACCCTAGTGTGTGTGTGTGTGACTATGTTGCATGTGTCAGTGCTACAGGTATATAAATAACAGATACAACTACTTTAGATGGTAACTTAAAGAAAATCACCATTTAAATAATTTCCTATTATTATTATAGGAAAATTATATAATTTCCCTATATATATAGGTATCAATCTATAGCATATCACTTTTTTTCAACAGTATTGTAAAGTTAATTATTCAATTGGAATCCCTTCAGGAAAGTTTTTAGTAAATAATGCTGCCCGAGTTCCCAGACCTTATATCTAAATAATGGTTGGAAAACAATAATGACTGTATAACAGAAAGGGGTTTGAATAGAATGTCTAAACTTTGTCAGATGCCTTTATTTCCTCTTTAATCCTGTTTGGTAGTCAAAGGGGTTGCTCACTTTCCAACACTTTTTTCAGTTCGATTGTTTTCAGATAGTTTACCAGAAATAAATACTAAAGCATACCAAAGCGTCGGAAATTTCGGAAAACGTCTGGCGAAAAAAAATAATCAGAAAACATCTAAAAGTGGCTAAAAATGTCCTATGGGATCCGTTTTTACATTTCATGAATCTTGAATTTTTAGAGTTTCCGATACATTTTTAAAAAACATGAATTTATATAGAAAAAAAATATGATTTGTGAAAATATGATATGAAAAATAGAAATGCAGAAAGTAAATAGGCCCCGTATAGGCTGTATAAAAATATGAACTAAAACAGCATCGGTATAGGCAAAATCCAAATGTAGCACAACTGTGCAGATAATTTACACTAGCACGTCTACTGAGTTGTTCAAACTGAGACCTTGGAATCTAGTCCGTAAACAAGGGGCAGAGTAGAGAGTTTACAGGGTAACCCTAAAATCAAAATGTTATGGCTTTGTCAGCCAGTTAAAATGCAAATGAAATCTACAAGAAAATCAGCTGCCAAAATTCTGATGATACACTTCCCATTGACTTCTATCGTATCTCAACAGGTTTCAGCTGGCAGTACTTGTATTTTATATCCACCATCAATTTTTCATAAATGGCTCAAAACTAAGGCATCTCAATGCAATAATTTTCGATGTTGTGACCGACCACAACTTTTAATATATAAGTAAAGTTATACACATTGTAAGAAGGAGAAAATATGTAACGTACTTCGTGTGCTTATTAGAGCAAGTTTTTAAGCCATTTATTTAGGATCTTCAGATGAATGTAAGTACTAGGCATAACATTTGTAGAGGAGTCTTTCTTTTATTTTGACTAGAAAAGGGAGGTAACATTCCAGAATTATATATTTCAGCATATCAGTGAACTTAGTACAAGATCACATTGACAGGCAGAGATAAAGTTAAAAATATTTGTTCATATAACTGATCTTAAGACTAGTTTAAAAAAACTGTAAATTATACAAGTAAACAAACATGACTCTTGTGATACTACAGTGCCAAAATTGAGTATGTAATCCCTATGTTGACCTGTCCTTATCAGCACTATATGTAAAGTAATAGGCCACAAAGCTCACATCTGACTGGTGGGAAAGATTTATGGCCAGTTTAAACTCACAATACTGCTGGGGTTTCCTGGCATTCTTAGTACCTACAATTCTTCACACTAAAACCTGTACACTCAATTCATATATCACTTTTTAAGTCCTTAATTCACCAATAAGTTTTACCACATTTGTCTATTTAAACTCTATTGCCATACAGATGCCAGCTAGACAAAATAACTTGCGGTTGACTCAGGTGGATAGAGATTGATGCTCAGTTTCCATAAAAAGTTCATATGAAAAAGAAGTTTACAAAGGAAGAATCCCCCCCCCCTGTATACTATAGTTTAGAGATAATGGAGTAGAAAATTCTAACGTACACGAAAATACGGTAAAACTAGGCGGTAGTCCAGAGAGAATCCAGAGAGAATCAAATATCTCAGCCGGAAGAGTGACAGCAGTGCTGTCCAACTTCTGTGGTACCGAGGGCTGGAATTTTTCTGGCCTATGTGGTGTAGAGCTGATAATGGAAGCCAATGTTTACCACTCCCTGATTTTAAACCACACCCATGTTACCACATGCCCTTAAAGCCATATGCCTCATCTTCCCACGTTGATGACACAGCGAACCCCAGCGCATGATTAAACACCTTGGGGACCCCTAACAAATATTTTCAAATGTTAACAAACACCCACCAGGTTCATCTACCACAGGCAGAGTATGGCACACATAGGCAGAGTAGGGAAGGCAGAGTATGGAACATACAGGTAGAGTAGGGCAGGCAGAATATGGCACACACAATGAGCATAGGGCAGGCAGAGTATGGCACACACAGGCAGAATATGACAGAATACAGCAGGAGACAGGGACAGGTCCGTCTGGTTCGGGCTGACTCCTGCACAAAATCTTCGGGCGGGTCCGGGTCGAGCTCTTCTCCTGCTCTCCCCGCCCGTGACCTAGTACTGCCGGCTCCAGATTTAATAGACTTCCGCCTGCCCCTTTTGTGACATCACTGCGGGACAGACGCGGGTCTATAAAAAGAGGGTAGCAGCGGGCCCAGGCCGGGTGTGGTTCAGGAGGCGGCGGGTTAGGGTCGAGAAATTCTCGACCCGCACATCACTACCCCTTAGTGTCTGGTCTGAGGTGTGAACAGTACAGGGCTTTATGGGTGTGAAAAATAGAGGTGTCGCAGGAGTGAACACCTCTATTTTTTACACCCATAAAGCCCTGTACTGGTGGTCGATTACAGATGTAAACATTGCAGGATTTTACAGTCTGTATTTGAGGGGTTAACAATGCAGGGGCCAGTTAATTTCAGTACTGATACCTTTTAAAGCATACTCAAGGTAAGCAGACACAGCAGGCAGACTTCCATGTAGGGGGTCACACAAGGGTTGGTCTTGCTGGCTGCCAGTTGGACAGCACTGGTCTACAGCATGGTCCAACTCTTGGAGGGCCTTCAAATATACAACACAGACTGCACTCCCAGCACCAACCTTCCTTATCCCTATAGCAATAATAAGGACAAACATGAATGTCACACTGAAACTGGTGTGGGTGCTAAACTCAATTATTCATCCATTACCACAGTTGCGGGGTCAGAAGGCCAGTTAGCGGACATATTTGTGGGCCAGATTACATCAAACTGATGATGTCATACCCAGCCTATGGAGCCCAGCAGTCCAGTAGACTGCTGGGCTGTGAAATGCCTTGATGGGAAACATCTGACCCACTGCACTAGTTTGAGTGCTGGAAACATCAAGCATTGTTGATGCTGTAAGAAAGGGAGATGGATAGGCACAACAGTAATATGAGGGTATGTCCAGCATCTTCAATAGATCAAACTGATTTGCAATTTCATGTGGGACCCAGATTATCTTCCACAAGGTTGGGGTGTCCTAAATGTGAGTCCAAGGCTTCTCTTCCAGAGGAGTTATTCCATTCACCTCTTTCAATGTTTAGTGAGTTAAAGTACGTGTGTTCCATTTCCATTTGTCAAATACTAAAACAACACAATCATACGTGTATTTAAAGTAATTTTACATTAACAACACAGCAAATGTATTACAATGTTCCTGGTAGATTCACATTATTAGTAGGTGTAGGTGTTTCAGAATCATTATTCACCCAATTAACATTAATGTATTAATGCATTTTGTGTCCTCACTTCTATAGCCTTGCAAACGTTATTTTTTTTTACATGCATATTTGTACACCAGTACAGTAATATTCTGGGATACAGCAACCTTTGAGTTTTCACAAATATTCACAACCATCTGTTTGTTTAATTTGGTAAATCAGTTGGGGTACATACAAAGACTACACATCCTCTGCGCTAACCTATATCAATATATGTAGGACATTAAGACATATTGTGCATATAGCTAATAAAAAATGTACCAAAAAAAGGTATTTGATGGTAGATGTATGCAGAAAATATGTGCAAAGCAGGCTCCATATTGATATAAAGCAGGACAGTCCAAAATAAAGTCCTTCAGGTGATGTTGATGTGCTAGCACCCTTTTTGACTGCCAGAATGACTGAATGGCTTCAGTTTATGTAACACATATATTAAGTGTTGTGCTTGTCACCTTGTGCCTAAATGCCTAATTGTTGGCTCAGTGCCGAATTGCTGACTGTTGACCTACAGAATCTCACTATGCAGGCCCCAGGATTTTTACTGATAGTTTCAAAACCCTAAAAAAAGGCTTTGGTTGCAAATAATTGAAGCTGAAATGTCACTGAAATTGCACACTACCTTTATTTGAATGTATTGCAGACTTAAAACAGATGCTATTACTTGCAAACCTGAAATTACAGCTGGATTTATCTTGCTTCAATAAAATTGCAGCAATATAAGTATGTAAGTTGACTGGCAACTGCTCAAGTGTGTTTTAGGTGCAGTTTATTGACACCCAAAACCCAGAAATTCCACTAAATGATTCCAAAAGATAAACTGTACAAATCCTGAAATAAATGCCATTCTAAAGTGAGAGAAAGCGTTATTTATAAAAAATAAAAAAAAATGAAAAAGATATATAAATATATCAGAATCTAATTACTATATCTGTAACAAGTTCCTGACTTGAACATACTGGCCAATGCAATTTCACTAGATTCTTCAATTTCTGAGGCATCTTGTTATTTTAAACTACAGAGGCAATTTATTGACCTTTCACTTCAATACATTTCAGGCTCCGTATTGCCTGAATTAGATATGGCGGAGATCAGTATTTTTCACATTAGCCATCTTAAATAATCTATAGATTATGTCAATTGCAATACTTAATGACTTTATTATTACTGTAATAGTTTTTTCCAGGATTCATTTGTCTGTAGAAGGAGACTGAGACGTTTAAATCTCAGCAGTGCTTTGTCAATGTAACTATTGCCGATCGACATTACAACCTCATGGTTATCCACATGAAATATTTTGATTAGATGTTTACTCTTATTGCTCCAGTAACCTCTCCCCGAATCACTCGCTAAGAAAAACAGAACAAAGTTGATGCCATGTATCTAAACTTGCACAAAGTGAAAATAAATGAATGTGTCTGTGTATTTTAGTGCCCACAACATTTTACTTCAAGGGGAACTATCATAAAAATCCACTAAACAGTAGTAGATGTTTAATAAATCTCACAAATAGTTTCTATTTCTTACAATAGTTCATTATCAATTTTTTTTTCTGGCTGCAACCAACACACTTAAGTTGTCTATACATCATATACAACTTGAGCTGGGCGATATTGGGCTGATCCAGTTATTTAAATTACCGCAAATGGTTAGGAAATTGTCTCTTAAGCAACACATTTAAAATTCAACACATTTAAAATTCCAAGCTTTCTCTAAAAACAACGAACAGGTATCATTGGTGAAATATACTTCCGGGTCTATGACGTGTAATCACCTGAAGCGTTTCATGCCTCATTCTGGCACTTGACCACAATGTTTTCTTTTTAACTTGAGGGGTGCCCTGGCTGCCAATGTTGCACATTTATATGTGTGCCACTTTGATTTTTTTTCCCAGGGCTGCTTTTTGCTCCTAGTGCAGCCCTGTTCTGAGAGGTGATGACAGTGGGTCTTTTTTAACTATTTTATGTCTATTAATATTCTCCTGGAATTGTATTATTTTGTTTTTTCTATCATACTTCCTATCTAACTTTCCTTGGGGGTAGTGAGTTCTCCTCTAGAGTGGCAATCAAGACTGCAGCCCCTTGGCTCCTGCTTTCTCCAACTTTGTGGTATCCCAGGCCAGCAAAATTTGAGATTGTAGATTTTGGGATATCTCCACACTTCTTTTTCATTAACATACCTGCATTGGGAACCGTCATTTATTTAAACCAATTAAATCAGTAATTTAGCACTTTATAAACCAGGCTAGGTCTGGGATCATAATAATTCACTTATTTTAGACGAAGCACAAAGTTTTAAAATGTTATATCACTAGTATTTATGTTTCTTTGAGCACTTCCACTTTAATAATTAGCACAGGTCACTTTTTTGATTGGTGATTAACCTAAATGTTTGGAAGCAGTATAAATTGATGGAGTTTAGTAATAAATATATTTTTCTGATATTGGTATCACTCAAAGGGATATATTTAGCAAAGAGTGAAGTTAGAATTCGCCACAGTCCACTAGAGTGACATTCCGTCACTCTCTATTCATTTCTATGGCATTTTTAAGGGCATATTTATCAAAGGGTGAACTTCCACTTTCCCCCATTGATAAATACTCTTAAAAATGTCATAGAAAATAAATGGAGGGTGGTGGAATTTCACTCTAGAGGACTATGGCAATTTCTAACTTCACTTTTTGATAAACATACCCCATAAAGAGAGTTGTCTGTTCTTTTGTCTTTAGAATTGGTTCAAGTCAGAATATACCCTTTATCTACACCACCTGAAACTGCCTGCAATTCACCTATTGCTATACCACTTAATAGTTTCAGATTTTTTTGATCAAGACTGCATAGATAGATAGATAGATAGATAGATAGATAGATAGATAGATAGATAGATAGATAGATAGATAGATGATAGATAGAAAAAAGTCTAAAAAGTAATTGCTCTGAATCATGGGCAGTAGTAGTAGCAAAATGAAATAGTCTGCATCAATCATCATGGCAACATGTAAATAAATAAGATGACCATAAATTGTCTACTTTAGACAAAATCAGATTATTATTTTCATCATTCTTTTCTTGTAAGATATGTCTGTGCTATTGTAGCATGAGTCATTGTTTGTAATAAACCTCCAGGTGCAGCTACGATAATGAAGCTCACGTACATACATTTTGACTGTGCTTTTAGATTATTATGCAAAAAAAAAGTCAAAAAGGGGAAATTATTTGTCACATTCATATGGGGAGGGAAAAAGCCACGACTCAAACGTAACATGATGCAACTCCGACAACAAGAAGAGGGATTTGGAGAATTAAGGGGACTCTCTGGTGTATTTAAAAGAGGGGCACCAAACCTCGATATGTTTGGCCTCTATTTTTTGCCTTGAGACTTTGAAATAGTGGGCGGGTTATAATGAGGATTAGTTCATGGGAGACTATCCTTCTACTCTCAAGAAACTAGCATTCATCCTAGTGGCTGACCAATCATAAAGACTTCAAAGCCAATCTTGTTTGATGGCACTCAAGGTACAACTCTATCAATCCCACTGTTAGGTCAAACATTAGCAGATAAAATTAAACATTTATAATGTCATAAAAGGTCTAAAGTTTGCAGAGATCTAGTAACCCAGAGCAGCCAATCATGTGGTTTGCTTTATAACAGTTTCCAGTGAATTATATCAGCTGATTGATAGCTGTAAGTAAATCACTGGTTGCTGTAAAGAGTTCTTTATAAGACCTTATTTTAGAGATATGCTCCTGCCTTTTGAAAATGCCTTACACACCTATACAAACAAAAAAGAAGGAACCAGGGCCTTTAGTTTAACCAAATGCATTATAACCTTCTTTACACTTTTCAAAAGTGAGATTTAACAGGTAATAGTGCCAAAAATCTGTGTTTTACATTTACAAGAGAATGCCAGTACAAATATTTGTAGACCTCCCAGTTTTTTTTTTAAAGTTGCCTCATAATATTTTTAATAGTAGCAAACCAAACAAAGACAATTTGCCAATACAAGCACATGAACAACTCAAATACAACTTACATCTGTACAGTTTCTGCTTACCGCATCAAAGGGGACATACATGCTCATATGAGAGCTGCCTTTCAGTAGCTAAACTATTAACTTGATAGCTCAGCATTTTGGTATTATTTATTTTTGCTATTAGTTCAACTACTTTTATTTTATATATATATATATATATATATATATATATATATATATATATATATATATATATATATATATATATATATATATATTAAATGTATATATAAAAGTAGATAGGTAGGGTAGAGGAATGGGCTATTTTTCCCCTGTGTCCCCAAAATCAGAGGGTTCCTTTTGGGGAAATGGATAAATTACAACTATTTCATATTTTCAAGCACAGGTTTGAATGCATTAGGCCCAATCACCTTAAGGGTTGAATTTTACTTTAAATACTTTTTGGACCTAAAATATTTCTGCACTGGGTCTCACCATTAGGTTGTTTAGGCACATCCAATTAAAAGCCTGCAGCTCACAGCATTCAGCAGGTTTTTGGCAACTGTAATTCAACAGTATTGAGTTCACAATAAAGGTATGGGAACTGTTATCCAGAATGCTTGGGACCTGGGTTTTTTTGCGACTAAGGGAACTTCTATAATTTGGATCTCTCCATACCTCAGTCTATTTTAAAATAATTTAAACATTACTAAAACCCAGTAGTGTTTTGCATCCAGTAATGATTATGTACAGTATATCTTAGTTGGGATCAAGTACAAGGTACTGTTTTATTATTATTATTGAGTAAAAGGAAATCATTTGTTGTTATTTGATTACAATAAAGTCTATGGGAGACAGACATTTGAAGCTTTCTGGATAACGGATCCCATACCTGTACAATTCCTTTATTTATCCCTTACAGTGGAACCTCCACTAAGGAAGACTCCTGACATTTCAATAGGACATGTTATATAATGAATAGATAATATTATTTAAAAAATCTTGAAATCAAGACTAAAACTTTAAATGACTGGAAACCCATGTTTGGTAAGCATACATTTACTTGCACAAGGCTATTAAGTGATATATCTTAATAAAAATGTATCAATATATATTTCTTCCTTGTTCTCCTGCATATCTGCCATATTTATAACAATTTAGATGATGAAGAGAAACAAATTGCTTTCCTAGATAATGAAAATAAATATATTTTCTTCTTACAAAAAATCCTTAGAACACCACATATCCGATATATCAGTGTTATTTCTCAAGCCTGGTTTCAGGAACTCTGACACAAAATACACTCTACATAATCTACAGGCGGGCAGCATATCCCCACTTATTGTGACAACCTGAGCAGCAATATCTGTTTTTTAACTACAGGTATGGGATCTGTTAGCCAGAATCCTCGGGACCTGTGGTTTTCCCAGATAAGGGGTCTTTCCATAATTTAGATCTCTATGCTTTGTCTACTAAAAATAATTTAAAGCTTAAATTAACCCAGTGGAATTGTTTTGCCTCCAATAAAGATTAATCACATCTTAGTTAGAATCAGGTACAATGTACTATTTTATTATTACAGAGAAAAAAAAAAAAAAAATTATATATATATATATATATATATATATATATATATATATATATATATAGTTTTAAATTGAATTATTTGATTAAAATGGAGTCCATGGGGCAGATTCACTAAGCGCCAAATTTGTACTAGTGTCGGCTTCGCTCACATGGCAACACTTAACCAGACGTAGATTCGCCAGGACAACGCTAATTCGCTAAAATCCAAAGTTGCGTCCAACGCGATGAACGCTGGCGAAGTTGCGATAGCGTTACTGCAGCAATCGAAACGTAGTTGCGATATCGTTGCCTAATTTGCATACGGCGGGAAGTTAAGTTGAATGGACATATATGTTGCAGCAGATACATTACACTACACAAGCCTGGGAAACCTTAATAAAATAAAATAGAGTTGTTATATTGCCCTACACATGAGCTCATTTACTTCCCCCTTTAGTAAATCTGCCCCTATTTGGAGCTTTTTGAATACCTGACTTCAAATAATGGATCCCATACTTGTACTTCCATATTCATTTCTAAATCCCAAAACACTGGAATAAGAGCACTCAGTTCAGTCTAGGTTTGCTTATACTGATGTGCAGCAAAATCATCTGTACATGCACATTGCAGAACACTGTGAATGACAAAATAAATACTAACTTTCTGGTGCAAACTGATTGTTCGACTGATGTTCCAACATATACAAAACTACTGGAGAACTTAACCAAACATTGTGCCAAATTTAAAATGTATTTTGGTCAGGTTTATGGCTATACATTCAGAAGAATATGCACTGAAATTAATTGGTAAATAGGTGAATCAAATGTATATACTGGACTTCCACTATTCACACAATGTGGTAACTGAACAATGGATCAAAGGAATTACTAATGAAAAGCAGTAGCAGATCATTCCCAAAAAAGTGGATCAGTTAATGTAAGGGTTTAGGTAAAGGTTGACAATTAAACATACCAGCTCACAACCTTTAATGAGAAAAATGGGGCATTAAATAAATGATTCTAATATTATGATGTACTGGCCTGGGGACAGACAGGTGAAAGGAATGGCTAAAAATATTAAAAATGCACTTAACATGATCACCAGCATTATGCTAACAGGGAGAGATAGAATGTATCTTTATCTTTGTGGCACTTAATGCAATGCACAAACTAAGACAAAAAGGAGCATGCTGCACATTCCACCAGGAATTATTTAGTGCTGAGTTGATTTCTATAAGGTGATGTGCATAGTGTCTCTAAATATTAAACTGCAAAAATTGCACCAATCGATCCCAAAGAGAGACCAACTATGCACCTCACCAAATAATAGTCACTGGGAGATTACCCCAAAGGTAATTCCACTTAAAACATACCTTTTATATACAGTACATTGCCAAAAACAACAACAAATGCAACAATTTAATTTTACTTGCTGCAAATGGGGTCCTTGTTTTCATAGATCATATATATAATATTTATTTATTTATATGAATGTCTACAGTATGCCTAAAATCTTTTATTATATAAATGTTTTCAGAAGAAGTCCTCTAATTAGGTGGTTATCTGTCGCAGTTCCACTTTAATTTGCTGTGTCAAAACCCTTTCCCAAGTTTGGGAATCTGATACCTAGATTCTCTGCCAAGCAAGCAATGCTTATTAATGCCAGTTAATACTACTCTCATGTGCCCTTTCCTTTGAAGCCTATAGTAAGAATTCTGTTGGTTGAGTCAGCAGGTTTGGGACTGGATGTGAACATCATACCATAACTTGCATACCCTAGTTTCTGGTATGGAGGAAGGATAAGTACTGAGCTTTATTTCTTTTAAACTGAACTACAGGTTATAGTAGGATATTCGTGATAGGCATCATGACACGGGAGTCAGCATATTTGCAGTGCTCAGATCATGGGTTTCATTCCAGCTAGGGATTAAACTGCATGAATGCTTGCTTGCTGTTTTCTACCTGAGCAGCCTGAGTGCAATGGCACAGTGAATTATTCTGAATAGTTTGCCACCCATGCTCCATAAAAGGGTGAACCCATGGGTACACTCAAAGTGATTGTCCAGTGGATTGAAATAGAAATTAGTAAGGAGGGATTCTAATGGGCAGGCAGGTATTACTGCCTGGCCGCTGAGCAATTAAACACACAGGCAGCCCAATGGCCATTATATGCCTTATAGGGACCCCATTATCCACTGTGTAAACAGAGGATTAGGTAGCAGGCTTGTGAGAAACAAACAGAAAACAGACAGATCTAGGGATATCAGACATAAAGCTTAGGATTTATTCTTTCTCTAGTAGCAGAAACTAGGGTTTGTGAGCTATGGCATTATGTTCACAATCGTTTTTAACTAAAGCTGACCATATAAAGCTGGGGGGGTAGCTGTTTCACAGAACAGAGCTTTTCCATGGATTGACACAATTATATGGCTGAACAATGGTATGTAAGGGTACCATAAACTTGTCTCAGCCCTAATGCAATTAGATAAATGACTCTTTAAGAACAACCCCCTATGTTGAGTGAAGCTATTCAATAAAATTCTTTCAACAAGGTTGCATCTGTGAGGCCCAAAGACAAAGAATTAAGTCTTGTGATTGTAACACCAATTATTTATGCTAATTATTTCATCAATTTGTATCTTTTTAAACATTTCTTTTTTTCTCGCACATTTCTTACGGGGCAATGAGCTTAGAAGTAGGGGTGACATTACATTCACAAGCATGAAGATTTTTAAACATACAGTATGGGGCCCATTTACTTAGCTCGAGTGAAGGAATAGAATAAAAAAAAACTTTGAATTTCGAATGGTTTTTTTGGCTACTTCGACCATCGAATGGGCTACTTAATTAACCCTCGATATTCGACCATAAGTAAATTTGCCCCTATGTTCATCATCCTTGAAAAAGGTCCAAATGTGGACCGAAACGTCTGTATTTGAATACTTGAAAATTTTGAAATGTCTAACTGTATTTAAAAGGATTTTTTGAAATCGCGCACTTACAAACCCATCTCTTGAAAATCAAGAAGTTACCTGAAATGTAAATTTGCAAAAGGAAAAGCAAACAAATGGCCCTAACATGACATTGTAGAAAAGGTTATGGATGCTTGATAAACACAAGTCACTGTGATCTTGGTTATTTTGAAGATGGGTCACCTCTTCTTGACTGCAGTCCACATACAGAGAGTTGTTCAGTAACTGTAAACCTAGGGGGTTATTTATCAAACTCTGAATATCCGAACCGCGAATAATTTGTAGTGGAGAAAAATAATTTTTCGAGATTTATTAAAGTCCGATGGTCTAAAAACTTCAAAACCCAGCATCTCGAGGCCCTGTATAAGTCAATGGGGAAGGTCCCAGTGTCTGAGCTGATGTTCATACTGATATCCAATGATTTCGGGGTTTCGGTGCCAAAAACTGTTCCTGGGGGGTTTCAAATAAGGACTTTGATTGGCTATTTGGTAGCCCCTATGTGGATAGGCATTCTAAATGAGTCTCTGTTTGGCAGAGAATGTGTTTTTTTAGATGGGTTCAGTGACTGGAAAGAGTCAGAAGAAGAAGACTTATAATTAAAAAAACTCTAAAATAAAAAAAATAAAGGCGAGTCGAAAAGTTGCTTAGAATTGTCCGTTCTGTAACATACTAAGTTAACTTAAATGCGACCACCCCTTTAAAGGAAACATTATGGTCAACACAGTCTCTGTTGTATGAACTATTTTTTCCCATGCGTGAATTTAATATAGCTTTTGCAATTTTTTTTTATATAGTTTGCTCCAGTTTTCAGGGAAGATAAGAAGACTTCTTGCAGAAAAACTCCCTAGTTTTGCCCCGATAAAGCAGGTCTAAAAAAAAATGTACGATATAATCCATGATGTAGTAACTGTCTAATAAAAAATATAACATTTTGAAAATTTGGATTTTTTTTATGACTTTTAGCACTTTTTCCCAAAAATGTTCCTTACTCCATACATACATACATACACAAATACACATCAATACAGTTATTATAATTGCACTGTGTGGACAGGGTCTTCCTTCTCTGCTTTTTTCTCATTATGCAATAGGTTTGGTGAATGTTAAATAAAAATAATTTTGCAGCTTTTTGCTGTTATTTTCCCCATGTATACTTAAACCTTTTCAATTGTTAGCTTTAATTTTTAACCAAAATTGTAGCATGCCAAAACCCAATATGAATTATCGGCAACACAACTGCAATTGAAGTCAGGTGACATGAATGTGAATAGAATCTTGACTGACAAATGATAAATTCACAAAATGCACCCGTTTGTCAAATTTGTGCCTTCTAAAGGCAAGAGATAAAAACATGCCATCAGAAACAGCACAGGTGAAAATGTCAAAAGTATTTGTTTCCTGTAAATTATATCCTTATAAACTGTGCTTACTGATGTCATGGGTTATAATCGTAGTTTAGTGGTGTCATTTCTGTCACACGACTCACTGAAGCTTGTGTGTTATGATAAATAGGGGGTTATTTATCAAAGTCCGAATTTATCTCAATATTTTCTGCTACAAACTCTAATCAAATCCGTTTGGGTTTTTTACACCTATTTATTATTACATTTTCAAGAAAATTTGTTTTGCGGGAAAAAAACAGATTTTCACGATTTTTTCATTCGATTTTCACGGAATTCAATTTTTTTCTGGAATTTTCACCCGAAAACTCAGAAAACTTTGGTGTATTGCATGAAATCCAGCGCACATCAAAAAATCATTGGGACTTCTCCCATTGACTTATATGCAACCTCGACAGGTCTGAGATGTGGGATTTTCTGATTATGATTTTTTTAATCTCAGGGTTTAATAAATTCCGAAAAATTTGTGATTTTTTAAAAGTCCAATTTTATAAAAAAAATCACAAATTTTTTGTGATTTTTGCATTCGGAGTTTAGTAAATAACCCCCTTAATGTGCCTTTGTGTTTTTATATGGTCATGGAACTCCTTGGTTACTTATAATATCCTTATATTTTACAAGAGGGGGTAATTTATTCACTATATGTATACACACAGTATAAATCAACAACTTATCGTCTAAGTATAGCTTCAGGCGCACTGAATGTAATAAGTGTAAAAATGTTGCCCCCAAAGGAGAATAATTTGAATTCTCTGAAGCAGTTTTGATCATTCCACGCCAGTATAATTGATTCTATCATGGGTGAAATCATTGTGTATTGCGGCCCAGCACTGCATGTGGTGAAAGGCATGTGCATACTGGGAATGTCTCCTAGGAAAACCATTGAACAAACAGACCTGCATCATAAAAGAGGCCTCATAAACCTAGTGTTAAAGTACACAGTGGCCTGCAGCCTTGGTGCAATCCTCCATGGTACTGCACACTGGGGCTTGTACAATAACCCCTCAATAGCCCTTTCAGTGCCTTGTATAATTTAAAATAACCCAGAGGGAAGGAAAGGGAAAAAAATGAAACAGGCCTGTGGTGGAAGGACATGCCGGATGTTCTCAGGTTTCTGTAAATTGCAAAAGCAACAGCGTGTATTTTTTGGTTCAGATTCATCTGGACAATATAAATTAATCAATGGTTCATTACAAGTACCCCACTGACTAAATAAATAAAGTTTTACATGCAAGTGAGATGACAGAATAAATCTTGCCATTCTTTTAACTCACTTAACACACCATAAAATAACTATTAAAGGGGAAATATGGCCTATTTGCAAGTTATATTCCATTTGTTTTCACATTAAAGTATGCAGCCAGCTTATTGTGTACTCAGAACATTCCGTCTTTGCATATTTGGATTTATACATGAGGAGGAGGTGAAGCTTTATATCTTCCCTCAGTAAGAGATGCTTTATTTCTTACCTCAGCAGAGGTAAAGCTAAAGATCAAGGAAATAAACTGTAGCATCATTATATATATATGGCCAATAGAAATATTTGACAGTTAATAGAACTCTAAGCAGAATGTTTCAGCTGAAAATGGCATTATGGTATCTGCCTTTAACACATGTCAGTGTATCAGAGTCTTTCATCGATTATTTCTGGGACCTGTTAGCCGGAAACCCGCTATCCAGAAAGCTCCAAATTACAGGAAGGCCATTTCCCATAGACTCCATTTAATGAAATAGTTCAACTTTTTTTTAATGATTTCCTTTTTCCTCAGTATTTATAAAATAGTACCTGTACCTTGTATTTGATCTAAATTAATCCATATTGAAGGCAGAACAATCCTATTGTGTTTAAATGCTTTTTTTAGTAGACCTGAGATGTAGAGATCCAAACTACAGAAAGACCCCACCCAGAAAATCCGAAAGGCCTTTACGGGGGTACTAGGCCAAACCTGCTTTTTAAAGAATGAACACACAATTTATTAAGAGTGATGGGGGGGGCAGTTCTCAGTAAATTAAAGAAAAGCCATGGGATATACTGAAACTGGGAACATTCTAGACAGAGACTAGACTATGCAAAGAGATGTGCCCAGTAGTGATGGGCGAATTTATTCGCCAGGCATGGATTCATGGCGAATTTCCACATTTCGCACCTGCAAATTGTTTCGTAAAACTGCTGTGAAAATAAAAATGTTGCTCGTGTAAAAATTGTCGCACGTCAAAATAATTGTAACTCCCATTGACTTTAATGCATTTGGACAAAAAAGCAGCACATGCAAAAATCGTTTCGCTAACTTTTTTGCCATTTCGCAAATTTTTCAGACAGATACGACCATCACTAGTGCCCAGGCCACAGATGCTTTGGTTTGCACTTGTGTAAAAATATTTTTGACATGATGTTTTGTGTAAATTCATAAGTGTACTAGTGCAGGTATATGTCCCTTATCCGGAAACCCGATATCCAGAAAGTTCCGAATTATGGAATGGCTGTCACCCATAGACTCCATTTTATCCAAATAATCAATTTTTGTAATAATAAAACAGTACCTTGTACTTGACCCCAACTAAGATATAATTAATCCTTATTGGAAGCAACACCAGCCTATTGGGTTTCTTTAATGTTTAAATGAATTTCTAGTAGACTTAAGACCCAAATTACGGAAAGAGCCGTTATCCGGAAAACCCCAGGTCCCGAGCATTCTGGATAACAGGTCCCATACCTGTACAATAATAGACACAAAATATGCAACTGATAAAGAACACAAACCATCTCATGGCTTCATTACATAGTACATCAGAAATGTATCCAAGCACAAGCCCAAGGGACTGGGAAGTTTGGCACAAGCCTTTCTGATTATGTTCAGCTTTATTTTTATGTAGTCCTACCAGCTACATACAACAATACACATAGTTATACCAGCCATGGCCTATGGTCCTTATCAGTATACTAGGAGACTTGTCCAAGAACATTATTGGTTGGCAGTTGGCACAAAAAATGTCATGACCTAGAAACAACCCAACAATTTCCCAACTTGCTGTTTAGTGACTTAAGAACTAGATCATTCAATGTACGTGGTGCAACGAGGATAATTTCAGATCAATACAAGTAGATATAAAAGAACAGAAAATTCAAATTCACCAGAGATCCCAAGATCCCAAGATAACCCCTCTTTTGCCAAAGCACTGTAAATCTGTCTTGGATAAAAAACAGGCCTTCCCAGCTAGTTAAGATAGAGTACAGCAGGTCACTTTGGACTTCCTAACCCAGGATGGGCCTTTGCTTTCTTGCTGTTGTGTTAAAGTAAATATGTAGCAGGTCAGAGGATCTTGCAAACAAAACAAAGGCTGTATTTCATAGTTCCACAGGTTTATATTCTCAAGTAATGAGGTAGTATTATTCAGGATCTGATATCAGATACATTCAAAGGCAGAGCAAGGTTCTGTGACACCACTGCGGAGACGGCCTGGTAGGTTTAAGGTTCACCTTTTAGGGTTTCCATGTGGTTCAGATCCCCTACAGCAGAAATGGATAAGGGAGAATAATAAGGCCTGAACACAGCACAACAGTAGAAACAAAACAGTCTCACAATTTTTTAAACCAGAGATTTGGGTCTTTTTTTTAATGTAAAATTTTGTATTTATTTTCTTTAATGAAAAAGAAATAGCAATATAATAGCATATAAACAGGGGATCAGATTGCACATCTTACACCACCTTGACGGCCCACTCTAAACTCAACAGATGTAAGCATGAGAAGACTGAATTGGAGGGGTAGCAGCAGAACCAGAATCATCCTTACTATTAAAGAAAACTCCTGGTATCACTCCTACTATGGGAACGATGGCACACAAGTCTTTTTTTGAGAAATATAAACTGACCTGTGTATTTAAGTAGTTGTTAGAAGCACTGTTCACTCCAAGCTGTGCACATCTTTTTGTGAACACATCCAAGAGAAAATTAGAGGGAACATTGGTTGGAAGTTACACAGTACAGTGCCACCAGGGAGAATTGCACAAAACACTTTTCTGGCAGTTCCTCCCCATTAATTTGAATCACCCAGTACATGGCACACTTGGGCATTAAGCAGGTATCGCTTGGAAACACGTCTGCATTCCTCAGCAATACCCAAGACTGCAATGTGCACTGTCTATTTTTTACTGTGGTCGTCTAACTGATAAGGAAAATAATGCATTTCTGTCTGTTTACTGACACTGTTGCATTTCAATCTTGAATTAAAGTGTATTTGCAGATGTACTTACCACTAAGGTGCACTCTGTTCCTGGGCTGTATTTGTTAGTTCCTCACTTGCAACAAGTAGATGTTGATAATCAAGAACAAACCCAAAACTGTCACACAAAATCTGCTCCCATTTTCCAAAACTTGAGCAGGCAAAACTCTTTAGTTGAGACACCCATCATAATGTTCTTGAAATCAGCTTTATTAGGCTGCTAATGGGAATTTATCCCAAACCACCCACTTATTAATTTAAATAGATAATGCCTGAAACAGGACAGTCAACAGAGAGCAACAGGGGGAAACTAGGAGTCCTTTTTAGCTGTTCTGTGTGTCATGGCCTTAAAGGGGACATACTGTCAAAAAATAAAAATTGGCATTCATGTTCTTTATGAAAAATGTCTTTCAATATGCTTTGATTAAAACCTTTGTACCATTTTCATGCAAAGATTAATTTTTGACAGATCGCTCCCCCTTTTCTTCAGAGATGTATGGGCAGCTGTGGGCTACATGACTTGACTTGAAAATAATCAGAGAAGCTCAGGAGAACAGGGACATGGATGCCAATATTTATTCTCTGACAGCATGTGCCGTTTATGTAATATTACACTCTCGGTTTACTGGGCTAATATCCAGTGCCCTCCATACTGTATGAGAACAAAGACGAGCAATAAAGAGAAGAATACATGATAATATGTAAGGAGAAGTGATTTTGAAATAAAAGGTAATTGAAGAGTGAATGGTTGTGCAAGTTTTTTGGTGACGTTTGTTTTTAAACAACTGACCTGTTAATTCAGATTGATTTACTTAGGGTTACTAAACCAGCAGCAAATATTGCACCGGTTATTAGCAACCCACCATAGTTTGTTCTCTGTGTTTGTCATCATGTCCCTGTCCCAAACAAGAAAGCCTATTTTAAATTACGTGCTCAAAGCACAGCCATAAGGTGGCCATAAAACAGGAAGTTCCCAGTAATTATGTGTCATACTTCAATATACACTGACTTTTTAAAAGAATTTTTGTGCATAGAGCACCAGAAGTTGGGTTACACTCATAGGGAAAAATATAAGTTGAAACCTGACACCATGTTTGGGTTTATTCTTGGAAGACCAATAACGCTTTTGTCTTGTACACTTTAATGAACTTTACCAAGTCGATTGAAGTGTAAATTCCTCTACTTTTATTAATAGCACACCCTGAGCTTTTACACGGAATTTATGCCAAAAGGGTATGTGTTACTTTAAACACTGCAGCTTTATGAATAGGTGTTTCATTTTTTGCTTCATTTTACATTTCTGTGGCATCAAATGAAATACACCGCTTCATATATGCTTTAGTGTGGTCCAAGGCAAATGATTAGGCAAGTCAGACCAAGGGATGCACGGCTTTGTGCTTCAGTCAGGCACTTTTTGACAAGGAATGTCACAACCCCATTTAACAGCAAGATGTGTAGTAACAGATTTAAGGGCATTACAGTATCCCTTACACTTTCACTTGCTAATAAGTTTTCGGTATCTTAAAAAGACACTTAATGCTCATGAAGTTGGTAGGGATGTACCGAATCCAGAATTTGGTTCGGGGTTTGGCCTTATTCAGCAGGATTCAGATTTGGCTAAATCCAAGCACCTGGCTGAACAGAATCCAAATTCTTAAAATCATGTGACTTTTCATCACACAAACAAAGAGGCAAAAAATGTTTAAACCACACATGCAGCACGTTGTTTTCTTTGGCCCTTCCTGGCCCTAATTTGAATATGCAAATTATAATTTACTTCAATATTCTGAATATATCCCAATATAGTGGATTTAGTACATCCCTAGATAACAACTGGCTGATGGCCAAGAGGATTGATAAAGGGCCTTGAGTGCCTGAAATGGTGCCTTCTTTCTATTTTTGGGCTAAATACAATTTTTTGCAACACTTCGATTTCTATGGTGTGCTGCTGGTAGGTCCATGACCCCTGTGAAAGGCATGGGTCCTCCATTACAGCATCTGATACCAAAAAAAGGAGTTTATTTTGAGGTATTAGGCTCTCATTGTGTTTGACACTGGCCATAGGGCTGGAGCTAAATACAGGGGCAGGGACTGATGTGAATCAGCAGCTATTCTTTCAGGGGCTGCTGCCGCCTGATGCCTGATGCTTCTAATGTGTAGCGCCGGAGCGGGTCAAAGAGGGGTCGCATTGCTAGTGCAGTGAGCGCTATTATGCTCGCTGCACTAGAAAAGTCAAATTTCCGTTTTAAAAAATGGAAATTAGGCTCTTAAAGTTACCAGAGGCATCTTTTTGCTGCCCCTGGTAACTGGCCACTTTGGCTGTAACGGTCCTGCGCCTGAGGCAGCTCCTGTAATGCTTCCCTCCCCCCAGAGCTTACCTTTTCTGTGCCAGAGAGGGTCTGGAGCAGGGGGCGCATGCACAATTGCGCTCTTTTGCACTAGAAAAGCCATATTAACAGTTTAAAACCTGGAAATGCATCTCTTAAAGATACCAGGAGCTGTGTTTTTATGCTCTGGTACCTTGCTCTGCTCAAGCCCCCTGAGGTGAGTTTTTCAACTTGCCTCATTGGTGCAGCACCCCTGATGTGAATGATATATAGGGCCAGATTCAATTCAGTGAGAAAAGGGATTATCACGCTAAAGTTTACAGATGAGATTCAATTTGAGACACAATTCAGTTCTAATCTCACGGTTTATCATCTGAAGACTCTATTGAAGTCTATGGGGAAAAAAAACTGCAACTGAATTAGGTGAAAAGTATTTTTCTCCTCGACTTGAATCTCGTCCATGAGTTGTCACGTGACAAACCATGAGATAACTTTTTCTCGCTGAATTTAATCTGGCCCATAGCCTCTATAAATATTCCTGTGGAATATACCAGCGTTAAGAAATGTGCACACGCTGACTGAGATGAGTGGGTGTCAAAGTGACAGACAAACGAGGAGCCCAATATACCAGCAGCCACAGTACAGGTTCAGTCAGGGCATATCCCAATTAGGATGTGTTATGTGACGTCACACGTGAGGGTTTGGCTGCCCCGTGCTGACAGGCTGCTGCTGCTACACACAAACTTCTAAAGCACTTTTTTTTTCAAAGCTAAGCACAAGTTTTTTTTTTTTTTGTAATGCTGAGCTGAGGCACAGAGACCTACAGTACACTGGCAGCACAGGCAACCTAAACATCTGCTCCTTATAGAAGCCCCTTGAACTGCCCCCCTTCACTTCTCCTCCTACTTTCCCTCTCTCCCTGTGTCTCACTTTCCTTGGCTGCTGGATGAAGCAGCTCCTGCAGCACTGATCCCTTTCTTCTTAGTTTTTTTTTTATTTTCCTTCCCTCCAAGTCTATTTGCTGGCCAGGAGCAAACGGCTTCTGCTTCTTTTGAGCTTCCACTTTGCCTGGGACACAAGAGGAGTTGCTTTCTTGGCTGTGCAGCAGAAGGGGAGGAGGGGGTGAGAAGAGTTTGAAAGAAGAAGAAGAGCCGGAGAGGGGAAGGCAGGAAAAAAAACTACAAAAAAGCAGATCTGTTGCCAGAGTTACTTGCTGGATACTTTGTCGCACACATGGCTTGCAACAGGTGGGGAGTCGTAGTGTGTGCGGCGGTGCTACTATCCTGCACTTTGGCTAATATAGAAAGCAGAGTAAGGAGGATCACTTATGTGCTCCAGCCGGGACCCCCGGGGATCTACCACCACCACCAGCAGCACCCTATGCCACTCAGCAGCAGCAACAGCCACAATGTGGCACTAAGAAGTGGGCAACAAGGCACCCAGGAGAGGAGTCGCAGGATGAGCCGGGTCATCGCCAGCCCGTCCTTGGTGCAGATTCCTGGGCAGAACGCGGCTTCTGTGGTGAGCAAGCAGAGCCAGTACTATTCTTTCTCCCGGGGCAGCGCGCAACAGGATGCAAAGAGAAACCCCAGCCTGACGCAGATGCAGCACAAGCTCCAGCAGCATGGGTAAGAGGCAACTTGTCTGATCTGTGTGGGACAGGGCAAGGGGTGGGGAATGAGCAGTTGGGGCATGCTTACATTGCACTGCTAGAGTCTAGGGGAGAGAGCGCACTTCTAGTGACTTCAGAGGCAGGTGGTTACTATGGGACTGAGGCACAGCTCTCATTATCCCTACAGGGCAATAGGGATTCCCTTTGTGATTTTTTAGGGTTGAATATGTGTGAGACACGGTACCCCCTTGATTGTATACAATATACTGTATGCATGTCATCTATATCTCCGTGTATCTGCTCTCGCATTTACCTCATGGAAGGAGTCCTGAGTCCTAAAGGTGTCCACATAGCAAGTTAAAGGATCTCTAAATGGGACATACTCCATATTTGTAGGCAGAAATGGTGTTCAGATGTTCCCCTCGCTACTCAATAAAGTGATAGAATAACAGCTATAAGGGAATACAGCTATTATATTACCTCAGCTGAAACTTTCTCCTTTTTCAATAACCAACACAGTGGTTGCTGAGAAGCAAGGAATAGAAACTGTTTATAGTTTTAGACATCAGAAACTGTAATAATAATTACAATAATTATTATGTTATAAGTGTGGCTAAATGTCCACCCTATGCCACCGGCTGATACTTGGGATGGGCTGCAGGTTTGGCCACCCTGTCACATATATATAGATATATACATACATATGTGAATATACAAATGGTGTTTTTTTTTTATAGAGAATGCTTATGGTTGGAAGCATGCATTGTACATTGGATGTAATTGTTTGCATCCAGTCAAAATGCACCACTGCTATCCTCAGAGCAATAATCACAGCTTGGTCCCTGTAACATTTAATGTGATTCTTCTTTAATACGGCTATTATTTTTCACTGTGTTGGAGAAGAAAGCAGCACATGACGTATATGGGAAACTGAGCCAGTTTCCCCGAAGTACAAAAGGTTATTTCTGGCTGGCCTTCCTATTGGCATAGTCACCTCTACTGGGTGTGATAGGATGTTTAGGTCTCTTATGGCTTTAACAGGCTCCGAAAGCTTTCTTCTCAATCCATCATATACTGTCACAATGGATATTAGCAGACTTTGAGCAGCTGGGAAAAGACAACCAGTGGTTCATTTGGGGGTACCCTAAGGCTACTGGATGGTTCCCAATGTATTATCACTTTAATACTGAGGCACCAATGTTGAAAGGGTCTAGACTTATTCTGCTTGGAAAATGTTATTGCTCACAGAATTGTAGGTTTACCGGCAGGTGCCAGTGATCTGTATTTTTTAGTAAATTCAATATAACCTCAGCATTAACAAGATTTGCATCAGTGCAGCTTGTAATTAACTGATTATATCTGTCTCAGTTACTCAGACAACTAGTAGTAAGTTGCCTGAAACACTCTGCTGGTAAGCCATCTCCCACTCAGAGCCTCTCTCTTCTCCCCAGATTAACAGACAACCTTATCCTTTATGAAATTTATAGAATTTTTGGAATGTGAGAATGATAGTAGAAATAGAACTAAGAATTAGTGGAATCTGTCCGAATGTCCGAATGTTTTATTTCTATAATTAACAGATCCCAAATGTAACCACAGATTGCAATCAGGGTATAGGAATTCTACATTATTTCCTATGTTTGTGAAAGTAAATGTAGTCCTGCATTTTCCCCTATCAGCTCGCATTCTTGGTATACAAGTCCTGTCCCATGTACACACACTACAGCACCTGGAAGGGAAGGAGCACAGATGGCATGTGCAGTTCTGTACTGTGCATACACGTGGTGACTGCATTTTGGAATGACTCTGGAAGCAGAGGGGGACTCTGGAAATGTGAATGGTGGGGGTTTGCATGCCAAGACTTTATGAATGGAGGGGGTAGTAAATGTAAAGCTCAAAGGAGACCTTTGGGCTGAGCCAAACTCACGCCCACAGTTTTTACTGACCCTGATGTTGCATTTATATTACTTATTTGGCACCGCTACCTAGTTTGTACACAAAAGTACTATTTCTCAGGTTTATGTTTCATATGATATGTGCACAGAAACATTCTGCCCTGCTGTTGCAAGTCAGTGTGTATCAATGCATTTATACAGACATTGAGAATAGTTGGTGAACAAGAGGTTTTATTTATTATGGTAACCATAATGTGGCCCCAAGTTAAATGTGGGTACCCTGATCTGATGGACTGTGTTCTGTTGTTTTTAGTCGGACACACCTGCCCTATTCAAGCTTTTACCACTGTCCAGTAATCACATTAAGCAAACTTCCATGTCCTTTATTTGTTTACTGTGCATGTAACCACATTAGTACACATAGGATGGGAGCCACTTCTCTACTCCTAGAATAGTAGCCCCATTGAAGCACTTTTTTGCATTTAGAATACACCATAGTTTTGTAGCCATTTAGGGTCAGGCCACACAGGGCGTTTTGGGGAGATTTGGTTGCCTGGCGACTAATCGCCTAGTTTTTGCAGTGACCAATCTCCCCAAACGCCTTCCCTGAATATGCGCAGACTAAAATAAGAAAATGCCAGCGCTAATCACACGCGGCGATTCGTTTTCCGAAGTCGCCCAAAGTTTCCTCGAGGCGACTTCGGAAAACGAACCGCCACGTGTGATTAACACCGGCGTTTTTTCATTTTAGCCGGCGCATATTCATGGAAGGTGTTTGGGGAGATTGGTCGCCACAAAAATGAGGCGATTAGTCGCCAGGCGACCAAATCTCCCCAAAACACCCTGTGTGGACTTACCCATAAATATCTCTTCATAAACAAGAATGCTTTTCTAGGTAATATGCAGTTTTAAACTCAGTTCATGGAAGAAACAGATTAAAAAAATAGAATAAAAAAACAGTATATACAGTAGGAAGGAATGTTGCTTATGAAACATTTTGTACATTATCATGTAGTGTTATAGCCAACGCAACACTTTGCCAGGCGTAAATTCGCTAGGACAACCCTAATTCACCAAAGTGCGAAGTTGCGTCCAGAGTGCTGAATGCTGGCGAATTTTTGCTATCGTTACTTCAGCAATCAAAGTGAAGATGCGCTAGCGTTTCCTAATTTGCACATAGCAGGAAATGATAAAGTTACATGAACATATACTGTATGTTGCAACAAATACGTTACATTGCACAAGTCCAGGGAAGCTTAATAAATAAAATAGAGTTGTTATAATACCCTACACATGAGCCCACTGTATAGTTTATGTTCCATATGCTAGAAAATGGAGGGGGGAACACGGTTACCCAAAAAACATTTTTACAGACCTTTGCAGGCTATCACTCAGAAAGAAGGAAAAGACACCAGTGTTTTTTGGGACTTAGAAAGATTTTGCACTAAAGACTGAGGAAGTCCTATGCACTCCAGTGCACTTCGCCTGGTCTGAGCTGGCGAAGAAAAGTCTGGCGAATGAGGTAACGTTCAGTAAAATCCGCATCTTTGTGAATTTGAAGAGTTACGTCCATTCACCAGAGCGTAAATTCGCCTGGCGTTAGAGTGGGAAGCATAGCTAGTGTCTATCTCCTGCGCCCGTTAGGAAGTCAGCGAAGTCCCTGCGAGCGGTAATGCTAGCGAATTGACGCTAGCGTTAGCCTCTTCGCCCTTTAGGGAATCTGCCCCTATGATGGGGGTCACTTATTTTATTACAATATAATAAAGCTGAAGGAGTTCATGAGGCCCAGCACATTTTTACAGTACTGCAAACACTCTGGGAGATCTCAGTATGAAATCATACTTAGGGTCACCTGAAATTTTTGGGGATCAAGGAACCCAAAAACCATGTGCATGGCCATCAAAATGGAATGACTCTGAGCCCATACTCAACTGTACTGACTGGGGCATCCATTTGTAGCATTTGTGTGATTTCTCTTCCTAATTATTTGTATTCACTACTCTGCCTTCAGATAAAGGTTCTCTGCTTTATTCCCTTTGTAACGTTACTCCCTGCCAATACAATACACTGACCTCTTTATGTAAGATGCTCTTCATGAATGAATGCAGTCACTGAGAAAATATTACAAGGCCTGACCTTTATAGCTTCCTGGTGTAGTGTATGTCATGATAAATATTTTGTAGAAATCGTTCCCAATAATATTGTTTACTGTATCTTGGCTTGAAGCATCTTTACCAGCCCTAAAAAAAATAAAATGTGCCAGTTGAAACACTTCACTGGACATTATGCTTTTTATATTCAGTTTAGTGAAAAGACATTTGCAACTGCCCTTGTAGTGGATGAGGCTTTGAATCAAAGTGAGACTATTGTGATGTATTGCTCTGAGCCTCTGACCTTCTTACAGTTTCGTTTTCTTTAAATGTCCTTTTGCAGTGAACTTATTCAGGCACTTTTAAACCTATTGTGAGATTGTTAGTTTCCTCCAAAAAGGCTATGTCCTGTCAACTATATAGTTAAGTATTACCGGTATGTGATAAAATAAAATACAGGCCAGATGACAACCCTAATTCTTATACAGGCACTACATTCTAAAACAAATATATTCATAATGCTTGAGTTGCTAATACAGGTATGGGATCAGTTATCTGGAAACCTGTTATCTGGAAAGCACCAAATTAAGGGAAGGCTGTCTCCCATAGACTCAATTTTATCCAAATTTCTAAAAATGTTTTCCTTTTTCTCTGTAACAATAAAACAGTAGCTTGTACTTGATCCCATGGAAGATATAATTAATCCTTATGGGAAGCAAAACCAGCCTATTAAGTAAATATCTACATGATTTTCTAGTAGAGTTAAGGTATCAAGATCTAAATTATGGAAAGATCCATTATGTGGAATATCCCAGATCCCAAGCATTCTGGATAACAGGTCCTATACCTGTATTGATTTTTGGTTAACTCCTCCTACCCATTTAAATTCTAAATCATGTCACTTTTACCTACAGCACATTGTTTAAGGATGAAGCTGCTTGTCATGGCTTCAAAATAGACCATAGTGATAATTGGCTTTGATACTACGGGTGTTTTAGCAGAGCCAATTTTCAGTGTTGTCTATGGCATGGTATTTTTTGGCATTTTTTAGTCACAAGCTCCGGCCTACTAGTAGCAGGTACTTGTTGTGGCTACAAAATACCCTGCCATAGACAGTTGCCTCTGCTAAAACACATGAAGTAGTCTAAGGGTAAGGCCACACGAGGAGATTCGGGGAGATTTTGTTGCCTGGCGACTAATCACCACGTCTTTTGCGTGACTATCTCCCCGAACTGCCTCAGCGTTTTTCCCCATAGGCTACAATTCAAAGTCGCCTGCGCTAATGCACATGCGGTGATGCTTTTTCTATAGTCGCCCGAAGTTGTCTCAGTGAGGACATTTGGACGACTATTGAAAAAGCATCGCCGTGAAAACGCATTCCCCTGAAGTTGCCTCAGTGAGGCAACTTTGGGCGACTATTGAAAACGCATCGCCGCGTGTGCATTAGCGCAGGCGACTTTGCGTTGTAGCCTATGGGGAAAAACACAGAGGCAGTTCGGGGAGATAGTCACGCAAAAGACGTGGCGATTAGTCGCCAGGCGACAAAATCTCCCCGAATCTCCTCGTGTGGCCTTACCCTAAGGGTCAGGGCACACAGGCAGATTCAGGGAGACTAGTCGTCCGGCGATAAATCTCCTTTTCTTTGAGGTGACCTATCTCCCCAAACTGCCTTGATTTACATTTTAGCCTGGCTGGATGGCACTCGGATCGATTCATTTCCCGAAGTCGCCCAAAGTTTACCAGACGATTTTTGCCACGATGGAAAAAAGGCTGCATAAAAAAGCAAAGGAGTGTGGTACTGTTTCAGTTTGTGAGCATATGAGCATAAGAGCAGCACCCAGGTAAAGTGAGTAATTGCTGGAGTCCAGGAAGGAGTGGAGATCACTGGTATTTTTGTAAATAAATAAATAAATAAATAAATATAGATGAATATCAACTCTTATGTAGGTTAAGGGTGGGGGAGATAAGTCGCCCAGCGACAAAACTCCTCTTCTTCAGGCGACTAATCTCCCCGAAAAGACTTCCTGCCTGCTAGAATGTAAATCGCCGGCGGGCTGGCACTTAGAGAGCTTCGTTTTCCATAGTCATCCAAAGTATCCTCATTAGGCAACTTTGTGCGACTTCGGAAAACAAAGCGCTCCAAGCGCCATCCCGCCGGCAATTTACATTCTAGCTAGCGGGAAGGCTTTTCTCTGAGATTAGTCGTCCGAAGAAGAGGAGATTTGTCTCTGGGCAACTAATCTCCCTGGAATCTTAGCAAGTGTCATCACCCTAAAAAGCTCTGTTTATCTTGTGTCAGTGGAGATGGGCTTGGCTGTTTGCACCTAGTTCTCTCTTACCTGCATTCCCTGCTACAGACTCCTTGTAGGTCAGCTTTTTATCTTAATAAATCTGTGCAGACAATCTGCTACAGGGCATTGTAACATAATTAGAAGGGACAATACTGAGATGGATCCTTTCAGTGATAGCTTGAGCCTTTGCTGTAATGCATTTAATTAAGTTTTTTGCAAATATATTTGCTGTCAACTGAGTGTTCCTCCTAGTGGCAAAATGCAGAATCTGTTAAAATTTATATTTGTAATGTATGATTTGGCCTAATACCAGGCTTCTATGGCCAGAACTCCTCTTTTCATAAAAATGCACATATACATTCTGTAGGGATTGCCCATAGTCATTTCAATTGTTCTTCCCAATGATTTGCGTTATCCTGGACGGACACGTGTGCAATACACAGATTCTCAAAAATGTTTGTTCTGGGATAGCAGACAATATCATATTGTGGGTGCTGTATGATAGAAAGCATGAGGCTACCCAAAACATAACACTTTGCATTTAAAAAAGCCAGATGCACTGCTCTAAGATGCTACTATTTATTGAGCCTGTGGGCAGATGTTTGGACCTCTGTGTACATGAAGTGCCAGGGACTATTACACATTTCAATATGGACTTGGCAGGGTTCATGGCAAATTGGCACTGTTCTGTTACTGTTTCTGATATTATTTTTTGTACTGTTTGTACTGTTTCTGTTATTTGAATTTTAAAACACTATACAGTCTTCTCCTACATGCTGCTGTGCTAGAGCTTGCCCTGTACATGTACTTGTGCACGCATGTTGTGAAGAAATAAAAAGTATGTTTAGCTAATAAGGCATTTATATTTTTCAAATACTAACTTCAGCAGTTAATAGATAATACATTAAAATAGCAATAGCATGCGGTAACAAAATTGCTCAGGAAAAACAATTATGTTGCAATTTCCCCCCTCTTCCCATTGTAGGCAAATAAAAAGATATTGTTCAGAAGCAGGTAGCTTTATTAGTCACATCCCCTGTCAGAGATAAGGATCAGTACTGTACTACTTTATGAGAACCTTTAATGGCTTTTCTTTGCATCAAAGACTATTTTATGTTCTTTTAATATCAAATATGTGAGGTCTTTGATCACATACAACACTGAGCCAATTCTAGGTAACATCATTTGGTAATTTCATGCACTTGATGAAAGGTGCAGGAAGAGAAAGAAAGTTGGTTATACTAAGAATTATAATTGATGGGAATCCACCATTAAAGGGCAAAAAAGGGACAAATAAGAGTACATCATAAAGGGCTTGTTTACAATCTCAAAAATGGACACAATATATTGACCCAATTCATTAAAGCGTCTTGCTCAAAAACACAGTCCTTGCAATATCCTATGAGTAAGTGCCCCAGTAGGCACGAAACGCGTTAGGTCTTGTCTCTTATGTCCTAATAAATTTTTCAATTTTTAACTGATTGGTTTATTATTGTTGGAGGTACTCACATCTCTTTTTTGAAATGTTGCCAACTGCCATTGAACCCACGCAGTCTGATGAATCACATGCAAGATGCAGGACTGGTCCCACCCCCAGATAAATAAGAAGAATTGTGGGTTGAATTGGAACAACACTCATTAACACATTAACCCTGGATAGAAAAAAAATGCAGCAACATGTGATGCATAATAACCTTTCCTATGTAATTCACTAGTTGCGTGTGATTGTGTTGCGACCAGAGGCAATAATAAAATTTAAAAATACCCATCAACACTAATTCCAGTCATAAACAGTCCAGCTTTCCCTCCAGCACTAAACCCTAAGGATTCTAGGACTAGTAGATGGGCATTTACAATTTATTCACCTATTGGATCAAGGCTCTCTAGTTACCTGAGATAGACAGACAGCTAGATAGATAGACCAATTTGCATTAGTGCCAATACAACTAGATTGTGCACTTTTTCAGCTACTTAGGAGGCAAAAATAATCTAGACTGGGGTTTGAATGATCTAGAGTTTTTATGTGCCCAAAAAACTTCCCCCTCTAATATCATTGCCATACTATATAACTGTTTAATGAATGAATATAGGGACTACATTATGGGGTCTATTTATTATCAGGGGTGTAACTACAGAGGAAGCCAAAGGGGAGCCCAGAAGTGTAGAGGGGCCCAGGAAGGCCCTAAATAATGAGGAATTTCAATAAATCACAGTGAAATTCATTGGCGTAACTACAGAGGAAGCATATCCTGCAGGGGGACCAAGCAGTGCAAATAGCCCAGAAAGGCTGAAATTAATGAGCAACTTTCATATATCTTGGTACAATAGGTCAATTCACCAATGTTTTTGGGCCCCAAAATGAATTTATTGTGGTGCCCAGTAACATCTAGTTATGCAACTGGTAAAATTAATACATTTACCAATGTTTTGGGGCCCTAAATTGAATTTGTTGAATTTGTATGCTGTGTAAAAAAAACATTTTCCGATTCGCCAGCCATCGCCATGTAAAAAACAATGTGCTTATCCATCTTTATACTGGTTTTCGGCAACTACATAGGTTCGTGAACAAATCTAGTATAACTGTAAGCTGCTGCTTAAAAATGCTATGAGAAAATATGGCGATCATCCATTGCAGCTTTTTACGTGGTTTTCCCTAGATCGAATCCCGCCGGGACATGCCTGTTGGCTTTAATGCAGGGTCAGAATTAGAGGTAGACAGATTGGGCATGTGTCTAGGGTATAAAGCTTGGGGGGTGCCATGCATGTACCTTCACTGCTGCCTTCCCCAGTCTGGTCTGCAGAGTTGCTGTTGATTATTAGATTACATGTTTCATTATGTAGTGCATTAATGCAAATGTATCCTAAACCTGTACTAAAGTCAGAGAGACATTGCATATTCTACCATACAATGGGCCAGATTCAATTCAGCTATATAAAGTTATCTCCTGGTTTAATCACATGAAAACTCATAGGGGCAGATTTACTAAAGGGTGAAGTGGCATCGCTAGTGAAAACTAGCCAAAAAGACAATCTGCAGGGACATTGCCGATTTACTTAAAGGTGTAGAGGGCAATTCGCTAGCGAAAGAGCTCAGTGCTAACAAAGTTTCGCACCCAATTTTCGCTCAGGCGAATGGTCGTTACTCATCAAATCCATCAAAGTGCGAATTTTTAACTACGTTACCCTTTTCGCCAGAGTCTGCTAAACTGCAGAGTCCTGCTCTTTGTGTTTGTTTGCAAGCATACGTGAGGGGAGGGGGGCGTGCGTATGTTTGTGCCTGCCCCGGCCCTGCTTTAATGGATTATACGATGTCTGAGGCAGCAAATAATAATGGAGTCAAATCCAGTGTTCAGCCTACATACACAGCTTTATATATTCTACATTTATATTATAACTTTTTACACCTTTTTTTCATCATTTAATGTTACACAGCATAACAAATCGGCCGCTAAAAGTATGCCATTTGTTAGTATTTGAGAGAGAGGGTTGGGACTTGACCTGCAGGTAGGGTTGGGCAAATTGTTTCACCTTGTTTCGCCACGGAAATGACTTGTATGGCGTTGTGCGTCAAAAAAAGAAGACGCACGTCAAAAAAAAAAATGTTGACGCCCATAGACTTTAATGGGCGTTGGTGACATTTCGCCGACGAAACGGGTCAAATTCGCCCATCCCTACCTGCTGGAGGTGCAGCTGGAAAAAATGCATATAAAATTTAAACTATTATTATTAATTATTAACAAGTATTTTTAGAGCACCAACATACTATGCAGAGCTGTAATAGCTCTAGATCAGGGATCCCCAACCTTTTGAACCCATGAGCAACATTCAGAAGTAAAAGTAGTTGGGGAGCAACACTAGCATGAAAAATGTTCTCAGGTGCCAAATAAGTGCTGTGATTGGCCATTTGGTAGCCCCTACGTGGATTGTCAACCTAAATTGAGGTTCTGTTTGGCAGTTCACCTGGTTTTTATACAACTAAAACTTGCCTGGAAATCAAAAATAAGCACTTGAGGCCACTGGGAGCAACATCCAAGGGGATGGAGAGCAACATGTTGCTCACGAGCTACTGGTTGGGGATCACTGCTCTAGATGTTGTAAGAGTAAAAAAAATGTCACTGTAAACTGTTAGCAAGATGATATACATTTAGACAAATATTTCTGAAAGCTAATTGAATATGTTTGAGGTGTAAACCCTAAGGTTGGCACCTAATTGCAGATATTTTGCAGATACTTGACTCAAAAGACAAAAACATATTGGCAAGAACAACTGAGATATGCAGTATTCCGTATAAAAAATACTTATAGATCCATTTACAGTTCTTGTGTACATGTGCGCCTGCATTGGAGCGCTGGGGAGTTGTGCTCCCTGGTTAGCGACTGGGCAGCATACCACCCCTATTATTCTACCACCCTAGGTCCAGCCTTGCCACAAATTCTTGCCTGAGTGGGAGTAGCCATGGTTGCTTGCTTTCACCTCATCCAGAGATTGTAATAATAAGTACCTCCAGTGCTTGGAGGAGGTGGTACTATTGTCCTTACTTTTATCAAAAAGAAAAGGCATACAATAGATATACATTCTAGAATGCTAAATAGGCATTAACCCCCTTTTTTCAGGGTTCTTATATTATTTACTGTACATCACGGTACCATTACTTGTTGAGTTCTGTGTTTAAGATCCTGGACGTAAATAAATATTTCAGTTTTTACAAAAAATATGGAAATGTGTCTCATATTTATGTCTCATATTAAAGATGCAAAGGGTCACTGTACCATAATTTTGGAATTTATCTTATTGATTTGCCAAATGGAAATATTTATAAGTGAGTGTGTAATTATTTCCCTTTTGCTTTATTTTATCAAGCTAATATAAATATATATATAATATATATATATATATATATATATATATATATATATATATATATATATATATAGCTTTTAGATGTATTATACCCCGAAGCTGTTAATAGCATGAATCCAAAAATACGCCATCTAAAACCTGTCAAGGTCATGTAGGAGTTAATGGTAGAGGTCCCTTGAACCATTTGAAGATGTTTGTAGCCTTCATGATGTTTTTCCCGGTGGGTTTCACTCGAAAACTCATTTTGAGTATTCAAGTTTTTCACCCCTACTACACTTATTCGAGTTTTTTTTCTTAAAAAAGAAACTATTCGTGTTGTGAGTTCATTTGAGTTCATTCGAGGTCTGAAAAAGCTCACAAAGCTCTAAAATTTGACCTTTGATAATTAACCCCCTTAAAGTTAAATTTTTCACCTGCTTAAGTATTTCAATAGCAGCTCTTGGAGAGGGATCACCAACTCTGTAAACTGTTCTAAATGATACATTAGTTGATACTAATGAGTTTCTTTAAAGACAGCTATTAGAATTGATACAATAGTTGCTAATATTCCACAGATGCTGCTGAGAAATGTATCGACTAATGTGGCAAATTGTAACAGTTCAGAGTCTGCACTGAATTACTGAGCTGAAAAAAAAAACTTAAAAACGGAAAGTGAATGAAAAATGTATTTATTTCTGGTGAACAATCTGAAAACAACTGAACCAAAAAAAAAGTTTGGAAGCTGAACAAGCTTTGTGGTTTAAAATTTAGCTGTATATCCCTTTTTTGATATAGTAGGTAAAAAGCAATTTAGACGAAACCATAAGGGGGAATGGTTAGGGTCCAGATTTAAAAGTGCAGTTTAGTAGTCCAGTCAAAATGGCAATTACAATAGCAGGGATGACTCACAAGGTTTTCTCATAATCTGTAATGAGAGGGGTCTTATTACTATGCTGTAAAAAGATTTTTATAGAATTATAAGAGCCAAGTACAAATAATTGCAAATTGGAAAAATAGAAACACAATGAAAGAATAAAACATTATTATTTGGATTCAGCAGATTTGATTTCTGCAGAAACAACCTCCAGTAATAAAAAAAACCTCCTGTAATAATACCAAAAACTGAATATTTCTCCTAGCAGGTTTGATAAGGATCAAAGATGGAAAAATCTGTCATGGTTCATTTATGATTCAGCACTAATTTAAATATTTTGTAGAAACAGTCTATCTCCAAGTGACTGTGATTGTTACTTCAAGGAATACAAATGCAACATTGTAATTTTATGTTATAATTACAGCCTAATAAAGATTTGCTGTTGCTTATTAGATTACATGTTTAATTATGTAGTGCATTCATGCAAATGTACCCTAAATACCCGTACTAAAGTCAGAGAGACATTGCATATTCTACCATACAATGGGCCAGATTCAATTCAGCTATATAAAGTTATCTCCTGGTTTATCACGTGAAAACTCATAGGGGCAGATTTACTAAAGCGTGAAGTGGCATCGCTAGTGAAAATTCACCAAAAAACAATCTGCAGGGACATCGCCAATTTACTAAAAGGTGTAGAGGGCAATTTGCTAGCGAAAGAGCTCAGCGCTAACAAAGTTTCGCACCCATTCACCAGACGAATTTTCGCTCAGGCGAATGGTCGTTACTCAACAAATTCATCAAAGTGCGAATTTTCAACTACGTTAATCTGGCTCCATGATCTTTGTCCCTGCAGCTGGTGCTGGAAACAGTAAAGGGAATGTAAAGCCAAAATAAAATCCATACAAATCTCTACACAGTCACCGACTGCTCTATAGGGAAACAAACAAAGCTGCTTGAGTTCTACATGGCTGGGAAGTAAGGCGGGGGCTCCCCCTGTTGTTCATAAGTATGGTTGTTTCCCTGCTCAGCATTTAGGGACCCTCTGATAATTCCTATCCACAGCAGTAAATGAAGGGAGAATTTCACTGCATACAGTCAGGTTTCTTATAAAACAGTACACATTTTTTAATTCAAGTATAATGGAGATAGGTTCCTTTTTCATTAGAGAAAGTAAAAATGGGATTTTATTTTTTGTCTTTACATGCCCTTTAAGACATATGGGGAAAACAACTCAATGATTGCTGCCTGAGATCAGGCCAGAATTCAGCGACGGTCCTAGTGCCGGGCTGCACACTCCTAGCGCCCACTGCCCGCATCGCTCTAGTGAGCTCTGGCACACCGGAGCACTGGGGAGCTGCGCGTCCTATACAGAGGCTGGGCAGCATGCCGCCCCAAGGAATTTGCTGCCCTAGGTCCTGTCCTTTGTGGCCTCGTCCACAAATCCGGGCATGCCTGAGATACAAAGCCCAATATGCCACCTTTTACCAAATGATCTGGATTTGGCCAGTCATAGCTTCTTACTGGTCACATCTCCTGTGATACTATCAATAGTGATGGGCGAATAAATTTGGCAGGCATGGACTCGTGGCAAATTTCCACAATTCACCACCAGTGAATGTTTTCGCGAAACATTGTTGAAAATTCACCAAAGTGTCGAGTGTCAAAATTATATCAGAAATGCTATGTCCACTGAGCACATAGATAATTAGAATTCAATGCTCAATTACACCTGTTTTGTAATGTGCTTTTCCTTTTTTTTCTCAATCAATGACACTGAATTATTTCTCATTACAACACACAGTATCAGTATGTGCTATTCCCTTTTTTCTTTATTGATGTCAGTTTAATAATTCTAAAAAAAATCCATTAATGTTCACCTTTAATAAAAAAAATGAATGGAGAATAACAAAATAGGATTTAGAATGAAAATGAGAGATTGATATGGAAATGTGGGTTAAAGAAAATTAGGGAGTCTAAAAGGAGGTTGAAGGCAGAGATCAGATAGACCTGGGGTGAGAAGAAAAGAAAGGAGAGTTCTTTTTTGTGGTCTTGGCGTGTTGAAGCTGAAGTGCCAGAGTATTTCAAACATAATAGAGTTTTGCTTGCAGAAATATGGTCCAGATAATCATCTCTAACCAATTTTGCAACAGAAGGAAAACAATGCAGTATAGAATAGAATTTAATTTAAATACAGTAAATTTAAGATTAAGAGCTGAGTATTAAGAGACTTGATTACAATGTAATTTCTCCTACCGCACACCTGTAGTTCACCAATCCTGCAACTGGTGGTGCGTTTCTTCCATTGACCCGGCCGGGTCCCTTAGCAACGAATGTGTATAGAAAACGGATCCGCACACACACTGGTTAATGCAGTTGGGGAGTATCCCCTTTTACTCAGCCACCAAACATTCAACATTTCGGGGGGGGGGAACACCCACCCTTCATCAGGATGATCAGGGTGTGTGCGGATCTGTTTTCTATACACATTGAGTATTAAGAGACCCCATAGATCTTACAAACTAACCATGGTGTGCAGGTAATCTGAATATATGACATTTCATCCTGTATTGTTTGCTTTACATTCACATGACAGGTACAGTGATGGGGAATTTATTCGCCAGGCAAGAATTTACAGCGAATTTCTGCATTTTGCCACCTGCGAATTTTTTCACAAAACTTTTGCAAACATTTGCTGTGACAAAAAAGTCATGCTGCAAAATAATTTTGACGCCCGTTGACTCAAATGCATTTGGACAAAAGAGTTGTGCGTGTTAAACTGCCGCGCACATAAAAATTGTCGTGTAACAAAATTATTTTGACACCTATTGATTTCAAAGTGTTTTGCTAATTTTTTCGCTGTTTCGTGACATTTTTCAGAGTTTTGCGAATTTTTCAGCGAAGTGAAAAGTTACAGATTCGCCTATTACTAGACATTGTATTAGACAGTGATTAAACTTCCCCTTTGATATTTACTTTTAAAGTATGAATTCCTTACCAGTGATGCTTTCCTATGCTATTGCCACAATCAGTCGATCACGAGAGACAGTTTATAGATACATGTCACTCACTGTGTTTTCAATGAGAGGTATGTAAAAATAAATCGTGTCTCCTCTGCGTATTTTGGCTCTTGGTAGATCACAATAATAGCCTGGCAAAGAGTAAAGAAAACATTCATAAACAATTAGTCTTCTACGCAGAGGCCATGATCCCATAACCAAAAACAGTGATTTTTCCAATGTATCTTCATTATGCTGTGTCTAACTCAGCTTTTCCAAGCCTGCTTGTCTAGTTTCCTTAACTGTTTCACAAAAATCGAATACTAGATCTTCAAATTGAAACCACATGAAATTTGACTGATACATCACAGCAGTGACAACTATGTAGTTATATCTGACAGCTCTTTAAATGAGCTGACCCCAAGGTCTTGAACATGTTAATCCCTGAAGTGCAATATCACATTGATGTGACATCACCATTTGTTTAAGGCCAGAACGGCTCAGATCTGTTGTTTTGGGTTACATTAAAGGATATATATATATGTATATATATATGTGTATAAATATGCAGTATGTCCAAATACATTTATCAGTTGACAAATACATTTAGCTCCTCTTTCTTGAGTCCATAATTGCAAGAATATTTATAATGCATTAAATGGGTTGTTCACCTCTGAGTTTGTAATTGGTTTTCGTTTTTTAATATTTGTGGATTTTGAGTTATTTAGCTTTTTATTCAGCAGCTCTCGAGTTTGTAAATTCAACAATCTGGTTGCTAGGGTCCAAATTACCCTAGTAACCATGCATTGATTTGAATAAGAGACTGAAATAGGAATAGGAGAGGCCTGAACAGAAATAGGAGAAATAAAAAGTAGCAATAACAATACATTTGTAGCCTTACAGCGCATTTGCTTTTCAGATGGGGTCAGTGACCCCCATTTGAAAGCGGGAAAGAGTCAGAAGAAAAAGGCAAATGATTGAAAAACAATAGAAAATAAATAATGAAGACCATTTGGAAAATTGCTTAGAATCCCTATTAAGGGGGGTTATCGCATTATCTTAAAAATATGTACTTGCAGCTCTTTTATGTACAGAATTGCTTGGGTTAAAATCTGAAGTTGCCATGCATGCATGTTTATAATCATGTTAATAGAGTTTTTTTAATTGATGCCCTCTGTTGCTTTATTGATATTGTCCACAGAACCCAAAATGAGTGCTTTAAACATTCTAGACATGTGTATGTTGTAAGGGATATAAGCAACTTTGAGGAATGAGAGGAATCAGTAGGAAGCAGAGCAACTCCATTAACCATATTTACTCTCGTCACCTCAAAACTAGAGAACTGCAAGCACATCACATCTCACAACTCACTGAATCCTCGATGACATATAAGACTGCCAATTCTATTCAGACCTTCTAAACCATCACTCCACAATATTCTCTTACTGTTCCCTAATGGACCCAAGGCAGAACCCTGCACCCCATCTGATTCTGGAGCATAACTACAGAGGAAGCAGACCCATAAGATATAGGAGCCCCATGAGGCTCTAATTAATGAGCAATTTCAACATATATTTGTAAAAGAGGACAACCTGTGGATATGTTGGGGGCCCTAAAATTAATTTGCAGTAGGGCCAAGTAACATCTAGTTCAGAATTTTCCAGATTTCCCATGCTACATATTAAGCGCAGTGGTCAGGAGATGAGTGGGAGCAGTGACAAGCAACAGGGGTACAAGTACTAGCAGAAAAGTACTTGCCTGGGACCCCCTCCCCACTGTTGCACCGTAGGCACGTGCCTCTTCTGCCTACCCCTAGCCCTGCCCTCAATTTGCAGCCTGTTATGAATACAGTCTGGATAACAATTTACCCCTTGATACAGACTTAAATAAAATGTGACAACGTGACTCCCACAATGCGATATATAAATATATAATCTTTATTAAATAAATTATACATAAGCTGCACTTCCATGTGTAAATGATTAACATCAATGATACATTTTTCTCTGGAGGATTTATTAGTATTGGAGATTTTTTGGTTCATGAACCTGTATTATAAATTCTTGCCTGATACCCTAGGTCAGTGATCCTGTTTGCCCAAAACTGCACCGGCCTAGGTTATTTCTGTGGAAGCTCATTGTCCCCATCATTTTTGGCTTCTTCTGCCTTGTTCAGTACAGATTGGTACATGTGCAGCTATTTCACTCTACTGTGCATGTGCCTGTCGCGCTTGGAGAACATTAGACAGAAAAAGATGAATATTGCTGTGAATGAGCTTCTACAGAAATTCCCCCAGGACACTGCAGTTTTTAGGAAACAGGAGAACTGTCCCGGGGTATCAGGTGAATGATTACACCTTTAGTTCTCTTTTGGCATTGAAGGTATGTATTAATTATATACTTAAATCCTGTTATTAAAGGGTGGTTTTGGTGGTTGTCCAGATTCTGCTCTTTTGCTTTTCTTTATTTGTTAGAAAGCACTTATTTAATGGAAAGAGTGACTTAGGAATTAAAATGTTTCTGTTTGCAGCTTGAAATGTTTTTATACTTCTAATGTTTCTAAGGTCGGCTTAACCTTCATTTGTGTCTATTTTGTCAGGGTGTACTCATTAATATCTTTGACAAATAGTTTGCAGTCCACTGAGATATTAAAAACTGTATAACTGTAGGAACCCAAGGTAAACAGGACAGTTGCACCTCCTACACAAGTGTTTGAGATCAACTTACAACATAAAACTACAGTTGAGTGACACAATAGTTCTAAATAGTGCTCTATATACATGTACTTAACCATTTGTTAATGAAAAACACCATTTTCCTTGTGCTTGTTTTGTAGGGTTAATATCTGTGGAGGCAAATGCTGTCATGGTTGGAGCAAATCTCCTGGATCTGAACGCTGTACAAAACGTAAGTGCAAGTCACACATTTGTGCTAAACCAACACTGTACTTTGGATCAGTTTACCTTGTCGTGAATGAAAATAAGTATTTGTTGTTGCTTTCATATCTGATCCTATAGGCAATTAAGTCCTTGTTTACTCAAACAATTTTATGGCTGTTCGGTTGTTTGTGCTAAATTCCAAAGACTAATCACAGAGTGTTGATTTCACTGAGTTGTCTACACTTACAAATGGGTTTTGTCATGCATGCAATGCCATTTTTCTTAAACTCTGCAACAGACCCCAATCAAGTAAAATGGGTTTGAATCACAGTAAAAAAATGTTTGCATGAAGGACACCCAAAGACAGAAAGGATCTCTGGACAGAGAATAGGACTTGGGCTTACAATGCATTGTAAACACTGCTGTGTAGAAGAACTGGGTGGTCAAAATGCCATTACCTGCCCCTAGAAGGCCCAGTTATTGTTCCTTGCCTGGTAGCCAGTTAGGGTGAGATTTGGGGGCAAATATGTTTTTGCTTCTCTGGGTATACTTGGAAAGTCTGCTTTCAACATAAATCAATAAATAAAGACTGTATGTCCCATAAAACAGAGAACATTGATTCTTAATGCTTTTAGATTTTTTAAAGGTTTAGTAATACTTACAGTAGAACTCCACTTTTTAATTTTCCTGGGGACCACTAAAAATCAATGTCAATGTCTGATAAAAATGGTGCTCATCTGCCCTGGATCTTGAATAATCGGTATTGTTTTCTGGGAAACTGTAATTTCCAGGTAGGTAAAAGCAGGATTCAACTGTATATTATACTAATTGTATGTATATTTTTATTTATATAGTGCTACAGAGCTCACAGTTCTGTACATCATAGTCCTGATTTTCTAATTTCCTTTTTCAATGAATAACTTCCTTGCTGGGATCCTGAGCTTGGTTCCAACCTTGCACCATTTGTATATTCCCTCTCCATTGCTTTCCTCTAGGTTCACAGTTTTTCCCATGCTCCAAACTCATTCATTGGCTTTTGATGAAATTGACCCTAGTGTCTAAATCTGATAGGGACCTTAGAATGTAAGCTCCCCTGAGGCTGGGGCTTAATGATGAACAATTTCTGAAATGCACTGTGTAAATGTGTCATTGCTATATAAATTAAAATGATTGAGTCAACTTGAGTTGACAAATAATGTTGTCTATCCTGCTTTAATATTCTGGCTATACTGTATTTGCAGCAGAATTACATTTTTAAGGGTCCGTGTTTACAGCAGCCCTGTCTAATTTAATTATGTGGATTTTTTATGGGTTGAAGAGAGGATGAAGAGGCAGAACCTATATTTAGATGTAAGGTTTTTGCTATTATGTGTGACTTAGCTTGGAAATTAAGTGAAGAGGAAATAAAATCTGTTATATGATTAAAGCGAACATCGAGGCAAAGCTTTTTGTATCTTTTATTCATTTGTTTGCTAATATATCTTTATAAATGATACTTAGAGATGTTGGGGGGCTAATTATTATTATCTGTTATTTATAATGCACTAATATTATGAATGAGTCCTTGCACAAAGTAATACAATTCTATCTTGAGCCGATTAACTTGCCAGTAGGTTTTTGGAGTGCGGTAGGAAATTGTACTGCCCTCTAGGTAAGCCATGCAGATATGGGTAGAACATACAAATACCTTTATAGATAGCTGACCAGCACTGCGCAAGTGCTACCCACCGAGTCATCATTCTGCCCCTAATAAAGACATTTTCTACACGACAAACACATTACCTGTTTCATTTATAATTAAATCATAACATATTTCAGAATAAATAATGTTTATTCCATGTATTATGCCCCCAAAGCATACGGTGGGATAAATGCTGTACTGATTTCATTTATAATACCACCACTATTGTACAAATAATAGGATAAATGTAGTGCTAATGTCATCCATAACACATTGTAGGATAAATAAATTGCCAGTGTTATCCATAATATCTTCAAGAACACATGACATTCCATGTATAATACCTCTGTCCTTTGTGTTGTAGGAAATTCATTGCTGTCGATTAAGGGAGGCTTAACCTCCCCAAGCTTTCAAAAAAACCTGCCTTTGTATTTTGAACATAAAGTTATTATATCAGTCCCATGACCTGTATAAAAGACCTCCTTCTGTATTCTTGCACATTCATATACATATGGAACTCCTTAATTACTTTAAATCTTTTATCTTAATCACTGTAGACATTTTAGTTGAGGATTAATTATTGATTATCATAGGAGACTCAATGAAAATGATGTTATATTATTTTATATAGCAAGTTGAATAGCACTTTAACAATCATTACACTCCCACGCTGCAAGGATCTAGGGTGGCAGCTTTAGGATCATTGGGGTAAATTTACTTACCTCAGAAAATCGGCCAGCGCTGGCTTCACGCACATCGCAACACTACACCAGGTGTAAATTTCGACTGGATAACACTAATTCACGATAATACGAACAGCAGTTCGAAGTTACGCTAGCGTTGGCTAATTTGCATACGGCGTGCAGTTAAAGTACAATGGACGTGTATGTTAATACATTACAATTACACTACACAAGGCCAGGGAACCTTAATAAAATAAAATAAAGTTGTTATATTGCCCTACACATATGCCAACTGTATAGTTTATGTGCCATATGTAAGGAAATGTAGGGGGGAAGCCGGGTACCCTAAAAGAAAATTACGCACTTTTGCAGGCTATCATCCTGAAAAAAGGAAAAGACGCTAGCGTATTTTGGGACTTTTGGGAAAATTTTCAACAAAATTTCAAGTAAGTTCTATCTACTCCATTGCACTTTGCATGGTCTGAGGTGGCGAAGGCAAGTCTGGCGATAGAGATAACGTTTAGTAAAATAAAAAACTTTGTGAATTTGCGTAGTAACGCTCTTTCGCCAGAGCAAAAATTTGCTTGGCGTTAGATGGTGAAATTACGCCAGCGACCGTTAGTAAATCGGTGAAGTGCTGAAATGACGTCAGGCTGGCTAATTTTAGCCAGCGTTAGCCACTTCGCCCATTAGTAAATTTCCCCCATAGAGAGAGAGAGAGAGAGAGAGAGAGAGAGAGAGAGAGAGAGAGAGAGAGAGAGAGAGAGAGAGAGAGAGAGACACCAGCTAAAACCAGCAACATAGCTAAGGTGTTTGTGTGGTATGGGGGTACCCTTCTCTTCTGCAATCTCTGAATGTGTAGACTGTACTGCGCAAGAGTGTGCAATGAATTATTTAGCTATTTATTTAGTGCGTCTCTAGTTTGCAATTTCAGTCACCTGGTTGCTAGGGTCCATTTTAGGTCCAGGAGAGGGCCCGAATAGAATAAAAAGATGAGTAATAAAAAGGATCAATAACAATACATTTGTAGCCATTTGTTTTTAGATGAGGTCAGTGACCCCTATTTGAAAGCTGGAAAGAGTCGTCAGAAGGAGAAGGCAAATAATGAAAAAACTGTATAAAATAAATACTGAAGACCAGTTGAAAAGCTGCTTAGAATTGGACATTCTATACAATACTAAACGTAACTTTTAAGCAAACACAAAGTACAGAACAACAGAGCTCCATGCAAAGTTTTAGTGCAAAGGGAATAGGCAACTTAACTAAATACAGTACAGGTATGGGACCTGTTATCCAGAATGCTCGAGACCTGGGGTCTTCCGGATAATGGATCTTTCCACAATTTGGATCTTCGTACCTTAAGTCTACTAGAAAAACATTTAAACATTAAACAAACCCAATAGGCTGGTTTTGCTTCCAATAAGTTAGATCTTAGTTTGAATCAATTACAAGGTACTGTTTTATTATTACAGAGAAAAGGAAATCATTTTTTAAAATGTGGATTATTTGAATAAAATGGAGTCTATGGGAGACGGCCATTCCATAATTTGGAGCTTTCTGGATAACGGGTTTCCACATAACGGATCCAATACCGTACCAGTGATTCTTGTACAAGCCAGTGGGCCATACATTCTCTGTGTTTTTTTATATTGTGCTGGCCATACCTATGGAGATTCACAATCTTTGCCTGTATACATCAGAATCAAGGTAAAATAAGTCATATGCAAATCATGTCCATATTAAAGGAATAATTATTTTCGAAGCAAGTTGCAACAGGCACTAAGAAAAGGTTTTTCATTCCTGTCATTATTTCTGTAACATAGGATAGAGTGATTCACTGGAATTCTGAGAATGTTCCAATGTGTGAAAGTTACAGCATCTTCTTTCAACTTGTGCTGAAATAACAATTGTGATAGCACCGTCTGAAAAAATATACGTCTCACTATTTTGAAGAACGTGTTGGAACACTCACACCGGGTAGCATTTGCTTTATCCTGCTGTGTTAGTGAAAGTGCAGACTTCAAGGTAGACAGTTTAGACAATATAATGTGCTCTACATTATATTTTTTTAAAAGAAGACTAAAGGCTTCTAAAAAGTTCCAATTGAATATACAGAACATGTTCCCTTGAGTACTTTTGTTTTGTATTTTTTATTTGTTACATTAATTTTAAAACACATTTTTTTTTTCTAAAATATCCTTATTTTTCCTGTTCGCTCCTGCAGTGATCTTTGGATTTCTGCAGTGCCATGGCCCGGGGGTCCCTGATTAAAGTTATACTGGCATGTTCAGTAGGAAAGTAACAGTATTACTAGAAAAGCTGAGGTAAGAACTTCTTTCCACGAGTCCATCCAAACTGCCCAGTAGTACCTGTATTTCACAAAGGCGTCAGTGTACACTGCAGGAACAGCCCTGATTCTTTCCATCATGCTGGTGGCTGCATAATATTTCCAGTACTCCAACCTATAGAAGGATCAAGCCCAGCTGCACTGATTCAACCGGCTGTCCAAACATAGGACCCTTATGTCATGTAGGAATGTTGATTGAGGTAAGTATTACTGAGATGGAGGGAAATGGAGGGACTTTTGGACAGAAACAAGTTCTTGCCTCAACTGTTCTACCAATAATGACACGTTCCTATAAATATTCATAGAAATGTGCCAGTATTACTTTAAGTAGGAGGTCTCCAATTAGAAGCTTCCTGCACAGGCTGCCCTTTTTCCAAATGCTGTCAGGTCTGTGGTGATCCTTGTGCCTTTAACATGTTTTTGATCTGCTTATACATATGCACCCAAATAATGTGACATGGTACCAGTGAGGGGGATTGCCCAACAGTTCCCACTTTCCTCCTTCCCTGTTCTTGTTTTTTGGTGGTATGAGCCCGTCCCCCTCTCTGACATCATTTCTGATGGTACCATATAGGGTGGGTCAACATTGTTAGAAAAAGTCCCTACCTTACCTGAGCTGGGTTGAAAAGGGACACATTTGGGTTGAAAGAGCATATTTCAGACCCACTGCATCACTACGCCAGATCTCGAAAATGTTAATTAATATATTTCCTAACAACATGACCATTACTTTTACATTAGTTGCAGCTATTCCTTTGATACTGCTGAGAAATGTACCAACTAATGTAAGAAATTTGTTAGAGATGAGAGAGCCAGCAACCTGGCATATTGAGCTGTGCTGGGAACCACCACAGAGAAATAAATACAAATTAATTTTCAAAATAGAAAAATAAAAATGAACAATAGAAAGCAACTGCAAAAGGTCATTATTTCAGCGGTTATATTTGTGAAATACCCCTCTGATTGCTCTTGGAACTTGCATTTTAGCAGTGGACTTTCACAACAGCAGTAGTGTTGCCTTATTTTCTGCATAAAAGAAGCTTAAAATCACCCTCATTATTTACTGTCTGATGTCCCATAATATGAAGACAACATATATTCTGGGTACAGTTTTTGGAGTGTTGAGAGCTGAGTATTTAAATTGAAAAAGTCAAACCAAACTAGAATCCACGATTGTGACCTTATTTATATATAAGGCCGATACCATTTTATGAGATATCCTCCTTAAAGGGGTTGTTCACCATTGAGATAACTTTTAGTATGATGTAGAGAGTGATATTGCAATACGTTTTAATTGTTTATTATTTAAGGTTTTTGAGTTATTTAGCTTTTTATTCAGCAGCCCTTCAATTTGCAATTGGTAGCTAGGGTCCAAATTTCCCTAGTAACCATGCATTGATCTGAATAAGAGACTGGGTTATGAATAGGAAACTTCAAAATAGGATAGGGACCTCTACCAATTACTTAAATACAACCTCAGCAGGTCTGAGATGCCGTATTTTTTCTGGGTATAATAAATCTCAAAAAATTTGAGTTTTTTTCCCCACTAAAAATTTTGATTTTATAGTAAAAAAAACCTAGAATTTTTCAAGTTTTTGGCATTTGGACTTTAATAAATAACCCACTTAGTGAACACAATAAATTATCCACTTTGACTTCCAGTGTACAAATAAATAGGGGAAGTAGGAATATTAAACAAAGTACAAATTCTTTCTTGAAGTCAATAGTTCATCCTTTATTTTCAAAACAGGATGATGATATGGACAGAGATCCATCAACTTTCTATTGTCATGCAATCCACTATTCCAGCCTGGATCTTCTGTTGACAGAGCACATCATCACCTATCTGTTCTGTGCTTAGACACCTGTGTTTACCCTTGAGGCCTCAGTTTGGTTTCACCTTAAGGATTTAGGGCACAAGTTGACACAGTGTCAACATCACCACTATGCCATCTGGGTAGTTGCAGAACCAAGTGCATTTATCTAATTGACTGTTTGCTAAATAATACATTATAACGCTGTGCCCCATGAGGTGTATCAGAATGCAATTCCAAAGTGTACTGTAGATTTATGAAAGGAAAATACACTTTGATAGGGCAATATTAGCACAATGTTAGCACAAAATAAAAGTTCTGCAGCCATGAAATCAGTAGTTTAAAGAATATTAGCGTGTAACATAATCTCAGGGTCCAGCTTGAGAAGCATTAAAACACAATTTGTAGCGCGCTTAAGTGATATTAAATGAAAAACTGATTTACTGTGCAGACATCCAACCAACTGCCTAGTGCAGACACCAAGGCATGTAGTCTGTTTAGTCTCCAAGTGGACCTGTGGAGAATTCTGGAAAACATTTGGCTTTCTGTTTCTTGGAAGTCAGAAAACCTACCAATACAATAATGAGAAAATGACATGACTCTGAAAGGGGATTATGAGGAATTAAAGGAATATATTGAAAAAAATCAGATAAAATCTCTAACACTTTGCTCACCTGGGGAAATTTTTTTAGGCTTACTATAAGGGCACAAATTGCTGTTTGTAAAACTTTCCTAAAGCTCATTTACAACAACAGAGAGGAGCTTTAACATTTTTAACGTTTAACGGCAATACCATTATGTAATTTTATAAACAAAATTCTCCATGTGTCATTATTCCTCTTGCATTAAAATTTTATAGGGATGCACCGAATCTACTATTTTGGATTCGGCCGAACCCCCGAATCCTTTGTGAAAGATTTGGCCGAATACCGAACCAAATCCGAACCCTAATTTGCATATGCAAATTAGAGGTGGGAAGGGGAAACCATTTTTACTTTCTTGTTTTGTGGCAAAAAATCACATGATTTCCCTCCCCAAATTATGATCAGAGTGATGAAGTGCCAATAGAGAGGGCACGAAACGCGTTAGTTCGCACCACTTACACACTGCCTGTTATCACTTATGCAAGTTGAATAAAGCCGCTTTTTCAATGAACAAGTGTGGCGAGTCTTGATGTGGACGGGCCAGCGCTGAATAGCGATACACAGATTTTGCCCTGTAGATGCCGGCTTGGAGTTGCCGGAGTATCGCGAGAGCTGCGGCCGAGACGCCACAAGGAAGGTTGAGCTCCGTTTTTATCTTTCACAACCCGTGTTTCTCCTTTATTATTTCTCCTGCTCAATGTAACTGAAGGTGTCACAGTGGGACTTTGATCTTTTCTATTGAGTTCTTATATCTACCAGGGAGCTGTTATCTGGTTACCTTCCCATTGTTTTGCTGATGGGCAGCTGGTGGGCAGCTGGTGGGGGGGGGAGAAAGCAGGGGTGATATCACTCTAACTTGCAGTGCAGCAGTAAAAAGTGACTGACGTTTATCAGAGTACAAGTCACATTACTTAGGGCAGGGATCCCCAACCTTTGTTACCCGTGAGCCACATTCAAAAATAAAAAGAGTTGGGAAGCAAGACAAGCATGCAAAAACCTCCTGGCGAGCCAAATAAGTGTTGTAATTGGCTATTTGGTAGCCCCTACATGGACTGGAAGCCTACAGGAGGCTCTATTTTGCAGGACCCTTGGTTTTTATACAACAAAAACTTGCCTCCAAGCCCAGAATTCAAAAATAAGCTCCTGTCTTGAGACCACTGGGAGCAACATCCAAGGGGTTGGTGAGCAACATGTTGCTCACGAGCTACTGGTTGGGGATCACTGACTTAGGGCATCTGGGAAACTGACCACTGACCTATTTTTTATTAATATAACCATTTGGGTGGTCTTTGAACTATGGGGCACAAGGTGGCACAGTGATTAGCATTAATGCCATATAGTGGAGGGATCCAGCCTGCAAGGAGTTTGCGTATTCTCCCTGTAGTTTTGTGGCTTTTCTCTAGGTACCCCAGTTTCCATCTACATACTTAAACATGTAGGCAAGCTAACTGGCCCCTGATAAAACAGATCATAGTGAATCATATAAAGACTTAGACTGTAGGTTCCACTGGGGCAGGAGATGATGTATATGATGTATTTCTATATAATGTGCTTCAGATATATGTTGGTGCCATATAATAAGTATAACACTTTTTAAAATAAGAAAACACAAGACCCCTCATTTTAACCAGCCAGGCTAACTTTATGACATGTACAGAACATTTATTAGAACTGCTACTTCCCTTTAAATATTATCCTAAAGGTGCTGCAGATTATCCTAAGCGTACTGCAGATTAGTCAGCGTTATGTTTTTGGTTTAACAGGATGTCGTTACATTCAAGTTGATGGCTGTATCCTGCAAAGTCAAGCAAATGGGTCATTTTTTTCCAGCAGATAAATGAACAGCCTGCAGGTGGTACTGTTGTTTAGTTCTCTGTAAATCCATAAATCCCGTACAGTAGAATAGGAAGGAATTGTTACTGTACTGTGAGAACCCTGGCATGGTGTCATATTATGAGGGAAAGCTTGGCCACTGCTCACTGCTTAATTAATAATAGAGCTCAGCTTTAATACAAATCTCCTGCAGGAAGAGAGTGTTACGGCACACTCAGAGACCACTTAGGGCAGGGATTAAACTCTCTAATAATAGAAGATTGACCGCAGGCGTTTATGTAAACCACACAATAAGATAAATAAGGGGTTTTGTAACATGTTCAGATAAAGCCACTGATTTACTGTGCTGCTTCTGGAGTTGCTACTTGTGGTTTATCTCCATTCATTTCAAGCTCTTGCTTTTGAATTCCAGCTCTAATTTGTTGGCCTGGCCAGATTTTATGCCATATTTTTTGAGTAGGCTTAAGTGAATGTTGTAGGACTGTGCTAAGAAACCGGCAATAGCCTTAATGCTTGCCATTCGTCTGAAATAATACTAAATGGCTAATATCAAAATTGTATTGTGATCTCTTGTCTCATCTCAGGTAAAGTAGTAGTAGCAACATGTTGCAGGTCTCTTTCTGTTGTGGATAGCCCACCTATGGGATTGTCATCTTATAATATGACTGTGGCGTGACATCAGTTAGAACAGGGTCAAATTGTTCAGTGGACATTGTTCTTGGCATATGAATATGCATGAGGAGCATTCAATATGTTTCTGTTGCTGAAATTAAAATTTAAGCATCCTTGAAGATGCTGGGAAGTTGGCTTTGATAATGTGGATTCCTTTGTGTCCCAAAGGCCACAAGATTGCAAGTACTCTATTTGTTTTCAGTTTCTCATTAAGTAAGCTCATTATAGCACTGGGATCTTTACATTGAATAGCTCCTGTTTCTAGCAGGATCGCAGGAAATAAGAGCAACATGCAATTCCATTGCTTTGTATTCATTAAGTATCTTCATTGTTCAGTGGGCAGCTTTTGCTTTCTTCCTCTCATGTATACATTATGTACTATTAAAGTGGCAGGGAAAATCAAACAAGGGTCCTGGGCATGCATTGCTTTTGTATCATTCACAAAGTATCTTGGGATTTTCAAACAGTAAATAGACAGCAATGGGCTGCACAGAATTCTGTGTTTCCCACATGTGCAGAGTTTTGATTAAGATAATGGTGGGAACAGAGAGAACAATGATGTGCACGTAGCTCTAAGCAAGTAAAACATTGGGCGATTTGAAATACCATACTTTGTACTGCAAAGTATCAGGATATAGAAGTCAACAAGGAACAAAAATTCCTGCAAAGTAGCAAGATGTAAAAGACAACAAGGAACAGAAAACCTTATGTTTTGAAAATGTTACAGTATCCCACACATAACATCCCACTTAATATGATTTATAAGAAATCTCCAAACTGATGAATTAAATTTGGTTATAGAGAACACTACTTTTAGTCAAGCTGTTAAATAAGGTGCTTGTGTAAGTTACAAGAATGCTTTCTTATTCAGTAACTGTCCAAAATGTTTTTACCACATTGATCCCCTAATGTAGCTGCATCTTGAGGCAGGTTAAGTCTTTACAGATATGGGATCCGTTATCTGGAAATGCTCTGAATTACGGAAAGGCTCCATTTTATTCAAATAATCCACATTTTTAAAAATGATTTCTCTTTTCTCTGTAATAATAAAATAGTACCTTGAACTTGATTTATTTATAATTTATTCTTATTGGAGGCAAAACAATCCCATTGGGTTTAGTTAATTTTTAAATGTTTTTTTTAGTAGACTTAAGGTATGAGGATCCAAATTATGGAAAGATTTGTAATTTGGAAAACCCCAGGTCTTAATCATTCTGGATAACAGGTCCCATACCTGTACTTCCCAATGGTCCCCATTCAGTAAGATTGATTAGAAGAGGTAATAGCGGTGGTTTCTCAGGAGATACAAAGGTAGATGAGAAAAAGATGGCATTTAGGCTGGGGGTGGGGGTGTTGTTTTCACCTTGAATGCTGTAAAGCTGCCTGCCTGTAGCCCTACCAGAAATTATGATTAATGGGCAACAGAGGTGGTGCTCCCCCAGCAACCATCTAATGAGAGTTTAAGCTTTATTTTTGGACATAGGACCTGTGTGAGTGCTGTGCTTTCTTACCTTCTGCAGTATGTTGTCCCTGGAATAGGCTACATACATGATGGAAGACAACTTTAGGGGGGTTATTTATCAAGGTTGAGTTGTTTTTTCCACTAAAAGTGAGAGCTTTTGAGGGTATTTTTCATTCAAAAATCGGGTTAAAAAAATTGAAACAAAAAAAACCCAGAAGCTGGAAATAGCTTGAATCTAAAAATACACATCTAAAACCTGTCAATGTCATTTAGAAGTCAATGACAGAGGTCCTTGAACTATTGGAAGATGTTAATAGCCTTCATGAGGCTATTAACATCATGTTCAAGTTTTTTTCGGTGGGTTTCGCTTGAAAATTAAAGTTTTTGGGGGTTTTTTTGCTAAAAACTCGATCAATTCGAGCATTCAAGTTTTTCATCCTGACGACACCGATTCGAGATTTTTACATTTGAGTTCGTTCTTAAATTAGAAACCTTTTGAGCTGTGAGTTCATTTGAGTTCATTTGAAGTCTAAAAAACCTCTAAAATGTAACCTTTGATAAAGAACCCCCTAGATGTCCTATAGCTTAGAATTCTAAAATTACGCAATATGACGCACATGAACGCAGAATGCAAAAGCAATGTGAAAATACAACCATAAACGTTTTACTTTAATATAAAAATGCAAATTAGTTATCAAAGGAAATATGCGTGTGATTTGAATATATCCTTATCCAGTCTGGTTTGCCTTAAATACGTATTGCACTGATTTGTAACCTGTGATAACAAATGGGTAAAGTCAATAGTCTACAAATAACTAAGAGATAAGAGTCTGGACTATAAGCATGGTGCATTAGAAAGCCATGTGTGCTTAGTTTGGTGTCCCTACCAGTGGGGTCATGTTTGCACAATCACCATTATAGCCACTGTAGGAATGTACCAGATGTCTGAAATGGACCAGTGAAGAATTCCAAGAATAGCACAAGATATCCAAGCTGAGGTGTATTTAGAAATGTTTACCTGCTTATTACATTATTTACAGACATTTAGGATTTTAGGATTTTTTAAATGCACTGAAATTGAAAGATTTCATACAAAAATGGTTTGATTTGTACAAATATGATATTACATACCAAAATGTGGGGAAACGTGAAAGGTGACACATTTTCCCATTTTTAGAGTCTGCCTAAAACATTGGAAATGATGTCCCGGGTGGCATTCTACCAGATTACTGCACTGCTGTCTCTTATCCTAAAAGTATTGTATCTACCCTATTGTTCCAATTCAATGAGCAGTGCTATAAAACGGGACCTTCTGTACAGGCACATATTAACCCATTCCATAAATGTTGAGGAAGACAGTTCATTTTACATAAACATATTGAACTTTTAACCACTCCAGAATTACTAAGCAAAGTTACCAAAATTATGATAGCGGCTCAAAAGGTAGGGTTGTCCACAAGAAAACCAATTTTAAAGTTTTTGCAAAAAATCTGGGACTTAATCCCCAACCATGAGACCATAAATAACACAATACTTAAATGGTTCGAAAATATGTAAATAAAAAGGCAATATTTCTACAACCATGCCATTGTACACATTTTAAAATCAAATTAAAAGCATGGGGTGTTGCATGTGGGAGAAGGGATCCCTCTCAAGTAAATGCTTAGCTTCACAAACCGATATATGAATCAGATGTGGGGGAAATGCATATAAGATTAAGGGGGTTATTTATCAAATTCCGAATTTATCTCAATATTTTCTGCTACAAACTCCAATCAAATCTGCTCGGGTTTTAATTTATTTATTATTACATTTTGCAAAAAATTTGCTTTCAGGGGAAAAAAATAAGATTTTAACGATTTTTCCGGATTATTCATCCGATTTTCATGATTTTTTTTGATCTTTTTTACCCGAAAACTCAGATTTTTACCTCTGATTTCATCCTTGGGGTTTAGTAAATTCCAAATATATTTCTAAAAGTCAGATTTTATAAAAAATAAAATAAAAAATCATGCATTTTTTCATGATTTTTGCATTTGGAGTAAATAACCCCCTAAATGTGCATATTGCACTTTTATCATACAGTATATTGTAACATCTTTAAACACAAACACATCTGTAAATACATTCCAGGAACGATCAATTGCTTCCCAATGTTTGTGAAGTCATAGTGGAATTTACCATATTTTAGATAAATTGATGGAACCATAAATGTCACTTCATGCTAGGTTTGTCCAGCTGCATGATTTCTGTCCTTCATCAAAACAAAAGTTGAAGAGTGCTGTTTTAGTTTACAAGAGAGCCATGTATTTCAGCATTGCTGCCCCTTCAGTGTGTGCCCTCTCATAACCAGCAGTGCTTCTTCTGAAATGTAGAAGGTGACCTTACAGAAAGCCATAAGATTAACTGTATCTCTCTTATCAATGGGGACTGCCCTCGGAAATATTCAAGAAGAAAGCCGATAATGAGCATAGTAAGTGAAGTAATGCGTGTCGTTCATGGAAAATGATATTCTGAATGTTTTCTCAGAGGCTAAGAAGTCTCCTTCAAAACACCTTCACCTCGATATTGAATCATCCTGATTACTCTGTATCAAGCATAACTCTTTTGAGTTTTCTTTCTCTTTAATGTTCTTGTTTATACTGTTGGGTCATTAATCTCTCTTGAGTGCTCGTGTAGAAATGCAGTTACTGATATTGTACAGTGGAACAACTGGGTCACGGATGCTGCAATGTGTGGGTGGTTGTTAGAAATGGATGTATCCTATACTGGAGACAAAGATAAAACTCTTCTTGAGCTTCCCAGCAGGGTAGGAATTATTATATCCAAAGAACAAACAAAAAAACTCAATAATGTCAAATGGAAATATTGATGACTAAAATGCAAGACATTATTTTTCGGCATAGGAAGTCTAAATAGTGTGTTATGACTTATTTTAGGTCTCATTTTGCACCATGCAGCACTCTTTTACTTGCCCCTGGTGCAATGTTTAATTATCCTTTCTATGTACAAATTCATTGAATTCATTTAAAACAGGTCTAAGTGGATGAAAAGAAGAGATGTGCAGTAGTCGTTTTTGGTCCTATAAATCGTATCAATAGATGGCACTGGCACTAAAAAGTCATTGTAGATTGTTTACCTTATGCACAAGATAAAAGCATTGGTCACTTTTGTATAATGCAAAAGGGATAGATATTTGGGAGAATGAGATGAAATCAATATTCTAGTGAAAGTACAGACAGAGATAAGATTACATTACAGAAAGCTTTACCAAGTACTACAGTATATTTCATATTGGATGGTAACTTAAGAATACGCCTAAAACGAAAAAGAAAATACACATTTTTCTAGTTAATTTTCAAACACGTCTTGAAGGGTTTCACTAGAAAGAGAAATGCGTGTAGAACAGAAGTCAAGACTGATTTGGACTTATTTGTGGTATACAGTCATCTTTACTTGGATCCCCTAACTATAATACGACACATCATTTATCATGTAAGAGCTATGGAGTTAATCTTTTAGTAAAAGCTTTTCTTTGTGATGTTTAAAGCTCATTGTTTCTCTTCTGTTTTTACTCATCTATATTTAAACATCTTTAATGTGCGTCATATAATAATAATAAAGCTGCACAAAGGGAAAAATAATATTATTTTTACTAGGTTGAATAAAGCCAATCTCATTTTTTAATGATCCACTGTATAGAAAAACATCTTTATGGTCATGCCTTGTTTATGTCAGATGGATCCAGTTTGACAAACAGAACCAATAAAACACAGAAGGAACATTTTTGTGTGTAAAACAGGTTTGATATATGAACATTGGTTAGTGCAGAGCCATGCTGCAAGACTGTTGAGGATGTAAATATTTAAATTAGCTGTTGGCCAATGTTTTCTATTACCAAATTCAAAGAATAGCCAAATAAATGAGATTTTCTGGGTAATTGCTATTTATAAAGCTGTCTGTCTGAAATTACCCCTCCAGGCTCAGTTGGAGGCTTATTGGCCCATGCATGGGGGAAAGCTGATGACCTGCCCAACCCATAAATGATGGCCAGGTATCTACTGAGCAGGTTTGGTGGGTTTCACAATTATTTTTTAAACATCTTTTATTATCTTACCAAAATATATATATTTTTGGAGCAAGCTCAATTCGAAAGATATATCATACCACCCGTATTTAAATAAAAGTTTGGGGACGATAATCTGACTTTTTGCATTTCATTTGTGTTTTTTCTTGACTGGGTGGAAGACAAGTGATGCCCAAAGCTGAAATAAAGGCTTTTTAAACACTAAAGTTTCACAGTCTGGTGCTGTTCTACATACAAAGGCTGGGTGGAAGACAAGTGTCTGTGTAATTCAAGGTTTACATAGGATTAACTGCATTCTGATTTTTATTGTATGTTGTTATTAATATTGAATGCGAAATAGACTCTCAGTATGGTTTCTATCCCTGTTTTTGAGGCATAGCTGCTGTTAGGACAAAGGACTATGCTGAGAAATGTATATGAAATGAAGCATGCTTTCAGCCTTTATATTAGACATCATGCCTTACTCCGTTTACAGGGAACCAGCAAATATTTGAGTCAGTGTGTGCTTGTGCTGTAATTTAAAACCTAAACCGAAGATTAGAATTTTAGGCCTAAATTCATGTCACTGATTCTGTGTCGGATACTGCATTTGGCAGACACTGTGACTGCTGTAAAGTTTTGAATTACACACACCAGCATTCATCAAGCAGCACTCCCCAGCATCTGAAGTCAATTTGTGCTCCATGCCCTGGCACTATTGTGGGGAGCGCAGTGCCACAGACCAATAAATACTAGATGGAGAATTTTTCAGTTATTCAAAATGCATTTAATGGGATATATTTTTGAAAAGAGTCTTATTATTCACCAGATAATTGGGCTAAATGTTCAAGTGCATATTTATTATTAATCTAGTATTGCATTTTGCTAAGATACCAGAACAATTCATCATTGTGTTCAGGAGCACTTATATGTGTTCAAGCAAATCTGTCAGTGGAAAAAGGTGTGATATATCTAGCCATGTATTAATCACTGTATATTGACATTACACATACACACATATACATATATACATTATATGTCTCATTTGTGCACAAAATAATACCCAAAGTAATGATACCTTTTAATAAAAGAAGGATATCCTTATAGTGGCACACAGCATACATCTCTTCATTGTGCTGTCACACAGTCACACATCTGCACACTTGTTTCTCCTTAAATATTTGTATGCTATGCATGGTTTCTAGTCAGTATGCTAATATGGGTGCTGTACTGTGGGGCCACCTGGGCTGCATGAAACCAGCAACATGAACAATGGATTCAACTGCCATTGGAATCTGATTTTGCATGAGTATGGTGTGAGGTCAATAGTGGCCTTAGTGTACAATTCACTAGGTGCATGTGTAGGCTAAGGAACCCCTAGACTTACCACCTGAAGAAATGTTACTTCAAAAGCTCCTTTTGGGTTAGGATTTCCACCTTTGTCCAATTCAGAACAAAGGGGGCGTGGCTGTGATGTCAGTGGGCAAGTTGATGCTGTCAGGGACCAATGTTGGGCCAAGGTTGTGACATCATTCATGGTACAGATTGGGGGATTGGCCTGATTTTTCAACCTGCAGAAACCGGTCAGGAGATTTAGAACTAGACAGACCCTTCAAAAACTGGGCTGTCCAGTTCAAAACGAACCCCTACTTAGGGTCCTCTTAATGTACTTTGCACATGTGTGTACAGTGAAAAATTATATGCTTAAATATCATCCATGCAACAATTTTTTTATCTTCTTTCATAAACCGTCTCTTAAAGGCAATGCTTATATAAATTAATTGCTATTACAGTATTTGTTACATTGATATTAAGTGCAGGCAGAACTAGAACTTTGCATATTTATTACAGCAGTTTATAAAACACAATACATCCCTAAATGAAGCAGGTTATTGTGGGCGTAGCAGCGAAGAAAACAAATATTACTTCAATATAACTGGTTCATTTCAACCAGCTTCCATGGCCACTATGCTGTCTGATTTTGCTGAGCTGTTTGCCCCCCTTTGTATATGAGCTCAGCTGTGCATTACTGAGACATCTAATCTTCTGCTTCTACGGGTCACTGACTCTTGTGATGGGACCTCTAGATTTCCTGCTGTCACTTCTGACAAAGCTGACATGAAAACTGGATCTTTCATTTAAACAAACCAATGTTCTGTCTTGCCATTTTTTTTTTCACTTTCATGGTTATTGGTGCTAATGCAAAGGAGAGGTGCATTTAAATAGTTGTTTTTAAAAGTTATTATTTATATAAAGTTTTTTTAGCATGAGTTTCAAGGGATAGTTCTGGATTACATATTTCTTTATGAAGTTTTTAGAACAAGTGACCATAATTTAAAGGGATACTGTCATGGGAAAAAAATTTGTTTTCAAAATGAATCAGTTAATAGTGCTGCTCCAGCAGAATTCTGCACTGAAATCCATTTCTCAAAAAAGCAAACAGATTTTTTTATATTCAATTTTGAAATGTGACATGGGGCTAGACATTTTGTCAATTTCCCAGCTGCCCCTGGTCATGTGACTTGTGCCTGCACTTTAGAAGAGAAATGCTTTCTGGCAGGCTGCTGTTTTCCTTCTCAATGTAACTGAATGTGTCTCAGTGGGACATGGGTTTTTACTATTAAGTGCTGTACTTAGATCTACCAGGCAGCTGTTATCTTGTGTTAGGGAGCTGTTATCTGGTTACCTTCCCATTGTTCTTTTGTTTGGCTAATACGGGGGGAAAGGGAGGGGGGTGATTTAACTCCACCTTGCAGTACAGCAGTAAAGAGTGATTGAAGTTTATCAGAGCACAAGTCACATGACTTGGGGCAGCTGGGAAATTGACAAAATGTCTAGCCCCATGTCAGATTTCAAAATTGAATATAAACAAATCTGTTTGCTCTTTTGAGAAATGGATTTCAGTGCAGAATTCTGCTGGAGCAGCACTATTAACTGATTCATTTTGGAAAAAAAGACAGTATCCCTTTAAGTTCAGCAATGGGTTTAATCCCTGCAAGAAACATGCACACTTTGTGGCAGGTTGTAGTAGGTGGTGCAAACTGATTTTTGCTTAGGGCAGGTCTGGCAGAACCGTGTTTTCTCTATTCCTACATCTATCTCCTCCACACCCTTTCTCACATATGTTTCCTGCTGGAAACCTGACAGTGGGTTAAAGGGTTGGTACCATAAGGCATGTAAGCAGGTTGTGGGCTCATGAGTCTCTGTTAGAGATCTACTGAATGAGACTCTTCATAACCTGTAAGTGTTCAATGAACCTCTACATGAAATGCCAGTCATGCACTTTAACTCAATTTAACAAAATGTAATGGTTTTACAATCTATTCCATTTAGGGTTGGAATATGGCTTGCAATATTTATATAACTATTCATACTGCCTTTATGATTTACGGGCAACAGGAAATGATCTCCTCTGCACTCATACCTAACACTTGTCTTATATACACAGCACCAAACCCCACCACAGATAATAGCCTGCCAAGTTGTATGCCAGTTTGTGCAGGGGCTACATGAAATTAGTGAAAGCTACCGTCATTTGGAAATCTGGCAACTGAGACTTTTACTGATGTAAATTATGATGATGAAGACTAAAAGAGTTCAGTTTACAAAGAAGAAAAGTACAAAAATCACATGGCTTTTGCCTCATGTGTTTCTGGAATATAGTATTTGTAACAATGATCTATAACGTTAACATTTTCTGCAGAAAAAAACTCTACAATAGGAAATGTCCCAGCCAGCCCATAGTGGATTATCAATTGTTTAAGCATAGCCAGGTTCACTGACAATATTGGCCACAAATTGCTCGATCAAAATGAAAAGTTTTTTTGTATTCATACCCTCAAATGTAATAAAATGCAGTAAGTTTACCCAGGAGCAACAACCCATGGCAACCAATAAGATGATACTTTGTCAGCTTGATAAAGGACCTGGATGGTCTGAAAAGGTTGCTGGAGTTTCCGTATGAAATAATAAAGGCGTTTTTATCTTTCTAAGATGGGAGTGCTGCTATCTTTTGACTTTGAACAAATAAGATGTTTGCCTGCTCATAGATTGCTATGAGTTACTGCTCCTGGGCAAACTTAGTGCCTTTCGTTACATAACCCCCATAGACTTCTGGACAGTCATTGGACCTCATACATGTGCTAATTTGCCACTGGTTCAACGTGTATCTACCAATCCGACTAACTACATCCGCAAGCATATGGCATACTTTAAAGTGAAAGGAGGGTATCTTGAAACTAAAAGCTGGCCATAGATGTTGAGATTTTGAAAAGATCAGATCCTGATAGTGAGACCACGATCTTCTCAGAACGATCGTATGATAGTACGAATTTACCATCAACTAAAAAGACCAATTTACCAGGAAAACAAAGGGGAGCTGCCTGCTAGGCCCTGCAAACAGAGATAGATTGCACTGGGACCGACAAAGATTTTTTGACCTGGCCGATCAATTTCCTGACAGATGTCGGCCGAAAAATCGTAAGATGTACAATCGTTCGAATAACACTAACCGCACGATAATTTCGAAGGATTGGTCGGGCTTCCTTAAAATCGGTCGTTCGGCAAGAAGAATCGTCGCGTCTTTGGGGAGCTTTAAGCTAAGACTATGCATTGTAGTCACAGCAGGGTGCAGAGACAAAAACATGCTTCTCAGACTCTTCACACCACAAGAATCATGCTGCTTTTACACTTCCAAGACTCCAATGTAGATAAAGAATTATTTCCCTTTGAACAGCACAAAAGAAAAAAAAAAAGGAAACAATGCAGAAACCTAGGTCTAAATCCAGAAAGAAATGTTTCTGCTGATGTAAACTCATCTGGGATATGATTTCACAAGGGGAGAATGATGCAGGTTTAAGCTGCGGAACCTTTGCTACTGTAATGTCAGCTCCCCTGCCAGCGGTAATAGTTTATGTCGGTAGCTTGAAGAGCAATTAAACTCATGTTGGAAAAACATATGGAATATTATTAAACTTTCTGTCAGTCCTCAATTCATGATCATTTTTTTTTTTGGAGATTATGCATATGTATTATAATGCTTAAAAAATAGCACATAGGTGGAAAATGGCTACACATAGCTTATAAAATTACAACAGTATGTAGGAATCTAAACAAAAATAAGTATCTTCTGTGACTGTTTATTTGGTTTTGGCAAGGACAGCAATTTCAGGATCCAAGTGGAAGTTGCTGGACCCACTTTATTATCTGCGGTGTCAGATTTATTTCTCGAGGTTAAGGGGCTTTGTTATGTCTGTTTTCAAAGCCCCCTTTTACCACTTGATCTATCTGACAGGAAGGTCACAGAGCTGATTTTTTTCCCAGACAGAAGCAATGTTGTTTTACACCACTTAACGAAAGGAGCAAAGAGACAGTTGTGCTAGGACATTTTCAGAAAGATGTAGAAACAACAATAAAATAACAAGTCACGGCTTAGGCCATGGAAGCAAGAATTAAGTCATAGAGGCTATATATTGCAGAATACACACATACTTTATATATATATATATATATATATATATATATATATATATATATATATATATATATATATATATATATATATAGGAATCTAGGCAAATGTGCTGTGATTTATGTTTGAATTAGACCTGTGGTTAAATGGCACCTTCTGGACTAACTGTGATGCTATTCCAGATCATCCAGGTGCCACTAAGGTAACAGCCACTGTTTATCTCCAGTATATATTAGTATAGTCCCATGCAACAGTGGATCAACTACTTATTTAATTTAAATGTGAACATCTCCTTATAAACAGAGTGTCTAAGATTCTATTTGTATTTATTTGTGTTATATATATGTTTATTTTTGTTATGTACATAGATAGCTGCCTTTTCCAAAAATGTCATACAGTCAAGTCTACATACATCATTCTATGACTACATATTATATTACTTTGCATTTTTTCTGTTTCAGATACCCCCTAATGTAATATATTAGTCAGTAAGTCTTAAAAAAGTCAAAAAAGATTTTACTTAGGACAAGAAAAAAGCCTAATGCGTTTCGTGCCTAATGGAGCACTAATTCGTATACTTTTGACTGCATCCACTGTATTTCCACTAAAAAGTGCAACAGTCTGAGAGCTTTCCCCTAAAGTAAAATCAGGACCGGGCCAAGGTATTTTGGCACCTTAGGCAAGGACTCCACTCAATGCTCCCATCCCCCCACCCGGTCCTGCATTGCCATTTCCCACCTTACCATTCATATTGCCCTATGTACCTGTGACAGCACCAATCATATTGCCCCCATTTGTACCTGTGTCAATGGCAGTCAATCCCTCAGATTGCCCCCAATTTGTACCTGTGCCAGCAGGAGCCAAAAATCTATCATATTGCCCAAACATCTTGTACCTGTGCAAGCAGCCACCATATTATGCCATGTATCTGAGCCAATTCCTCATATTGCCCCCAATCTGTACCTGTACCAGCAGCAGCCAAAAGATCCACAATATTGCCCCAAATATGTACCTGTGCCAGCAGCTGCCAAGAGTACTTCTGCCCACAGTATGAATTACGAGCTAGAGGGTGTTGGAACAGGTGTTTTATTACATTGAAAAATTATTAAAGGCCAAACAAACTAGGCTTTAAAAAAAAAAATCCCCTTTTAAGTGCACCCCCCCCCCATGATTGAGCCCTAGGCTGTTGCCTACTCTGCCTACCCCTAATTCCGGGCCTGAGTAAAATGGTAACACAGGGGCCCATTTACTTAGCTCGAGTGAAGGAATAGAGGAAAAAAAACTTCGAATTCCGAATGGTTTTTGTGGCTACTTCGACCATCAAATTGGCTACTTCGACCTTTGACTACGACTTTGAATCGAACGTTTCGAACTAAAAATCGTTCGAATATTCGACCATTCGATATTCGAAGTACTGTCTGTAATAAAAGTTTATATAAAGAAGTTCCTTTAAAGGACAGAGGATAATATCATTATCCAGTATCCTGGCATAGTCACTTTTTTAAAAGTATTTTTTGTTGACGATACAACTACCCAGATATCATGGCTGCTGCAATTTTTTGTTGCGTGGAAGTTGGGTTCTGACCCAAAAATATGAAACCTCAGTGCTCAGGAAGGCAGGAAGTCTAAAAGTATAGGACATAAAAAAGCACTTAATCATAGATACTTTCACTTGTATACAGCACCAAAACTGGAATGTATTCTTTCTTGTACAAAAAGGGCTACGACCTAAACAGCAACATTGTTTCAGAAGTTATTTCTCAAGCTACTCAAAAGTGATGTGAATACCAAATCTATATACCCCATCTACTGGTTAATAATTTACCATTGTGACAATTGCATCCTATAAAATACAAACCATAAATATGTAACACTTACAGTATCTGTTAATTACAATTAATGTTATAATGTCCTCTCCCCAAAGAACCAACTGATAATGATCTATGATGGTGTTTCTGGTGCTGAGACTTTTTCATATCCCCCAGTAATGTTGTATAAAAGAGGCTCAATGTTTAAAGCAGCAAATGCAAAGTAGTGTTTTAACATTATCACTGGTGAGTAAATCTCTCTATTTATCTGTTCTTCTAAACGAACATCGATCATTAAAACACACTTGTTTCTATAGTTAATATCTATCTGCTGCTTCTTTGTATTGTTTTCAGTACTTGATCAATAGGACAGCTTCTACAAGAGACTGCCCTCTACTGTGCATTCCTGACTAAGGGCACTGACTAACCTGTAGCTTGAACTTGGTGAAAAGCATCATAGCCTGTTTCTTGGAAAAATCTCAGTTGGCACAAATCTTGTGCATGTGTAGGAACTGGCCAACCGGGACTACCCCCAGCAAAGATCTCAGCTGACATTAGCCTGTAAAAAAGAATATAACTGGCATTCTTTTAAAGACATGTCCCCAGCACTAATTCACCCTTCTGTATGAAATATAGCATCTGATGCAGTAAGTATGTGCTCTTACCTTAAAATTACCTTTCCCAGAATTATTAAGGGGCATGATTCCAGCATTACCTCCCACCAACATATTCCTTTTCAGTTTATGTGCACATGCACAAAGCTGTTATGTGCTAAATACGTCTATTGATCCCAATACCTTGCAGAAAGAAGCCACAGCGACAGTAAAAATGTTCTGGAACAGCATAATATTATTTAACCAACTCATTCCTATACCCAAATATTTTAAGGAGTGTTTCCCTATCCATAGGAATATTGAAGGGAGTTTGGATGGCCTGTCATTTTGTGTTTGTTGTTTATGCTTTAGAGAGCAGCCTTTTAAACAAGTACAATATATAAAAAAAACATTTCAACTAAAAATGAAATAGCAAAAGCCAACAAGGACCTTTAAGACTATAAAAAGTGTTTGAGTGCTTTCATAAAAATCATACAAAAACTCCAAGGTGATATCTAATATCCTTGTAGTACAGGGTCCATTATTATAAAAAATACAAGCTTTGGTCATATGACATATGGGACAGTACTAAGGCAGTTGTAACTCATGACGTTACCACTCACCATTTCTAAGAATTCCTTTTTCAGGTTATTCATGGCTTTTGTGTTTGTCGGAAAACCCGCACTCACATATAAAAAATGCAGGCGCATACTTAAGCTTATTAATGATTAGATTGCATACTGTATGACTTCTTTGAGGCTTTCAAAATGCTTGCCTCTACCTTTATTACCCTTTAATAAATTGCATGGAATAGGGTGCTGACGTCAGCCTGAAAGAATCGGAGTGCTGTCATTTCATTTTTAAGCTGCTGAGGATCGTCAGTTACTGGAAATGGATTTTAAGGGGCCTTTAAGAGACCTTTCTGATGGGCATTACTTGTTAATTAAATTTATTTTCCATTAACTTGCCATGAGCAAGAAGTAAAACCTGAATTGTAAGCTCTATTAAGTAGGGCACTCTTTACCTCCTGTATTGATCAGTGCAGTTTGTATATTTTACTGTATACACCTTTCCAAAGTACAGCTCTGCAGAATATGATGAAGCTTTTCTACATGTTAATAATATTAATAATAATAGCTGTAGGAATTATACTTTTAAATTAAGTCCGAATTTATCTCAATATTTTCTACTACAAACTCAGATCAAATCCGCTCTGTTTTTTTACGCTCATTTATTATTACATTTTTCCGAAAGTTTGCTTTGCAGGAAAAAAATCAGTTTTTCAATTTTTTTTGGGGATTTTTCATTCGATTTTCATGATTTTTCTGGATTTTTCACCAGAAAACTAAGATTTTTGCCTGACAACTCCAGCACACATCAAAAAATCATTGGGACTTCTCCAATTAACTTATATGCAACCTCGACAGGTCCTCTGTGTTTAATAAATTCCGAAAAATTTGTGATTTTTTAAAAGTCCGTTTTTATAAAAAAATGATTTGTGATTTTTGTATTCAGAGTTTAGTAAATAACCTCCTATATGATTAAATAGTTGCCAACATCTGAAAATATTTTCTAGGACGGAGCACTTGGCCCATGAGCCAGTGTGCGACACAATAATCAAATGTAAAAGAGAACAGAATGTATCATAACGCCCACATATTATATGATTAATATCTTCCTAACATATTTCAGTACATTTACTTCAAATTTGGAATACACAATAAATCAAATCTTAAACTATTTTGATTCCTGCTGTAGAAAACATCAAGATTAGTCTTCAAAAGTACAGACAGTAACCTTGAGCTCTTCCTGAGGGGTAAAAACTATTATAAATCTAATGCAAATGAACCTGGGCAGGTGGTCTGCACTAAGATTCTACGCCATAAATAATATTGACAGTGCTGGAATGTTTTTTTTCTGGTCCTTATAAATGCCTTCACTCTTCCATCAAAGTTTATCTAGAAGCATATTGCGTTTGTTTGATGAATGCTTATTGCCAAAGCAGGGATAATGATTTTTGTTGTGTTCTATTTAAAGGTTGTGTCTCACCAATATATGATTTTTCAGTTTTTGCTGTATGACACACATACAAGAAAAATAAACTAAACAAATAGAAATTGTTTTGTAGAAATAGCTAAATATTTTTTAATGTAGGATGGTATCAGTCAACATGCTTAATCACGCTAATTGCAAGGACACACCCTGCAACCCTTTCTCGTTTTTTTTTATCGATGGCTCACAGGTCTTCCTGCTGAGTAAATTAGTGCTTGGAGTGCTCCAGGAAAAAACTTCTGACTCGATTCTCAAATGTGTGAAGCGGGAGTGAGTGTTTCGTCGTGCAAGGAAGTATGCTTAAAGCAGAACTGAAGCTTAACTAAAGAAGTAGGCTAGAAATGTTGTACATTATGTTTTGGGCTTCTGTACCAGTCCAATGGAACCAAAGCCCCTAGCAGGGAAAATCTGGTGTCAGTGCAGCTGCAGGATGGGAGTTAATAATAATTTAGCATCTGAAAATTGGTCAAAGCGACCAAAGCCTTAAATAATTCTGTTGTCATAGATTACATTCGGCTATCATGAAGTATCTCAATTTTTATCTATAAAAAAACTTTTATGTCTATCTATCTGGTCTTTCCCTGAGGGGCTAATTGAGTAATGCCCGGTTACTGGTTATTTAAACAAATTTAAAATATAACATTAGGTTTGAATCATGGAGCAAGAGGTAATTCTTGCAACACAAGAACTACATTGAGCATAATAGTATTCAAAGCATTTGAACACATATAAAAAATGGTTTAATTTCTGGTGTCAGTATCTCTTTAAAGGGGACCCGTCACCCAAAACAATTATTCAAAATCCTATTTTATCACATTAGTCAAGTAAAATGAACTTTAATTACACTATATAAATTATTTGAATCTTGTTTCCTTCAGTCTGGTAATTCATAATTATAACAAGCAGGCAGGAGCCATTTTGTGGACACTGTTATTAAGGCAAGTCTAGCATCATCCCAGAATCTTGTTTGTGCACCAGAATGGGGGACCTGATGTCCATCCCCATGCCCTGGTTACACAATTAAATGGTGAAAAGAACTGGGGAATGTGTGGAGAGCAGTAACATCTAGGAAGTGCTGAAAGGAAAGTGAAAGTAATTGTCTGCCCCGCCTCTATGCCTGAGGCATAGAGGAGGGGCAGACAATATTTGATTGACAGCTGAGATTTTTAAACGAGCTTAAAACAGCTATGAATGCTTTAATAAAAAATAAAAATTGGATTTCATGTTAAATTTGAAAAGGACTTTTATTATACAGATTTTTGTGTCTGGGTGACAGGTGCACTTTAAGGTATGAAGATCCTAATTACGGAAGGATCCATTATCCAAAAAACTCCAGGTCCCGAGCATTCTGGATAATAGGTCCCATATCTGTAAACCTAAAAAGCAGCATAAAAAGGAATTAAAATTTAAAAGCAACAGAACAAAGCCCTGAAAAAAGGAAGGTGTTATTGATTTAAAAACCAAATAAAGGCAGAATAACTACATCAAATAAATTGAATTCCTGAACGTTCGCTTCAGTCATAGGAGATTTAGAATAACATTTTAACAGCTAGTTAGCTGCATGCACCATCGACTCCAACACCTATTATAGAAAACTAGAAGTTCTAATTGAAAGGGGCAGAAGTTACAGACCACACAGCTTTTGTTTCCACAGGGAAAGTATGTCTCATCTGATAAAATATTGTATCTGACTGTGAGAAAACCTTTCACACCAAAGAAAAGAACAGTATTTCTTCTGGGGATGATGATTCATGGTCACATAATTCTGTATTATTCTTTACAAATCATAATCCTTGGTGAATATGAAGCCAACGTCTGTGGTTATACAGCTCTGTGGAACATAGTAATTCTGGGAATGAACACAGCAAGACACCTGCCATGCAGCCAGCAAGAAGAATGGTGAAATGTGTTTTAAACTAGTCACTTATTGGAAATCTAAATGTACTGCAGTTTTGTTCTTTGTTACAGCAGTATTGTTAGTGCCAAGATATTCCAATTCATATGCTTTGCATAGTGTATGATTACATCTACATGGATGTTGTAGAATCCCTTTTTGTTAAGCTACAGTATAAGGATTCTCAGAAGATGAATCTTTAAGCAATTATGCTCCATTGGGTCTTTTTCTATTTAAGACCCTCTCCTGAGTTTTGCATGTTATATAACTGAAGATGAAACACTTAGGGGCAGATTTACATAGGGTCAAATATCGAGGGTTAATTAACCCTCGATATTCGACTGCCGAATGTAAATCCTTCAACTTTGAATATCGAAGTCGAAGGATTTACCGCAAATAGTTCGATCGAGCGTTCGATCGACCTTCCCCATAGGCTAACATTGCACTTTGGTAGGTTTTAGGTGGCGAAGTAGGGGGTCGAAGTTTTTTTTAAAGAGACAGTACTTCAACTATCGAATGGTCAAATAGTCGAACGATTTTTAGTTCGTTCCATTCGAAGTCAAAGTCGTAGTCGAAGGTCGAAGTAGCCAATTCGATGGTCGAAGTAGCCAAAAAAATCATTTGAAATTCGAAGTTTTTTTTTATTCTATTCCTTCACTCGAGCTAAGTAAATGGGCCCCATAAAGAATATTGAACACCTAATAAGTAAAAAGTGCTAATGTTTTCTATTCATTCTGTCATGGAAAACGCCCCTTGTATATTTTTGCATGCAGTGAATTGCATCTTATTTTTCCATATTTTTCAAATTAAAACGCAGAATTGATAAAAAAAAAAAAGGCAACAGAGAATATAAATCATATTTATAATGAAGAAAATTAATACTACAAAGAGATGGAGAGAACTCCAAAAGTATTTTTTCTATATGTATAAAAGTATGGTGTGGGAATGGCAATTTATACTGAATATAGTAGATGATTGTGATAATGTTAAGATATTATAGGGCACATTTACAACTGCTACTAGGGTTATTCTCAGTGTGCTCCAAAAACCAGTTTCTAAGATCTGTCGTTAAGTCTTAAAATATTTTGAAGCACTGATATAATCAGATCTGCCATTAAACAGATGCTAACCTATCAACAAGAGCTTAATGTCATAATGTCTGTTAGTGGCACTTAACAAGCCCATTCTTTTAATGTTGACAAAACATGGCTCTGCAAGAAGCTATGTTGATTCTATCTGCATTTAGCTTTCAAAACTTTTTTGTTTTCATTGGGCTTTCAACCACCCAACTAGTCTAAAAATCCTTAAAAAAAAAAACGTCATTGCTATCAATAGTTATCTTATTCAAAAATAACAGCTGTATATTAAAGAAATTGCTCATGAAGCAGAATGGTCCAAGTCATTACACTCTTGACGCCAGGGTAGTACATAGCTATTTGCCATTTTCAGACAATGAGGAAAACAAGGGTACTCCACAATATATGGTAATTTGGTTTCATAATGGGAACTGTAGGGCCATTATGACCTTTTTGGCCTACCGTACATGATTTAGCCTACGTAAACATGAAGATTAAAGTGACCAAATATGCCTCAGGGGATACATTCACCTTTAGACAAATACAAGATTCCTCTGCACTCAACCCATTATCAATATATTTAAGACAAGAGACATTTTGTGCATACTGCTACTGAAAAATGCCTTACCCTTTAAACAAAACAGGGATTGTTTGTCCATATATTGCAATATATTTAAGATGGCCAACTACGTCAAAGTCATCCCATATCTGGCCAGTCCTATACTCAATTTTCATTTGATTCATTAAGAATTCTATGGTTTCATTATACATTTTATAAAAGGGACGAATACGTTTTACCTGCAACTTACTTGCTGCTTTCAAAGTAAAACTCCCAAACTTGGCTGCCCTTTTATTAGACACCAGTGGGATCACCTGACTATAGTTGGAGGGGGTGGGAGCTACAACATGGAGCTGGTCACTGCTCCTGTAGAACTATAACAAACAAGGGAAAGATGTGCTCACCACTAGTTTTTAAAAACATTAGGCGGGGGTGCAATGAGGGTGTGACCACAAAATACATATAGACAAATACAAGATTCCTCTGCACTCAACCCATTATCAATATATTTAAGACAAGAGACATTTTGTGCATACTGCTACTGAAAAATGCCTTACCCTTTAAACAAAACAGGGATTGTTTGTCCATATATTGCAATATATTTAAGCTGGCCAACCCCGCCTAATGTTTTTAAAAACTAGTGGTGAGCACAACTTTCCCTTGTTTGATACATTCACCTTTACCATTGTAAAAAAATGGGTTTCTCTGCAGACTGTTGAAAAGGCTGACACGTTATGCATCATTAAAGCCTGCTTCTTCGTTAATTATGTTATTATGAAATCATTAATTGAGTATTGATCTTGGTAGATGTACTAATAAAAACTGGTGCATCAGCTTATTTTTGGGACTTCATTTGTGGTGTAGTCGTTTGCAAAGATATTTATAGCATAAGCAGAATAAAATTAAAGACATCTACAAATGTCATCCGATATGTATCACCCCCACTGACTTGATTGAGAGCAAGTCACCATTTCTCAGCAAATATGCACAAAGCAATTATGGTTTTTAAGATGAGGAAAAATGTCTGCTTATGACTTTAAGTGGTTGTGGTTTAACCACAGATCTTTTGCTCCAAAATGGCAACAGTAGTAAATAAAACCCATTTACTTCTTCTTATGTATTAGTATTATTATGTTGCCAAGTGCTTTTTTTCTCAATGTATGCATTGTTCTCTACAGTCAGTCTTTATTTATTAGAATAATTTATTAATATGGTTCACTCACATAAACACTGAGTTTAGTGGGGGACTGGGGAATCAAACTACCTAAGAAACTGACTTTTTAATAAGAAATAATGTTTAATTGTACCTTTGGTAAAGTACTACTTCTGTCTGGTTTTATATACCAGCCACTAACTCATTGCATGTGGCAGTCCTCATTGGAATCCACACAGACAAGCAAGGCTTAAGAAATTTACAAGGTTTTTTTTTTTATAAACACGAAAGATCTTCCATTAACCTTGGCGATTAGGGTAGTTGACAAGGATATAATAATATAAAGCACATTTTTCTGTAATGCAATCCTTATGCATATGTGCGATACTTAAGAATTCAGCAATTTTATTTTACAGTTACTTTTAGTAATGTTAGTCAAGCTATCACAAGTTAATATATTTCATTCCACATGTTATCTATTCTAATCTCTCATTTTTTTTAAATTTTTGCATTTATCTATCCATAGAGTCTCTAACATTAGCAGAAGATGAGTTCAGAGTATACCATTATTCAGAAAATACCCTTATTGAAAATAAATAGCCATAGAGTGCAAATGCAGGTTAAGTGTTCCTTGAATGCATTTGTATAGCCATTTTGATTTAGAGCTGTCTCTTATATTTATTCTGTATTAAGTCATAGGAGTACTGTACTAGTTCCTGTTCACAGCATCCCTTAGGCTGTAAAGACATGCTATACTTACTTCTATAGCTGCTAGCTTGGAAAAGTATGGATTGGGGGGGGGGGGTGCTAGAAAACCATAACAGGCATTGTGTAAAGTGAGTAATTTTCAGCCTACATCTCTTATACAACTTTCATCGAACAAGACGTTTGCTATGCCAGACCAGTTCAATCCAACTGCTTATTGGTTACAGTGTGTTACAAGACTAGGACACACATACTCTTTGTGCATAGAAGTTAGAACATTGGATGTAGTAATGACAGCACATTAAAATCTCAGAAACAGATGGATGAAGATGCATTTTTTACATTATGTTAGTTTAAACTAAAACCCAGTGCATTTCCAAAGCTGAAAAAAAAGTAAAATGACCTCGAACACATTATCAGCTTCTGATTCCTGGTAGAGTCTACAGAATTTAGAATTCAAAAGGAAATATACACTTGTGTTTCAAATGAGTACAAAAAATGGATTTTGCTGGACTTGCATTCAGCCTATTTTAATTTAAAAATATCTGTAGATTTTTGTTTATGTTGCACTTAGCAATGCAGAATAGCAAAACTGAAATACTTTAATACTGTCCCGTGATCCTTCAGAGCAATTCAAGCCTTCCGTATAATGAATTCCACCTTATCTTTTGTCTAGTTTATCTTATTTAAGGGGTGGCCGAGGGATTGTAGGGACTATAAAGAAAGTATTGATACAACTCTTTAATAATAATTAAATATAGGACATCATTTCTATACAAGCTCTATTTATTTGGTTCCTGTTGAATATGGTATATTATCCCTTTAACAGTGAAATGTTTTAGCTTATAGTAGATATACAGTAAGTAGATTGATGCGTAATCAATCAATCATAAATATATTAAACAGTTTTGTGGACCACAGCCTTTTAATATCCCAAATATTATGCACCATTTTTTCTTTTAAATCGTTATCCTGTTTATTACGGAGATAAAGGCAACAAACACAGATGAGTGGCATTTATGATTGCTCTGCCTGCATGTGGTTGACTGTGTTTGTTGCCTTTATCTCCGTAATAAACAGGATAACGATTTAAAAGAAAACCAGATAAGTTTCATCTGTGTTGCAAAGCTATCCAACAGCAGTTTTATTGTTTACAGATAGATTAGAGATCTTTGACCCTTTATAAAACAATAGGGGAAGATTTCCATTTCTTCAGTTTAAAAAAAAATCCTTTTGAATTGTTTTGCCCAGTAAGAACTGATATCTTTTATGGATAGTGATTTAAACAACATAAAAAATATACTGTATTTAAAACCTAATGTGCATCTACAAATTTAAGTGAAACCAAATAACTGCATTGTTCAAAATGCATTTAATTTAAAATGGAATCACCACTCTCACTGATGAACTCTCTTAACAATGTTTTTGGGCAGTAGAATTCTAATTGGTGAACTTTCTTGCATGCTAAATTAAGTTTTTCCTCAACTGCTAAATAAGTGGGCACAGTGGGACAGCTTTATGGTTGGATTTAGATCCCAGCCAATAACAGTTTTGATTCAGTTCAGCTGAATGCTAAGGATTCAACCAAATCTGAATCCTGTAAAAAGCCAGCGGATTTGGCTATATCCCAAGTCAAATCCTGGATTTGATGTATCTCCTACATTTACATACTGTATATACAGTATCTTGCTGCTAGCCAAATCTCTTCATGTTTATGAGTTTTGTTTAACATAAATGATTTCTCTTTCCTCCAATAACAGCAAACTGCAACCCTCCGTGTCAGAATGGAGGAATGTGCCTACGACCTCATCTCTGCGTGTGCAAGCCAGGCAGTAAGGGTAAAGTTTGTGAAGAAGGGCCAAACCAAGACACCACTTCTATAGCCACTGGAGGTCAGGCCAGTGGAGTTCCTGCACCTCCTCCTCGGCCTATTCCTCAGCAAGCTGCTCCACCTTCCACTCCACAGAAGCTACAAGTTTCTCAAGAACCAAGCCCTGTGGGACAAGTGACACTTGCTCTCAAGCAAAAGCCACCAGCAATGGCAACTCAACACGTCCAGCCAATGTAAGTGATTTTCTTTCTTGAAAAATGGAAATAACTGTCTACTATTGGAGTTATTAGGATGCTGTTCAAGTATATTTCCCAAAATACCAATACCAAAAAATTAGTTTCTATTTGCTGAAAACTGTACTTCTGTTGGATAGCCACGTTGCCAGCTTCTTCTTTCTAATCCTCTCTAAGTTCTGGACCAAGTGCACATGTGCAGTAGAGTGAAAAGCCAAATTTTTAAGCAAAAAGCAATAGGAGCAGGAGTATCCACGAATAGGTAGAATATTGCAATGTGGTGCTCCTACAGTAGTACTCTGAGCTGGTTATTTATTATTGGGTATTACAAATTAAATTGGCCCTGGGATGCTATAAAGCAATCTGTGCAGGAAATGGGTTTATGATTAAGAACATATTCATCAACATTTGTTGGAAGTCACTCAAATTTAAACCCCTTCATTCAGTGATCCACAGTAACGGCCCAGTCACCTGCTGTAGGTTTTTTAAAATATTTAAATCTCAATTTACCCCTTCTCCTGACATGTCACACAAAGCAGTAAAGCAGTAAAGCTGAAATGGGCCATCACTAGGTCTAAAGATGCAAGGCTAAGACATAGCAGGATCAAATGGGATTCATGAATGCTTCAGTATTAGTTAGGTAGTTCTAAGAAAAGCTCTTACAGGAATTCACCTTATTTGGCTCTCAGACTGAGTAGGAGTGTTTAGAATGGCAAATAAGTACAGGTATTTGGTTATTCACAGTAGTACTCACCATAAACATTTAAAACATTTTAACAAACTATTTTATTTGCAGCGTCACTGGGCAGTACAATATGGGTTCCGTTATCCAGAAACCCATTATCCGGAAATCTCCAAATTACGGAAGGGCCATCTCCCATTGAGTGCATTTTATACAAATGATCTAAATTTTTCAAAATGATTTCATTTTTCTATTTAAAATTAAAACAGTACATGATCCAAACTAAGATATAATGTAACTTTGTTGGAAGCAAAACCAGCCTATTGGGCTTATTTAATGTTAACATAATTTCTAGTAGACTTAAGGTATGAAGATCCAAATTACAGAAAGATCCATTATCCATAAAACCCCAAGGTAGCAAGCATTCTGGATAACAGGTCACATCCTGTACTGCATTTAGAGTTAGATAAATTCAGTACACGAGTTTCTTAAGGTGCAGTGGCATAACTAGATGTTACTGGGCCCCACATCAAAATAATTCTAGGTTCCTCAAAATATCCTGGTTGTCTTGTTTTACCAATATATAGTAAAATTACTTTAATACCTTATGGACCCCCTGCAGTCGCAGGGTCTGCTCCTCTGTAAGCCCCTGTTAAGGTGTTTTGCTTGACAATATTATCACTTTATAGTCTTAGGCTAGGGCTGGCTTAAATAAAATTAAAATAACCCTGCTTATTCTGTTCACAGCAGAGAAAAGCTGTCTGGTAGAATTAATATAAAACATATGCCTGGCAATATGGTTACTTGGCATTTAGTTTTATGAGTATAGGAAATATATAAGCAATATTGTATTTTTTTTTCATTTCTTCATAAAATGCACTAGTTTCTTCCTTTTATGCCAGTAATGGGTTTTAATACAGTACTGGCATTTGTAGGCTTATATAATTATATATTAAAATTTATGAGCTAAAGCTCCCATAATGCTTTGTGTGCTGGGGCTGTCTCTGTATAAGCCAATATTCTAGCTACAATGATCCAATTCATGATAGTTTCTTGTATGTAGCACAGCATTCTCGCTAAGATTTGTAACATATGCTTCTTATCAGAGAGCTTCTAAGCATTTGGGGGGATGCTATCCTGCATAAAATGTATTATACAGACAGGAGGCTATGTCACGTATAAGGACAGATAAGCAGAGCTTTGGAAAGATTTGAATTAATGTGGAGCAACCAAGAAACTGGAAAAGATTTAAAGTATGATTATTATGTTACTTAGAAAATATTTGCTCCTTTAAACTCATTAGCCTTTTTTTGTGCAATCTCTTTAAGGATTCTAGGCATGTGAAGCTGCACAACAGCCTACAGCAGTTAAGCTTCTGTATTAAATCCCTTTACATCAGAATACTGTGAATACACAGCACTTAGGCATTCTAATCCAGGGAGGTATTTAAAGGGGGAGTACTATTGTAAATAATGTTTATTATACTGTGTCAGTCCATTCCACTGAATGTACTGAGGGAGCTCTAAAGTATGTTTGGTTATTAATCAACTGCTACTAAACAGCTGCATTTTTATTGAATAACAAGGGAAAAATCTTTTTTTCTTCTCTGTTTAATGTGGGTGTATTCTAAGAAGAAAGAAGCAGAGCCAGCGAGCACCTGTGAGCTGGATGCCACCTTGCTTAAAGGGGGTGTTGACTTTTCAGTTAACTTTTAGTATGATGTAGAGCGTGATATTCTGAGACAATTTGAAATTGGTTTTCATTTTGTATTATTTGTGGTTTTTGAGTTATTTATCTTTTATTCAGCAATTGATATAAAAAAAAAAGACTGAAATACTAATAGGAGAGAACCTGAATAGAAAGATGTAATAAAATGTAGCAAATACAGAGCATTTGTTTTTTGAAAGCTGGAAAGAGTCAAAAGAAAAAGGTAAATAATTTAAAAAAATCTATAATAAATAAATAATACAGACCAATTGAAAATTTGCTTAGAATTGGTTATTCTATAACATACTAAAAGTTAACCTAAGGGGGAACCACCCTTCTAAGAGATAAAGGGGGTCATTTATCAACATTGGGCACATTTTTCATGGGCAGTAACCCATGGCAACCAATCAAATTGCTGCATTCATTGTTCTTCTTGCAGCTGGCTTCGAAAAGCTAATCACTGATTGGTTGCTACAGGTAACTGCCCATGGGCAAATTTGCCCAGTGTTGATAAATGAGCCCCAATGACTGCTAAATGCCAAAAATGGAAGCTGGCCCTGTTTTAGCATAGCATAGCTTCTGCATCTGCTGTACCTTAGTTACAAATGCTCTTGTATAGCAATAGATACAGTGCAGACAAATACACAGCTACGTGTATGGGATCTGGAAACTTTTTTAAAAATAAATTCCATTTCATTATGTGTTTTGCCATACATGTACCATTTGGTGATTTTCATTATGTGTATTAGTACCTGATGATCCTCTATGTACTATGGTCAAGTTTTACCAGTGCATGGTGTATCAGCAGATAAGGAAGCCATAGGTAATCTTCATTTCCTGCTGTTCCTAGTATTTAGGTCTAAATGAATGGGACAGTAGTAAGGGGGCATTGGCTTTATGACCCTATGTACAGGAATTATCTGTCTGGCCAATGGCTGATTCATTGGGTTGGCCACATACGGCTGCCTTTAGATCCACTGAATGAGTCATGTAGGTACAACTTTAATTTGATGTATTTTCAGGAAGTCCTGCTCATATATGTGGACAAGCTAAGAAACAACTGATTTAATAAACTTTTTTGCATAAAATGAATTTTTGTATCTGCCATTTGGAAACACATGGGAAGAAAACCTTTGCATTAGGAGAAACCATAAAAGGATTCAACATTTTGTGTTTTGGTGATGAATGTCTGTTGGTAAATATTGTACATTTAAAATGATTAAGGTATTTATAGTTGATGCTGATGTTCAAATGTATTACAGAAGATATATCAGAAGCCATCTGGTCCAAGGACCAGGGGTAACATAGGTTCATACTTTTCATTATAAAGATTAGTTGTGATAAGTATCAATCCCATAGAGATTCCTGTTTGAATGGCTTTCAGCCTGTTAATAAATTCACTGAAATTAACTTATTTTGTTCCCTTTACGATTGTGTCTTATGTCTTGGGTTTTATTAAGATATATTTGAATTCAGATTTGTGTCATCAAATCTGTACAGTCAACTTTGATCAATACAGTTTGGAATGTGGTCAATTTCTGAGGTTTTATATATATATATATATATATATATATATATATATATATATATATATATATATATATATATATATATATATATATATATATATATACAATATCAAAACAGGGGGGTTGTGGGAGCACTCTAAAGGCTTTAAAGTATATATATATATATAAGTATAATAAATGCTATTGCATATGTACCCAAATAGGGGTTATTTTGTTACAAAGTTATGATCATAAAATTGATAAGCCACCATACCACGTCAAGGTAAACCCCGAATGGCGGTCCCTAACTTGTTTTATTTTTTATGTGCATTTTAGCATTACCTGTAATCAATGTCCATTGAACGCTGTTTTTTCACTGAGGGCTAAATCCTCCCCAGCCAGCAATCAGGCTTTTAAAGGAGAGATATTCCCAAAACAAACGCCCAATTTTAAAAGCATAGGAACACCACTAGTTTAAAGGGGGGGTATGGGGTGCTACAACCACTGAAGCTATGCCACAGCTTCCGGCTAAATATACAATATCAAAACAGGGGGGTTGTGGGAGCACTCTAAAGGCTTTAAAGTATATATATATATATAAGTATAATAAATGTTATTGCATATGTACCCAAATAGGGGTTATTTTGTTACAAAGTTATGATCATAAAATTGATAAGCCACCATACCACGTCAAGGTAAACCCCGAATGGCGGTCCCTAACTTGTTTTATTTTTTATGTGCATTTTAGCATTACCTGTAATCAATGTCCATTGAACGCTGTTTTTTCACTGAGGGCTAAATCCTCCCCAGCCAGCAATCAGGCTTTTAAAGGAGAGATATTCCCAAAACAAACGCCCAATTTTAAAAGCATAGGAACACCACTAGTTTAAAGGGGGGGTATGGGGTGCTACAACCACTGAAGCTATGCCACAGCTTCCGGCTAAATATACAATATCAAAACAGGGGGGTTGTGGGAGCACTCTAAAGGCTTTAACCCCATTCGGGGTTTACCTTGACGTGGTATGGTGGCTTATCAATTTTATGATCATAACTTTGTAACAAAATAACCCTTGTTTTGGGTACATATGCAATAGCATTTATTATACTTATATATACTTTAAAGCCTTTAGAGTGCTCCCACAACCCCCCTGTTTTGATATTATATATATATATATATATATATATATATATATATATATATATATATATATATATATATATATAGTACATAGTTTTTTTTATCTGAAATATTGTAAATATTGTTGATATTATTGAAAATTGATGTAAATAGCTTCCAAGCATAATCAATATATGAGAGAACAAGATGAAATATTTGTACTACCACATTGCGAGACTGATGCTGCTAATACAGTGGTGTTATTCATTTACCCTAGAGTGTTTTTCTTTAAATGATTTATGTTTTAATTTTTATCCTGTTACATCATATGTGTTTTGAACATAGCCTTCCAATTTAATTGCTGTCAGCAGTTTCCAATGTACACACCAGGCTCCATGGAATTCCCAGGTCAAGACCTTGAACAATGTTCCTCAAAGCTTTGTTAGTCTGGTTTGGTAAAACGCTTGGTGAGTTTTCCTATGTCATGGCAAATGTGTGTTTGGCTGACTGCTTCTGATCCTTTTTTCTCTTCTAAGCAAATGCTGTATGGAAAGAGAAAAATTAGTAGTGTGGTCTGACACTTAGGAGGTTATTTATCAAAGGTCTAGTTTGTGAGGTTTGTGATGCGACCTCAAATAAACTCAAATGTTTGCTTATTTATGACAAAAGCCTGAATGTTAAAAACTCGATTGAATGCAATCCGTGAAAAACGTGAATACCTCGAATTTATAGAGTTTTCGAGCAGAAACCAGTGTAAAAAAACCAAAAATCATAAAGGAAAAAGCACTGCGTATCTTGACAGCGTTATATAAATAAATGATGATGATGATGATGATGATGATCTTCAAATGGTTAAAGGAACCTCTACCATTGAATTCTACATGACCTCAACATGTTTTAGCTGGAGTATTTTTTGATTCTGGCTTTTAGCAGCTTCGGGGCATGATAAATCTCAAAAAAATCTTTTTAGTGAAAACCCTCAAAACACTATAATTTTTCGAGAAAACACTCGACCTTTGATAAATAACCCCCATAGACTACCAGCCTTGGAATCCCACATAGATTTTATATTTATTAAATATAAAATAGTGGTTCTTGAATATCTAAGTAGAAAAAATAATGATGCTTTTCAGAACTCTATTCCTTTAACCTGCGGACCCAAACCAATACAGAGTTGTTGGGTTTTTTTCCATCCATGTGTCACTTGCAATTTTATTATTGTAGGGCATTTTCATGCCTTTCTATCTTTCTTTGCTCTGAAGATTTATTTCAAGCTGAAACCTTTATGGGGGAGTATGTTTTACTTGCTATTGTTTGCTTGATTCATGCATTGTTGCATGAATAAGTCTGCATCATTTGTTACTATAAGCAAGCAGTGTAGCATTATAATACAACAGGTTAGCAACTTTTGGGAGATTTGTGTATGTTGTATAGTGGCACTGTGCTCATGTATATTTTATTAGATGCTTTTAATTTCTAAATTTTGGATGCTATTTAGTCTTCTCCCATTACCCCTCATTACCCCCCATTTCTGCCTTACCTCCTCTAAGATAGAAATGCTTTGCTGCATATCTTCCCAGTTTTAAGGCAGTGATCCCTAACCAGTGGCTCATGAGCAACTTGTTGTTCACCAACCCCTTACATGTTCCTCCCAATGGCCTCTAAGCAGGTGCTTATTTTTGAATTCCTGGCTTGGAGACAAGTTTTGGTTGCATAAAAACCAGGTTTACTGCCAAAAACAACTTCCTGTAGGCTGCCAGTCCACATGAAGGCTACCAAATGGTCAATCACAACATTTATTTTGCACCCGCAGGAACATTTTTCATTCTTGCATTGCTCCCCAACTCTTTTTACATCTGAATGTTGCTCACGGGTAAAAAAAAGTTGGGGACCCCTGCTTTAAGTTATATTTATCATTATCTAGAATCTGATTTATTTGTATTGACTTTTGGAGTCCTCATCAGAAATTTTGCTCATTGCTCTTTATGCCCTTTCATAATATATATACACTGTAGAGGTATGGGACCTGTTATTCAGAATGCTCGGAACTTGGGGTATCGTGCATAATGGATCTTTCCATAATTTGAATCTTCATACCTTAAGTCTACTAGAAAATCATTAAACCTTAAATAAACCCAATAGGCTGGTTTTGCTTCCAATGAGGATTCATTATATCTTAGTTTGGATCAAGTACAAGGTACTGTTTTAAAAAGGAAATACAAATAAATAAAAATTTGGATTATTTCATTAAAATGGAGTCTATGGGAGACAGCCATTCTGTAATTCGGAGCTTTCTGTATAATGGGTTTCCAGATAATAGATCCAATACCTGTATTACCAAAACCATTCCTACATCTGCCTGTACAATGTCACCAAGGGTATTAATATATAACAGGTCCTTCCTTTGCTGCTAAAACAACTTCTAATCACATGAAGGCTTTCACCAAGATGTTGGAACCGTGTTGGTGGGGTTTTCATTCATAAGAACATTAATTAGGTTGGGCATTGATGTTGCGTGATCACGCCCATTTATCCCACAGATGTTTAGTAGGGCTGAGGCCATTTCAAAAGACCAATTCTCCATCATGGGGATATACTTGTACTGAAGCAGAAAAGAGTCTTCCCCAAACTGAAGCCAGAAAATAAAGCAATAAATTATCAAGAATGTTTTTGTAGGTTGTAAAATCCATATTTGCGTGGAGGGGGCACCAGAGGAATTAATTGGGGCCTATTAATGCCATAAAGCAGCCATGATAGTAAACTATTCTATCTCTGATTGTTAGAATTCTGCATACATCAATAAATATTATATAATATAAAATATAGTATAATAAAGTAATAATAGTAGTACATAAGTAATAAATACGTATAGTGATTAATACCAGGAATGTATTTGTGCATACCTCCTAATATTTGAAAACCTAAAAGAGGAACACAGGTGAAATTTTGGCCATGAATTTTAGCTATATCCCCAAAAACCATGACCATTATAAAAAAAAAAAAAAAAAAAAAAAGCCACACGTGCCTGTAAGATCACTACAGAAATGACCGATGAGCACTCCATTAACCACAGATACTGTATACCAGTAAGATCACTGTGGTAATCACAAGATTGAAAGTATTACCTAACATGCTGGTTGACTCTCTCGCTGCCTCTATTTGTCCAACTGAAACTATTGTAATAATGGCAAAGTTAGTTGTGCGTTCCAAAATCTTTGATATTCCCCCTCATGACCATCTGGAGTGGTGGTGTGGCAGGGCAATTGAGACAATTAATCTCTAATATGGGACTGTGGGTTGGCTGTTAAAATCGTGACTGTCCCGCAAAATAGTTAGGAGGTATGTGTGTGTGCCTGACATACACAAAGTTATCAAGAGCTTTAATAAATGCTGTAAGGTAAGCATAGGCAGATTTTATTGAAGGCTTGGGGAGGCTGTCTTCTCAAATCAATACCAATAACGTTCCTATAACATAAAGGACAGAGGTATTATACATGAAATGCCATGTATTCTTGAAGGTAATTTAAATAACACTGGCCATTCATTAATCCTACAATGTACTATTATGGATGAAATTGGCACTGCATTTATTCTTCAGTGCATACAGAGATTATTATACATAAAATCATTACTGCATTTAACTTGTCATGTACTCTTTGGTATTATACCTGGGAGGCATTATAACTTGAATAACCACTTCATTTAGAGGGCCATTTATTAAAGGTAGAATTTTAGTGGTATTAAAGTTTTTTGAAACCACAATTAAACTCTATTTCTTTAAAATCACAGATGCCATAGAAGTTATTAAAAGATCCAAATATAAATAGTATGAATGGAAGAAACAATGAACTATGTGCTAGAAATTGAGAATATCTCCAAAACCTCTAAAAATGTGAGTTTTTTTTGGACAAAATCCAAAAAGAAGAATGAAAAAAAAAAAGAAAATCCGACTGTTAGCAAATTGGTCCCTTATCCTTGTGGGCATAATACATGGGTTAAGTACTGCATGTATGCTGCCATATATTCTAGGATGTATTATATAGGAAATAGATACTTTATTTATCATGTGTATCTCAATCACACAAAAATCACCCTCCGTCTAAGCATGTAAGGCAAATCCAGTTACACTGTCAGTAAAATTCAATGTTTTATGTAAAATATACAAAACAAATGTGGGAATTCAAAAAATGAATGTAATGCAATAAATTTAATGCTGGTTAAACATTTTTATGGGAGTGGGATTTTTTTTTTGGTTCGGTTACTTATTTCAGAGTGTCAGCACTGGCTAAATCCATATTTGGAACTGTCCAAAAGCTGTCCCGAGGCATCCTTTATACAGATGGAAAGCATTCCCCTTGCATGCCCAACATTTATGGGTTTGAAAGAGAAAACCGTGAATAAGAAAAACACCACCTGCTGCAGTGAACAGACACATCAATTTAGTTCTGCTTTCAGTTTTGTCAGGGATGTGCAGGGAACATTGATGCCTGCTTCTCCCTACTGTGCTATCATCCTGTTCCCAGTTTTGTTATCCATTGTATAATTTGAGCATGATTGTTGTTTCATATTTTAGTGTCATAGAAACACCATAGGTAAAAATCTGTGCATTTTCTAAAAGTGAGAAAGTCAATAGAAATCTTAATCTTAAATGGATTTAGATCAGTTGTTTCCTGGCAACTTTGCACCATATGTTACATTTTGATGGCTACTTTTCTGTGCAAAAAAGTGTTAGTATTTATAAAGAGCTGATACTTGTTATGCAGTGCTTTGCAGAGATTATACATCTTTCACATCAGTCCAGGTGGAGTTTACAATCCAAGGTCTCTATGACAGAGACAGACAGTGGTATGAGAGGACACTAGAGTACCTGGGGGAAACTCATGCAGCCATAAGGAGATCATACAAATTCCTTGCAGATAGTGCTCAAGCCAGAATCGAACCCAGAACCCTGTACTGCAATTGTACCGCTGTACAATTGTATTAAAAAAAATAAACTTAATCCTTAGATTTGTGCTTTCACTTGTGTTTATAAGCCAAACAGAGTGGGTTGCACTCTGACACCCAAGACTTGAGGTAATTAGGAAACATCTACACATGGGATATACTGTTAATGCACAACAAACATCCAACAAAACCCCTCCAGAAGCCCTGGGAACCATTTAAACCAGTTCTGGATTTCTCTCTTTAGCCCTAACCTTAAATCCTTTTTTCCAATAGTTAACTGCAAGAGTATAAAGTCACAAATGGGGCTTAAGGCTTGCAAGCCCTCTAAATTATGCCTTTCTAGAGCGCCTCCTGTATATCACAAAACTAGCCCTTTACTACCTTGTTCATGGGTCCCCTTCCTGACTTGACCATGTTTTGGAACCTATTTCATCCAAGGTATTATATAACACGACACTCATCTGACTTGCTGGTGCCAATTAGACTTTGGTTTCCCCTTTAAGAGAAATAGCACTACATATGCAGTTGGGTTAACCTAAACCAATACCCTTCCTTCTAGTTCAAAATAGGTTGCAAGTACACCAACCAACCAAATAGCTTCCCTGAAGGAATCCCCCTTGCATCCCCCTTACACACATGCAGAGAGAGCAGAGGTTTAAGAAAAAATATACTCATTGCTTGTTGATGATTGCACATTGATGTTGACCTGATATTTATTTCAATTATTGTGGGCCTTAGATGTTGCAGACTAACATTTATGAAGAACATGTATCACTAAAACACCAAAATAGTGTAGGCCAACTTTAATTAAAACATCTGCAGTCGGGTAATTACTACAAGGGGCAGAACAGGTGGTAGCATTAGCTCAAGAACATTCTCAGTCTAAATATTGTCAGCGGGCAGTATAGAATCACAGCCATTGGTAGAAGCTAAATACTGTATGAGAGTAGTACCCAAAACATGTTGTAAACCATACCAATAAAAGGTGAGTGCTGACTGAAGTACTACTGTATTCTGCTTGATTTCTTCTTTTTCATTTTACATGCTATAGGGCATTTACAACTTGGAAACAAGATGCAAAGAGCAAAAAATAGGCGCAATCTGCCATATTTTGCACTTTGCATCCAGGCTTCCACCTCTTCTGGATTTTTCACAGATCTCTGTTTCAGAAGAGACTTGTATGTAGCCCAATGAATACAGTGCTGCAAGCATTCACCAGTGCTGTATTCATGAAGATTGGCAGGGAGAGGCTCATAGGCATTATCATGTGCCCCTCAATGCTCTTGCTTGTGTGCAGTATGTAGGAGGAACATTTTTTGTTTTGCTGTTTCTATTGCAGGACGAGCAGTACATAGCTGTATTAATGTAATATTATAATATTACAGTAATATAAAATAATATATTTGTAATATTGGCAGACATTTTAATGTAATCACATTTATGTAAAATGCTTAAATCTTACTCAACGAGCAATGAGAGACATAAGGAAAACAAACACTCATAATAAAAAGCCATATTATGCTACAGTAATCAGTGTCACAAACCTGTATTATTTTTATGTTTAGTGTTTTATCTCTTCAGCTGTGATTTATGAGCAGTTCCTGGTGGGGAAGATAATCTGGTAATGTAATGAGGGAGAGGACCATCTGACAGTCTAGTGTTTCATTATGGATGGTTTCTCCTTCTTGTTTGTTTGTTTGCTGTCACTTACTGCTACAGGAAATATGATAAAGATGTTGGTAAAAAGTCAGTCTGACTTACTGGGGTTTGGAGGCAATACCAGCGCAAGAATTTATGTAAATAGCAGAAGAAAACAAGAGTTGTTTCTGAGCTGGCAGTTGTGATGCTGGGAGAAGTAGATTTTTCCTTGTTTTATTTCAGAAACTGCATCCATCACAGGTTGAGCATGATTTACCAAACAAACAGTGTTTCATCTTTATTACTAGACATAATTGCCACAGTCTCACCTTAGCAAGTGTCTGCTTGTGCCGGAATTCTCAGGACAATTCTGCATTGTGGGTAAAAACAGTGTCCCTTATTAGCCAGTTGTAAAGAATATTTTGCCATGATTTCTGGAAAATGCTTTATTTAAAATTGGTGCTTATGCACAGGTAAGGTGTTCTGTTGCTGTCTGTGGAAGGGATTTGCTGCCAGCAACAGGTGAAAAAGGATAGTGCAAGTGAGAGGCACAAAAACATCATGCTTTGGGGCAGATCTATTAGGTGCGAATTTCTGCCTTGGAACGTTTAGCCACACTTAGCGCAACTTCGTCAGACCTTAATTTGCAGCACATACAAAATGCAAAGTTACATCTCAGCAGACGAGTGTGAGCGTGAGCTTTTCATAGCAAACTTTCGCTAGCATTAATTTCTGCTTAGCTAAACTTTGTTATCACACATACACTTAGGTCAATTTGAATAGGGCGGGTACATATAGGTCATATAGACGTCTTTATTAGAGATGTCGGTGAAATTGCTTTAAAGGAAAACTATACCCCCCAAACAATGTAGGTCTCTATTAAAAGATACTGAGTAAAACAGCTCATGTGTAAAACCCTGCTTCATGTAAATGAACCATTATCATAATAATATACTTTTTTAGTAGTATGTGCCATTGGGTAATCATAAATAGAAAATTGCCATTTTAAAAAATACGGGCCGCCCCCAGACATCGTAAGATTCACTGTGCACACATACAAACCACATGTAAGGTCACATGAGCCAATTAACAGACAGAGTTCTGCCTTTTGCTTCCTCACTTCTTCCTGTTACAGTTAGTGTTGTAGTATTTCTGGTCAGGTGATCTCTGAGGCAGCACAGATAGAGTCACGAAATGGTGGTTCAAGGCAAGAGATGTAAAAGGGCAATATTTATGTAAATACATATTCCAGTTTGGTAAGATTCTTTAATATGTCATTCAATTTGATATAAACAATCTGTTGTTTAGGTGTTCATTTCGGGGGTATAGTTTTCCTTTAAGTGGCCACTTAATATTAAAAATGTCCATGGAAGCAAAATAAAAGAGACCATCTATTGTCTTAGACATGAGCCCACCCTAAAACAAATGTGGAATGACCTTCAAATGATTAAAAAAAAAAAAAAAAGAATAACATAATCCCACTTTAAAATAAGAAACAACGCCAGAGCTTTGTCATTTTCATGACACTTTGGCATACAGGATATGACATAAGATTGAGGAGGATGTAGCTTCATCTTTATCAGTTCACCAGGTATAACCTGCCAAAGGAAACTATGTCAAAAGGGGTAACGTACTAGAAAATTCGCACTTTAAAGTGGACCTGTCACCCAGACACAAAAATCTGTATAATAAAAGTCCATTTCAAATTAAACATGAAATCCAATTTCATTTAAAAATCTCAGCTGTCAATCAAATATTGTCTGCCCCTCCTCTATGCCTAGGCATAGAAGCGGGGCAGACAATTGCTTTCACTTTCCATTCAGCACTTCCTAGATGTTATTGCTCTCCACACATTCCCATTGGGTCCCCCATTCTGGTGCACAAACAGGATTCATTTTGCTTGACTAATGTGATAAAATAATAAATAATTTTTTTGGGTGGCGGGTCCCCTTTAAAGAATTTGTGGAGTAAAGAGCCCGAGTAAGAATTTGCCTGGCAAAAATACGTGAAAATTCTTTATCGATGAGCTCTTTCACTAGTGGATTGTTCCCTATGCCTGTTAGTAAATTGCTGATGTCCCAATGTATTTTTGGCAGATTTTCACTAGTGACGCTGCGGCCACTTTGCTCTGTAATAAATTTGCCCCTTTGTTTCTAAGAGAAGGTAGATTCCTTATTTTTAATGATTAGGAAAATATCTGTAATTAATATACCCAAGTAAAATTCAAGTACAGGTATGGGGTTCTATTATCCAAAAACTTATAACCCAGAAAGCTCTGAAATACAGAAGTTAATTTTCCATAGAGTCTTGTACAATATATGCAGCATACATCCCAACTGTCCCATTTTTAGAAGGACAGTCCCTCTTTTGACAGCACAACCAGCAGTCCCTCATTTGTACTGGAAAGTCCCAGTTCTCTGCACTGAACAGTCAGAAAAAAAAACAATGTTTCTAACTTAATTGGCTTTTGGCAGAGAGCCCAGAACAGCCACAGCAGAAAAGATACTTTTGTAACAATTTCTAGATCAGTAAATATGTAATTGTAACAATATAAGATAACAGGTCCCTTGGGAAAAGTTAGACTCACAGCTTAAAGGGCAATTCACCTTTATTAGCAAAACTGTAATAACTGGAAAAAACGACAGAAATATGTTCAAACTTTCATAACCTGCCAAATTGTGTAAAATGAATATGGTAATTAGTGGGTGTGGCCATAAAACTGGGCATGGTCAAAAATTCCCCAAAAATATTTTTGCGAATAATTTGAGACTCATTTACTAAAGCAAATGGTCAATTCATGTACCCACAATGCAGTGCTTTTCTAACAATCCCAGCATTAGTGTGGGTGTACACTGATTTGTGTCCATCGCAACTTGTCAGTGTCAAGTTGGCAAAATGTTTGCAAGTTGTGTTGGACTGAATTACCACAGATTTTCTATTAAAATGCTGCCACTTCGGGCGAGTAGAATTAAAGGAACAGTTTAGTGTAAAAATAAAAACTGGGTAAATGGATAGGCTGTGCAAAATAAAACATGTTCCCAATATAGTTAGTTAGCCAAAAATGGAATGTATAAAGGCAGGAGTGACTGGATGTGTAACATAATACCCAAAACACTACAGTACTTCCTGCGTTTCAGCTCTCTAACTCTGAATTAGTCAGCGACTCGAAGGGGCGCCACATGGGACATAATTGTTCAGTGAGTTAGCAATTTATCTTCAGCTTTCAGCTCAGATTCAAAAGCAACAGTTATGGCACATGCCCCCCCTCAAGTCAGTGATTGGTTACTGCCTGGTAACCAATCAGTGGAAACCAAGAGAGCTGCAAAGCAGGAAGTAGTGTTCTGGCTATTATGTCAGACATCAAGTCACTCCAGCCTTTATACATTACATTTTGGCTAACTAACTATTTTGGAAACATGTTTTATTTTGCACAGCCTATTTATCTACCCAGTTTTTATTTTTATACCAAACAATTCCTTTAATAATGGATTTAGCGCTTGATTTGCATGAGGCAAGTCCATTGTGACTATTAATGCAACTTTCTGCCAATGCTGGTATGTGCCCTTGTTTATCAGAGCAGGTTTGGCAGGTGTATTGGCGCCATCACCCTTGCACCCATTAGTATTTCTTGTGAATTGCGTCAATGTCCTTTCAATTTGTGTGACTTTTTTTAGCTTGTGCCGCTCATAAATGAGGCTTTTATAATATGATTTTAGTGTACTGCACCTCTTTTCTACTACACTAAAATGACCTTTAAGCAAATGGAGAAGGGCGAACATCTGTGTACCAAATGAAAAGCAAACATGTTATCATAAATAGCACACTTTATCGCACTGATGAATTCTCTTTAAAAATAGTGTTGAGAGAGATTATCCAGGGGAATTACCAGATGAAAGTGTTTTTAACATATGTTTGGGAGAGTAAATGTGCCATTAAGAATTTATTTTGGTTTCCTGTGAGAGGTATGTAGAATGCATGTCTGCCTGATTTTGAGCAACTTAACCCTCCCATGTCAGAAGGCATTCTCTGGAAACTGGAAGGGGCACTTTCATTAACAGTTCTTGATGAGTTTAACTTGCTTTTATATGTAACCTGTGGACAAATTTGCATTACAGAGAGAAACATAATGTGTGCAGTCTGTAAGCAATAATGGGCATATACTTGCCAAGAGACACTCTGGGGCTTCATAGTCTTCCTACAGTGTGGCTGGGGAATTAGCCTACACTGTACTGTTATTTAACACTTAGGGGCACATTTACTATTGGTCGAACATCGAGGGTTAATTAACCCTCGATATTCGACCATCAAAGTAAAATCCTTCGACTTCTAATATCGAAGTTGAAGGATTTACCACAATTCCTGCAATCGAACGATTGAAGGAAAAATCGTTTGATTCGAAGGATTTAAATCCATCGATCGAACGATTTTCCTTAGATCCCAAATTGGTAGGAAAGCCTATGGGGACCTTCCCCATAGGCTAACATTGGTGCTCGGTAGGTTTTAGGTGGCGAAGTAGGTGGTCGAAGTTTTTTTTAAAGAGACAGTACTTCGACTATCGAATGTTCGAATAGTCGATCGATTTTTAGTTCGAATCGTTCAATTCGTAGTCAAAGCCGTAGTGGAAGGTCGAAGTAGCCAAAAACAATACTTCGAAATTCAAAGTATTTTTTATTCTAATCCTTCACTCGAGCTAAGTAAATGTGCCCCTTAGAGCATGGTATAACAGGAGGTACCTGCAGCTATCTTAAAGGCGTTATTCACCTTTGAGTTAACTTATAGTATGATGTAAAGAGATATTCTGAGACAATTTGCAATTGGTTTTCATTTTTTTTATTTGTTGTTTTTTCAGTTATTTAGTCTTTTTATTCAGTAAGTTTGCAGTTTCAGCAGTCTTGGTTGCTAGGGTCCAAATTACTTGAGCAGCCATGCATTGGTTTGAATAAGACACTGGAATATGAATAGCAGAGGGGTCTAAATAGGAAGTTCTGTATTAAAAAGTAGCAATAACAATACATGTGTAGCCTTACAGAACATTTTTTAGATGGGGACAGTGACTCCCCCCCCCCCATTTGAAAGCTGTAAAGTCAGAAGATGAAGGCAAATAATGAAAAAAACTATAAAAAAAAAATTAATAATCAAGACCACTTGAAAAGTTGCTTAGAATTGGCCAACATACTAAAAGTTAACCTAACGGTGAACTATCTCTTTAAGCCCTAATTTACAGTGTACCTTTCCCTTATTTCCTCTAAGGTAGGACCTGCTTTGGGGTCCTGGCATCTCTTACTGAGACTTACCTCCCTCAGGCTTTCCATCACATCCATCCTCCTCCATAAAATGGAGTGCAAAGAACCATACCCTTATTATAGACTACGAAACAGGAACTACTAACATCACCTGAGCCAATGGGAATACCTTTCATGCCCAGGAGACTTCCTGTAATTATGGAAATAAAAAATCCTTACAGCCTGTATCCCAACAATATTTTCTGGGACATTCTTTGCTTATACTTTCTACCTTGCTCTGCTGTACTGTAGGTACATGGTTAAATATAGTCCCTCAGTGCATCACTACAGCCACCATTTGTAGTGGCCCAGTAATCTATTACTATCCAAAATATTGTGATTACAAATGAGTAAAACTGTAGACATTGCATCTGGCCACAAAATGTGCTTACAGAAATACATCTTTCAGCTTAAAATCAATTCATTTTATTTTTCAAATAGAAATCTAAAGATCATCTATAACGAAGAAGGAATATTTCAAAACATCACTGCTCCTATGAAAATTACAGGCATTTTTTAGTAATCACTGAAACATATGCATTCTTTCGATTGTTATAAAGCGTCCTTGTAACCTTGAAATCCACAATGAAATAAACGTACTGTGTTCAGGAAATGACCTGTAATGCTGCAGGGCAACATTGTAACTTTAATGGAGTGCTAAAAGATGGATGACGCTATCCCCAGGCTTGTTAGCACAACTACTAAATTGTCGCCTTGCTGATATTAAATTACCAAGTGATGTCAAATGAATCTTTCATAAAAAAGTGGATATAATAAATGTTTAATACTCAAGAGCCATGGATATCTTGTAAATATTGCCTTCTAAATGTTACTTATATTTCCTTAGAAATGGTTCATAGGGGGCTGACTTATTAAGCCACGATTTATTTCAGATCGGGCATTTTTGCCACCAAAAATCCAAAAAAGTAGTGGGAAAACAATTGAATTTAATTTTTTTTCCGAATAAGAAACACAATTTAAAAAAGAAGTGTGGAAAAAAGTCCAACTTCTTCTGAATTTATTATGCGACAAAATTGCGATAATACCGAATAAGATACTCAACTCGAAAAAAACTTTTCCCATTCATGCTTTCCACTTTTTCTTTTAATAAATGTCATAATTTTTGTAGTTTTAGAGAAAGTGATTTTAGTTGCGCTTTCAAAAAACGTCTTAAACCATGGAAATAAAACTGTTGTTCAATAGGCCTTCACATGATGTAATATGTCACTTGCCATATTGAAACTGAAATGTGTGGATTTAAAAAGAAAAAAAAAATAGGTGATTATTATCAAATATATAACAAATATAAAAACATATACAAATAGTTAACCTGCACATTACTGGTTGCTGTGTAATATGAGACTATTGGGGGAATGTAATATGTTAGCACAAAAACATTTACATGTGAATAGAGAACATGAATATTTATCTGTATATTCTGCACATGTTGTGGGAAAGGTATGGCATATCATATAGTTTGTAGCCACCCCCACATTTGATACTCCTACATAAACAATAGTACATGAGACAGATCTCCTTAGTTATCTTTACAATCTGTCAGTCACTTATACTTCAGCTTTAGTGATGTGCAGACTGGCCCGAAACCCGCGAATGGACAGGTTTGGGCCAACATCCACACACCAACTTTCTTTGGTGGGTTCGGGCTGAACTTTACCATGCTCCTACCCTGCCTGCAACCTTACTATGCCACCTTTTTGCATCCAAACGTCTCAATTTATACGTCTGTGTCTGCCCTTTTTGTGACATCAGAGAGGGGCGGGGTGGGTGCAGGTCTATGACTACTGAAAGGGGGTCTGGTGCACATGAGAGATGGGAGGGTTAGGGTTGAGATCAGCTGTTTTTTTTTTAAAACTCAATCGATTCAAGTTTTTTTTGTAACCTGAAAATGTGAGTTTTGACCAAAAAATACAACTCGCATAAGCGAATTTTCATGGAAAACCACTCGAGCCTTAATAAATGTGCCCCAAAATAATCCTACGTGAACTACACATGCCTTATTCATTTAAACATTAAATAAACCCAATAGGCTGGTTTTGCTTCCAATAAGGATTAATTATATCTTAGTTGGAATCAAGTACAAGCTACTGTTTTATTATTACAGAGAAAAAGGAAATCATTTTTAAAAATGTATTGGATTATTTGGATAAATAATCCAGGTTGCCACCTTTTCTGGAAGAAAATATCGGCTATCCTATATATTTATCTTTTTTCCCTATTAATAACATTGGGCTCAAGCATCATTTTTACCGACCAGGCCGGTAAAATACCGACCAGGTGGCAACCCTACCCATGGCATATGTCCTGCCTCTTCTGTTAAAGTGCAAAACATATTAAATATCTAAAGGAAACGTGCTTGCTTTTATCCGTTAACTTTTATTACATTCCCTCATTAGTTCTGTGTTCCGCAGATACCTGGTTGAGTGGATGGAAGGAACTACAGGCTTACAGTAAACACTTGGAATTTAAAAGCTGTCTGTTTAAGTCAGGCTGAGCTTATTTAGTCTAGACAGAGCAGTTTCATGCCAAGTATTGCAAGACTCGGGCAGTCTGTCAGAGTTGTTTGATAAAGACAGGGAAGGAATGTTTTACCTCAGAGTTAGCAATGTTTCAGGAAACCTGGCACTTGTTCATGAGAGACGCCGATATCTGCTCAAGGAACACTTCAGGCTCTCAGAATCACCGTTGGTTATTATGAAATTAATGAGACATGAGCCAGGCATAACAACAGCAAATACGTAGCATCTAGAGCCAATTAACTCTTTTAATAGTATCAGTTCAATGGAACGGCAACACCACTCTGAAAAGCCTTTCTGCTCTTTCTACTGTGAGGTTCAGAGGAGAAATTCAATTACTATAAATGTGTTTAAAATGTAAGGAATGTAATGTTTTACTGTAAATATCTTTTCACCATATTTTTAAAAGTACATTACAACAGACTGTACCGCTCCCTATTTGTCTCTTGCTTGGACACATATTGCAGTGGCTTTGTGAAGGGTTCCTGCGTATTGTAGCTTGAGGGTGCAATAAGATTTTGGAATTGGGAGCACACTCTATGTATACAAATTGCTTTACCCTCTGGTGGTGTTCCCTGATGTATGACAATGTCTGTCAATGTAGCTCATGTAGATAATAGGACCCCACACTCACACATTAATTTTAACTGCTGTGTTAGCTTTATTGTGTTATACCAAATGGAAACAACCAGTGGCGCAACAAAAGCGTGCCAGGCCCCCTCCCCCAAAAAAATCTTCAGAGGGGCCTGACACGAAGAGATGCCCCTACCTAAAACCTAGCCTCCCCAGGTGAATGCAGGTCAATTTAAAGAAGATAAATGGCAAGGAGGGGGGATTTTACTGCCATAGCAGAAGCGGGTCAGGCTGATGAAGGGAGGTGTTAACCCTTCAAAATGTTGTTTCTATTTGGTATGGTACAATAAAGTTAATATAGCAGTTAACTTTGGTAAGTGCCGGACCCCATTTATCAACAGTAGCTTGTGGGTGCCCCTGTAAAGCTTTATTTGTTTAGATTAAGTTATGGGTTCATAGCTGTAAGATAACAAACCAGACAGCTAAGGCTAATGCCCGATGGGGAGATTTCAGAAGATTTGTCAACAAAGTTTCCTCCGGAGGCAACTTCAAGCGATTTAGAGATAAACTGGACATACCACTAGCAATTTCAATTACTGGCAATGGAAAGGCATTTTAGGGAGATTTGTCGGCCTAGGCCGCGCATAAAAAATTGTGGGCAACAAATCTTCCGAAATCTCCCAGTCGCCCACTGCCCTAAGTGTAAACCAGATTAGATGTCGCAGTATAATGCAAATTGCATTTGTCTTCATGCAACCATATGTTATGCAGCTGAAAACTGCCTATGCATAGGGACATATTTACTAAGGGGGGAAGGGATAGAATTTTAAGTAAGAATGAAACTTTGCTATATCATTAATTTAACAAAAGGAGAACATGACAAGTGTTTGCAAAATATCTTTGTTGGTGAGCATTCTTTTTACCAGTTGCAATGTCACACAGTATTCATTTTACTGGGGGGCATTATACATGGAATAGTCACTGCATTTATCCTGGGGGACATTATACATGGAATAGGCACTGTAATTATCCTGGGTGACATTATACACGGAATAGGCACTGCATTTATCCTGGGGGACATTATGCATGGAGTAAGCACTGCATTTATCACGGGGGACATTATTCATGGAATAGGTACTGCATCTATCCTGGGCGACATTATACATTGAATAGACATTGCATTTATCCTGGGAGACATTATACATGGAATAGGGACTGTAATTATCATGGGGGGCATTATACATGGAATAGACACTGCAATCAACCTGTGGGACATTATACAAGGAGTAGGCAATGCATTTATCCTAGGGGACATTATACATGGATTAGGCACTGAAAAAGGCACTATGGGGCAAATTCACTAAAGTGTGAAGTGCCTAACGCTAGCGCAAATTCGCCAGCGTAACGTAATTTTGTTACTTCGCCGATTTACTAAGGGGTGATCCCGTAAATTCACTAGCGAAGTGGACCTACTCTAGCGCTACTTCGCACTCTTACGCCAGGCGAAGTTGCACTATGACGTAACTACGTTAATTCACTAACTTACGCATTTTACTGAAAATTACCTCTTGCACCAGACTTGCCTACGCCACCTCAGACCAGGCGAAGTGCAATAGAGTAGATAGGGATTTCTTCAAAAAAAAGTCCCAAAAAACGCTGGCGTCTTTTCCTTTATTAATGGTGATAGGCTGAAAAAGATTTTTTTGGGGGTACCCTCCTTCCCCCCTACATTTCCTAACATATGGCACCTAAACTATACACTGGGCACATGTGTAGGGCAATATAACAACTCTATTTTATTTTATGAAGCTTTCGCAGGCTTGTGTAGTGTAATGTATTTGCTGCTACATATACGTCCATTGTACTTTAACTTGGTGCCGTATGCAAATTAGGCATCGCTAGCGTAACTGCGCTTTCCTTGATGAATTAACGCTAGTGCAACTTCGCTACCTTTCGCCTCCCTGAGTGCAACTTCGGATTTTAGTGAATTAGCGGTGCCCTGGCGAAACTTCGCCTGTCGAAGTGTGGCTTAGTGTGACGAAGCCTGCGCTAGCGCAACTCCGCAGGTTAGAGAATTTGCCCCCATGTGTACTATGTGTTCTGTGGGACTATATACATGGACTAGGCACTGCATTTATCCTGGAGGTCATTATACTGTACATGGAATAGACACTATGGGGGTTATTTACTAAAACTCATTTTTCCCCTCATATTTTACCAGAAATGATATATGAAATGTTATAAATGAAATTGCCCCAGGGAAACTGTGATGCAATCTGTGTAGAAAATGTCTTTATTAGCCTATACCCCTTTTCCTGGGTCCAACTCAGGAGGAAAGAAAAGAGAAAGGTTGGGGGAAACTTGTTCATAACATTTTAGCTTTCATTGTGACCTTTTGGCCCTGGACATGTGACAAAAGTACTCTATAAATATGAAACCTCAGTTTCATACCTTCAAGCGGTCTTGTTTTTTCAGGGAACTTTAGTAGAACAGAAGAGACTGGGCTTACTAGGGCTTTCAGATATCTCGTTCGTAGAGTTGTCGCCCAGCAATAAAGTCCCCGTGTGGGGCTGCATTGTTAGAGTAACATTTCACAGTACATATTTTCATGAGTCTCTGTACTGTGAAGCTCATTAGTGTGCTAATGGCTCTTTTTTAATGAGTTGTAGATATGGAGGCAGAATTCATCTTATCGAAACATAAAACACAGTGTCCCATAGTGCACTGATCTTCCCACACTAGATTAGGATTTATATAGTGTGCTGAATACATACAGTTATGGAATTTGTAATTTGGCCCACAGAACACACAAGCTTGATTATTAATTAACTGTAATTATGGCAACAGAAGTTAAGGTCTTAAATAAATACAGTTTATTTCCAAGAAGCAAAAGCAGTCACCCAAATCTTGCCAGACAACACTGATATTTTTAATTCTAATCATGGTTTTGTGTTACTCTGACCACTGTTATTATATTATGACCTTAAATTGCGTTTGTGTGGGTCTTTGTGTAACATTCATAAAATAAGCCACTGGGTTTAATGGGATACAGCAATTCAGTCACTTGCAGGGGGCCCCCGAGTGCATGGAAGAACCTTTCCATGCATTGATGTTCCTCATCTGCCAAGAACAAAAGAAAAATTGGGGATCATTCCTTCAGATAAGTGTAGGTATATAGTTTTAGACCTAACCGTCTCTTCCTGGGCATGGGTTGAAAATTCTACTGTAAATTCTTGTAAAGGTCTCACATCATATTAGAAAACAGAAGAGGTAGCCTTAAACTCTATCTTTCTTGTGAAAAGTCCCTGAATGGGAAATGAATAGTATCTTCTAGCATGTGTTCTAAAACCGTCCTGCCTACAAGACAACTTTATTTTGACTATTAGAGGGGATTTACGGAGAATTGACAGTTTACAGCTCCATCTTTACATTTAGCAAGGGCCATTGTGGATAGTGTTATGGGATCATTCTGTAATTTGTCAATGCAACTATATACAGGTATGGGACCTGTTATCCAGAATGCCGGGACCTGGGCTTTTTCCGGATAACGGATCTTTCTGTAATTTGGATTTCATAACTTAAATATAATAGAAAATCATGTAAACATTTTATAAACCCAATAAGCTGATTTTGCTTCCAATAAGGATTAATTATATCCTAGTTTGGATCAAGTACAAGGTACTGTTATATTATTACAGAGACAAAGGAAATAATTTGTAAAAATTTGGATTATTTGATTATAATGGAGTCTATGTGAGACAGCCTTTCTGTAATTCTGAGCTTTCTGGATAATGGGTTTCTGGATAACAGATCCCATACCTGTAATTCAATAGCATTTCTATGCCCTATATTACAGAAGAAAAGTCGTTTAGTTAATCAGCTTGGACATGTACTGTTTAATCTGGAGTAACAGTAACACCATAGAACCACTGGTATCTTTGCCAAATGGTCAGTCTTAAAACAATTGTTCCGTGACACTGGACAGATTTTCGATGTATTCCTTGGTTGCTGAATTCATCTTCTCAATACCACTGGATCAAATTGGGCTGTCACAGTTGTGGCTAAAATACTGACTCACTTTGAAAGGTCCAATTCACATATATATAAATCATATATGAACATATATATATATACATATAAAAAACATATATATTTCACTTGCATTATTCCATTTGCTGTCTGATAATATTCTCAGCATTCCCAGCGGCCAAGATGCTTAGAGCTCTGTTGTAGGGTATGTTGGATATCCCTGCTTTATGTACGTTTTTGTGATATTAGTGCCCCCTCCTTCTCTTATTTTCTTAACTTTTTCGGACAATATATTAGGATTTCAATTTATTATTGTGTTTACATATGGGTATATCACTGTCATTGGATTGCCGATGCTAACACATGACATGATTTCATATGTTTTAATAACCGAACAAAATATAGACACTCCCTACAATAAATTTAGATCATTCTGTTTTTAGTTTAAGATCTTAAGCCATGACCCGTTTAACAAGCAAGCAGCAAAAATTGGTTTCCTAGACTTGAGCAATCATTTATTTTCAGTTTATCTTACATTCTTGGACAATTTGCTACATCAGCACTCTTTATATAATGAGCTAAGGGCCCTGATTTACTTTGGGTTCTATAACATATTTACTGTGCTGAAAGGAGGAAAATTTCTCTTCATTTATAGGGATACAGAACAGTTGGGGGTGAAGTCATAGGAATACGGAGAAGGGAAAGAAGAAGACAGTGATAAGGTGAGAGAAGCCCAACCAACATTGGTTCAGAAAGTCTGGGGCTGATCATGAGATGCAATAGGTTTTTCCATTTGCCAGTCGCCAGTGCTCCCAACCTGATGATTAAAATTTGAGCATGTGCACAATTGAAGGGGAGGGGATAGGGGTGAAAAACGGCAGTGGGCCTAGGGGTGACCTCTATGTAAATCTGGCCCTGGCCGTGATTTGCTGAAGGGAAGGAAGAGGATCCGAACAAGGCCAAAGATCTGGAAGATGGTGCCCATGAGCACTACTCTGCATAGATACGTGAGCATACTGTTAGGGACACTTTCAGTAGTAATGAACTATGCAAGGGGAAGCAGGGAGGGGGACTGTCTAGGGTCGTCGATGGGATTTTTCTTATTGGGGGAGTTAGTTCTCCTTTAAAAACTCCAGGCAGGGTAAGCAGTTCTTGCTGTTAAATCAAAGCTTACTTTCCATTTCCTTTCAGTTACTTTTTATTACTATCATACCACTAGGATTGTTGCATATAGGACCTTTTATCCAGAATGCTCAGGTACTGGGGACCTGGAAACCGGATCATGCCATAATTTGGATGTCCATACCTTAATGCTGCCAAAAATAGTTTAAACATTAAATAAGCCCAATAGGATTTTACCACCAATATGGATTCATGCAGCTTAGTTGGGATCACATAAAATGTACTGTTTTATTATTACAGTGAAAAAAGGAACCCTTTTTACAAATTTGAATTTTTTGAATTTCTATAACACTAATAATATTAGTAATAATATTAATTTCTAATACACTGGATAATACCAATAATTGGTGGCACCATAATGCTACAGGATAGTTTTTATAAGCAACCACTGGGCATGAAAATTCGATGGTACAAAATATTGAAAAACACCAGGTTATCTGTTAAAAATTGAACCTTTTGCCCAAGTTTTCAGGATAACAGTTTTTTCGAACTCAAAATAACACTGCAGTTTGTCAAAAAGGAGAAGGTCCTGTAATTGCCAGACAAAGCCTTGATCTCAGTCCAGCTGAGTATATGCAGCATTATACTGAGAAGTGTCATCTAACTAACCCGAACAACCTGGAGGAAATAGGAATATGGATTTAAAAAAAAAAAAAACTGGCACAAATGAAACCCAGTATATTATAGCTGTTATTTGTGCAAGCTGTAGATCTAAACATTAAAATAGCTTGAATACAAATTCATGTTTGCTATTTTTTATGATTTTTGAACACACATTTAGGGGCAGATTTATCAAAGGTCGAAGTGAAAATTAGAATTAAGAAAATTCGAATTTCGAGCTAATTTTTGTGTACATCGACTAGTCAAAAATGTATCACGTACTGTCTATTTAAAAATTTGACTTCGACTATTCGCCATCTAAAACCTGCTGAATTGCCGTTTTAGCCTATGGGGGACCTCCTACAACCCATGTGGAGTCAACTGGTGGGCTTTGAAAAATCAAAGGTTTTTTTGGAAAAAACTTCGAAAACGGACCTATTCGCCCCAAAAAAAGAACCTTTGATTTCTGGTCTTTTTTAATTCGGAATTTCAAAGTTACGGGTGTTCAAACAAACTCCCATTACTTTGAAATTCGACTCTTGATAAATCTGCCCCTTACATTTCAGTTCTTTGAACTAAAAATATCACAGAGAACTATTCGTAATGACACATAGGAGTCATTTACTTAGCATGCTGCAATGTGCAATTGCAATTTTTGTGAAAGCGCCATGTTTTCTACTCACCATGCAGCCTTTTTCCCATGATTCCAGCGTAATTGTTGGTCACCAGGGTAAAATGTGCCTGACACAATTGTGGCTAATGCAGTTGCATTAAAATTGCACTGCAAATTTTACATTTGGTGTAATTTGCGACTTTTGTGGTAAGAGAGCGGCAGGATTACCCTTGCATCAATAGTTACAGCTTAGCCAAATTGAGCATAGGAGGCAGGCATTTAGCAGTGTTGAGCACTATACAGGAGGAGTGCAGAGACACAAGTACCTTTAACAAATGAGATTTTTTGCACAACTGACCAGGGAAATTGACAGCCATGCAACTGCGATGCGGTAAGATCCAGTTCTTTTGTGGTAAGGCTAGCTGCTGTGCAGTTTGTGTTGTGATAAATGGTGCTCAAAATATAGCCATTCTTCACTGTCACATTTACTTGCCCCTTTCGCTTTTTATACCTTACTTGCTGTAATTACATGTGTTACTCAGTGTGCATTTATTCATGGTGATGGCAGATGAACCATCATGTGAAAGTAAATGAGCTCTACTGGGAGCAGACAATGGCTCTGTCAGAGGTGGTTTCATTTCCAGAGATAAGCGAATTGATTTGTATGATCTGTAGAAAGCCATAGAAATTCCGGTACCAGGTGGGACAGTGATTTAGCACCTATTTTTATAAATCATACTTAGCTTAATAACCCATTAGAGAGTGTTTAGCATTGGCAGGGTACAGAATTACCTGCTATAGCTGGACGTGGGATGGTCAGTATCCAGCAACCAGAGGCAAAAGCCTTTTGGTTCTGTTAGATTCATTTGAGAAATTAAAATACATGATTATGCTGAGCAAGGTAAATCCATTGTGGACCGATAAGCTACAGTATATCCCCCGTACAATGAGCATATAGGCAGGCTAACTGTAATACATTTGCTTTGGACTTTTGGATTACAAGGTATACTTCCACTTCTTTAATTTTTTTTAAGGGTTTTTTAAAGGTTATTATACCAATCTTGTATGTCAGCCTTGGGGGTTAGAAATACCTGTTGTATTTCTTGTCTGTAGTTTTGATGACTATCCATGCTTGGTTGGGATTGTATTATATAAAGATCAATGCTGCCATTTGAGGACTTGGCCTTTCACTCTTTCCCTACTATAGAAAGATATTTTTTTAAACAACACATCCTGAATGAAAAAAAAAAAGTTTTTTGTTTAATAAAACAGATGTGTAGGCTGCAAACAAATTCTGATGTTTTATTTTAATGATGACCTACTTTATACTAGAAGAGGTAGAGTAAAAATGGAAATTAGAGACTGGAAAATTCTGAAAGTTATCAAAAAAAAAATTCACCTTTTATAGGCATGTGTATTATTTTTTGTGTTCTTGTAAAATCTCTTTTTATTAGGGATTTTTATTGCAGTTTCCAGGTTGAAAAGTATTGCTCTGTAGACCAATGAAACCAAAATATTGAAATCACTGTTGAAAGCTATATAGTATAAGAGCCTAAAAAACTTGTTTTAACTCTACTCACTCTGGTCATAAACCTTTAGATTTGTTTTATAAATTGTATAGAGATAATTAACCTTTCCTATAAAAATGGAAGCTGTGTACCAGTGTTGTTAACCTAAAGTGGGCCAAATTCAGTTCAGTGAGAAATAGTTATCTTGTCCATGAGTGAAAACCCATGGACAAGATTCAATTCGAGGTGAAGTAATTCCTAATTCAGTTCCAGTTTTTTTCCCCATAGACTTCAATAGAGTTTTCACATGATAAACTGTGAGATGTTGTTCTGAATTGAATTGTGTCTCAAATTGAATCTTGTCCATGACTTTTCAAGTAATAAACCTTTTTCTCACTGAATTCAACTTGGCCCAATGTATGATATTTAAAGGGGTGGTTCACCTTTAGTATGTCATAGAACAGATAACTCTAAGCAACTTTTCAATTGGTCTTCATTATTTATTTTTTATTGTTTTTGCATTATTTGCCTTCTTCTTCTGACTCTTTCCAGCTTTCAAATGGGGGTCACTGACTCCATATAAAAAACAAATGCTCTGTAAGGCTACAAATGTATTGGTATTGCTATTTTTTATTCCTCATCTTTCTATTCAAGCCTCTCCTATTCATATTCCAGTCTCTTATTCAAAGCAATGCATATTTGCTAGGGTAAATTGGACTGCTGATAATGCAAACTGGCAAGCTGATGAATAAAGAGCTAAATAACTCAAAAACCACAAATAATGAAAAACTAAAATCAATTGCAAATTGCCTCAGAATATCCCTCTCTACAACATACTGAAAGTTAACTCAAAGGTGACTAAACCCTTTTAAAGGAGAACTAAACCATAAAAAATTAATATGGCTAAAACTGCCATGTTTTATATACTGAACTTATTGCACCAGCCTAAAGTTTCAGCTTGTCAATAGCAGCAATGATCCAGGACTTCAAACTTGTCATAGGGGGTCACCATCTTGGAAAGTGTCACTCACATGCTCAGTGGGCTCTGAGCAGCTGTTGAGAAGCTAAGCTTAGGGGGTCGTGGCAAATTATCAAGCAGAAAATGAGGTTTCGTCTGTAATATAAGCTGATGCTACAGGGCTGATTATTAAATTCTGATGCTAGTTGCACTGGTTTCTGTGCTGTCATGTAGTAATTATCTGTATTAATTACTAATCAGCCTTATTTTTGACATTTCTATTCTATGTGTACTGTATATTGTGAGTTGGTCCCTAAGATCAGTAAGTGACAGCAGTACAGAGCATGTGCAGTGAATCAGCAGAAAAGAAGATGGAGAGCTACTGGGGCATCTTTGGAGACACAGATCTTCCCTGCTAAAGGACTTTGGTTGCCTTGGGCTGGCACAGAAGCCTAAAACATAATGTACGACAATTCTAGCTACCTCTAGAGTTTAAAGTGGACCCGTCACTGAAATAAATGATTCAAAATCTTATTTTATCACATTAGTCAAGCAAAATTAACTTCCTTCAGTCTGGGAATTCATAATTATAACAAGCAGGCAGCAGCCATTTTGTGGACACTGTTATTAAGGCAAGTCTTATATCATCTCAGAATCTTGTTTGTGCACCAGAATGGGGGACCTGATGTCCATCCTCATGCCCTGGCTACACAATTAAATGGTGAGGAGAACGGGGGAATGTGGGGAGAGCAGTAACATCTAGGAAGTGCTGAATGGAAAGTGAAAGTAATTGTCTGCCCCGCCTCTATGCCTAGGCATAGAGACGGGGCAGACAATATTTGATTGACAGCTGAGATTTTTAAATGAGTTTACAACAGCTATGAATGCTTTAATAAAAAATAGAAATTGGATTTCATGTTTAATTTGAAAAGGACTTTTATTATACAGATTTTTGTGTCTGCGTGATGAGTCCACTTTAACTTTCCCTATCCTTTAAGGAGCTGTATATATCACCAACAAAGCAGCATTAGATAGAAGTATAGACCTTTTATGATAGCTATATCCAGTAAGAAAAATTGTGTCTTATGTTTGAGGAGTTAGTCTAACCCCAGTGGTGTAACTAGAGTGCACTGGGTTCACCTGCAAAAAAATCTTCAAAGGGGCCCAGTTCACTCCGATCCTCATCCTCCTGCCCACAGAAAACAGACCCCACAGTCTGGGCCCGCTGTTCCCTGGGCCCCCCCTGCGACTACGGAGTCTGCTTCCTCTACAGCTATGCCAATGCTTGATCCTATTCTTCTCTATGTGGACTGTACCAACAGGAGTACACAGAACACATTGAACACAGATGAAATGCCATAATAATGTTACAGGGCAGAGCCATTACTTGAGGGGGTGGGCCAGTGACACAAGTGGTCGGGAGGACTTTGGACTGATGGAAAGGGTCCAGCATAAAAGGGTAAAGATGTCTAAATGGGAGCAGGAATTGGAGCATATCAGGTCTTAAGTGGGCAGGTTTGGGGACTGAACAATAGGAAATTACAAATTTACTGGCAACTATATTGCCTTTAATATTGTAATACCCAGTGGCATAACAGGAGCATCCCAAAAAAATCTTCAAAGGGGCCTGGTGTGCATTGTTGCCTCCTCTTGCAACCGCACACCCACCGCAAAAATTTGAAGAAGAGCAGCAGGGAGGGGGGGGATTTTAATGCCATAGAGAAAGCCGACCCCTTGATCAGGATCGCTTTTCAAACACAGGGTCAGCCCTACTGTAGTATATCTTATCAATATTGTAAAGAAATATTTATATATGTTTAGGTCACTGTGACATTGCAGCCTTTATTTATCAAATAGCTAAATGAGCATTCATACCAATAAGAATAAAACGGAATAGGAATCCATTAAAGTATTCAAATATTTCAGAACTAGAAAACAAAATACTTTGCAACATTCCTATTGTCAGAAAAACATGTTACAATAGGGCCATTCTTGCTGACTGGAGCATGCATTGTATTACTATGTAAATCCCCATGAAGCTTAGGGATTTTGCTTCATATGTGTTAATTCTTTACATTGCATAGATCCCGAAAAACATTATAGTGAAAAGATTAACCCTTCCATTAAACTGTGAATTGAGTTGAGGCTGTTTTATGCCTGTTAAAGCTGACAAACCAAGCGATAGATGTAGTCTGAACTAGAATATCCACAAAGCCGTTGTTAGCAATGGGTGGTAAGTTTTTTTTCACATCGATCAGTGAGGTAATCACTAAAGTTTAACAACTGGCAGTATTTCTTGCCGAAGATACTGGCTGGATTGCCTTGAGGACTGTACTACGTATAGCACGATCTATCTTGTATTTTATTTTAGTGCACTAGATCTCACAGCAATATTCTTTAGTAGCCTCCACATCAGCAAAGCCTTGGGGAATATTTATTGCACACCAATAAAAACCTCTACAGACATCACTATCCACTTGCCTCCCCCTCTGAATAGGTAGGAACCAGATTCTGCTGAAAGTTCACACTACATTTAAGGCCTACGAGAGACAAGCAATGTTAAAGCAGATGTATGAAATCTTTAAAGCAGAATAAAAAACCTTATACCAATCCTAGTGACATCCTTGGAGCCATGTTTTATTTCTCACTGTTTCATGTTCTCACCAATCTTGACTAATTGGAACGCCGCTGAATGAAATATCAAAAAGAAAATATTTTTCTGTGCTTCTAAGTTTTAACACTACCCTGGATAAAGCTTAATATCAACAATTCCACACTGGATCTAAAAATATATACCCAGATGCAGACATAAAGGCGAAGTAGCAGTAGCGATGGTTGTTGGAGTCATGTTACTCATGTTTTGGGGTATTCAGGGCAAAGCAACATACTTCACTTTATTTCTGTATTGGTTCTACTTGAATTTCATAGGGCTTTCAGAGTGGGATATTCAGTATTCTCAGGAAAAGCACTATTTAAAATAGAAAGATAAAGAATATGTCATGTATGATGATTGATGATGTATAAAAAATAGTTTTACCAATGGCTGGACATATGAAAGCTTTTACATTTGACAATTTGCAACATATGACTAATTTTATTATTTTGTTTGTTTTAAGCAGGGTGATATCCCCACAGTCTCAGCCTTTGACGATGAATTTACAACATGGCCAGACTCAGCAGTTTATGATTAAGCCTAAATATTTTTCCAGTTCTAAAAAAGTATTTTTGGGAGAACAGTCTACCGAAGGGTCACTTCCACTCAGATCAGGTCTGGATAATCTTTCATCACATTTTCAGTGTAAGTAGCACTCTATTTTGGATATATTATAATGAAAGAATGCCTTTTGGATGTGCCGTTTGTTTTAGTATGTACATATAAGGGGGTTATTTATCAAAGTCCAAATGCCAAAACCTCGAAAAATTCTATTTTTTTTACTATAAAAAAACAAAGTTTTAGTGGAAACTTTTCTGGATTTAATAAACCCCGGGGATTGGAAAAAGTAGGAATCCAAAAATCCGGCATCTCAGACCTGCCCAGGCTGTATATAAGTCAACGGGAGAAGTTGCTATCCTATTTGGATCTGCAATGGAATTAGCCCTAAAATCCAACTATTACTGATTTTTTCGGCAAAAATCATAAAAATCCCTTTATGGGAAAAATACTGAAGTAATTGTACAATTCTGGAATAAACTCATATCAAAGTCATATGATACGATTTTTCATATAATTTTTTCGGATTTGTCCCCATTCTGATTAATTTGTGCCTTTTTAATAATAATACAGCTCACATCGTGGTTTCTAGTTTGGTCGGACTTTTTTATTTAAAATAATCTGAAAAAATTGGATTTTGATAAAAAAAACCCTTAAATGTATTGGTATCAGCAGAGCACACTGTGCACTACACTGCTACTGCTGTAGTACATGTCAGATGCCCAGGCCAAAATCAGACAGGAAAGTTAGGGCACAAATGGAAAAGACAAATGTTAACGTGTTTAAAAAACAGTTTTTATTGAGATATTGAGTATATTTTCCCCTGCCTTGAAGTTTTAATTCTGTTCCGATAACGTAAAAAAAAGTTTACAAACCTGTTGGAATTGTCTGTATATCTGGGGTTATTTGACCTAATTTGTCTAGTCTTCATCCAAGTCTTTATACTTTATCATCAGGATATGAATAAAGAAGGAAAAACACCCATAAAACAGTAGCTTATTATGCACATTGATACAATATTCATGTTATTGGTTGGACAAATATAGGAGTAGAATTGCATCTTCTGTTATATCCAGCAATCAGATAAACTGATCTCCATCATCCTGAAGACTAATGAAAGAATGTCATGGGAAACGCTGTGTGTGAAATTAAAGATCTCCTTTTAAAGACAAGGGGACAAATAGTAGATGCCTTAGAACGATCTCTGACCTGACATCCTATTGCTGCATTCATCGCTTTACAATGACAATAAAGGGTACATAGTATTTCGATTTTACACTGCCTCAGGCCCAGTGATGTAATTCCTGTCAAACTTTCATTGGTTGCTTTGGGTCTTCATAAAAAAAAGAATCCCCATATTCTTTAATTTACTTAATTCTTTTTGCATGCTTGACATGAATACTCCTTTGTGTAGTTTTCCAGCATAACATGGAACAACTTTTTCCAGATTGAGACGAAAGGGCCTCTGATCAGCATAATGACCAGACTTAACCACCAACAATCAAGTTTTCTTCACACTTAATTTATTATATTTTGCGTCATGTTGCCCATGCTGAAAATGTCTGACAATCTAAAGTTTATGTTTGCAAAGAAACATTGTATTAGTGCCCAGCCTGTGGTGTTGGCTGTCGGCCAGTGGTGTGGTAGCTCAGGGTCAACTCTGGATTACATATAGATGGGTGATGAATTGTGGTTTACATGTAGAATTACACAGTGTCTGCTGATGTCAGCTCCAACAACGTTTCTCTTGGCAGCATAGTAGTCTAGCTGTGTGGAGGTATGTGTCAGTGTCTACATGAAGTACTGCAGCTAACATTTTGGTTAGTTGATTCATCACACAAAATGCTTCCCATTCATACTTTTCACTTTTTCTTGACCCATTTAGATTCAGGGAGCATCATTTTCCTTATATAAATTTAAAATCCCAGCAATGTGTTATTCGTCAGCATGAAAATATAAAGTGGCCATGCTACTACTACTACTAATACTTCAAGAGAGCTTATGGTATATTGTATCCCCCCGCATACATAACATACACATAGCAAATTACATGACCAGGAAGCTATACTGTATACAGTACACAACAGAAAGAGGCCTGAATATGCAATCCTTTCCTTGGTTTAGAGGAAGAAGGAGAGCATGATACTTAGGGGCCGATTCATGAAGCTCGAGTGAAGGATTCGAATTAAAAAAACTTCGAATTTCGAAGTGTTTTTTGGGCTACTTCGACCATCGAATGGGCTACTTCGACCTTCGACTACGACTACGACTACGAATCGAACGATTCGAAATAAAAATCGTTCGACTATTCGACCATTCGATAGTCGAAGTACTGCCTCTTTAAAAAAAACTTCGACCCCCTACTTCGGCAGCTAAAAGCTACCGAAGTCAATGTTAGCCTATGGGGAAGGTCCCCATAGGCTTGGCTAAGTTTTTTTTATCGAAGGATATTCCTTCGATCGTTGGATTAAAATCCTTCGAATCGTTCGATTCAAAGGATTTAATCGTTCGATCGAAGGAATAATCCTTCGATCGTTCGATCGTAGGATTTGCGCTAAATCCTTCGACTTCGAATATCGAAGTCGAAGGATTTTAGTTCCTAGTCGAATATCGAGGGTTAATTAACCCTCGATATTCGACCGTTCATACATCTGCCCCTTAGAGTAGATGCTTTAAAAACACAAAATACAGATACCAAAGAGTCCAAAACTTTGTGTATTCCCAGTCTAGCGACTTGTAAGGCTCTCTTCCACCTCTAAATATATAAAAAGAGATTAATAGGGAACAGAAGAGATATATAGTGTACTGTTCTTGGCTTAAGCAAGCACCCTTAGTATTCACCCATTCAATTCAGCGTTGAAAGAAACTTGTTACAAGGTGATCAATTATACATCAAATTTTAGTGAATGAGTGGGTTTTTAAAAGAACTGCGGGACCCTCTTAAGAAAATCAACATTGTTGGATGAGTGAACATTGGAAGAATGTTCACTCTTCTGTTCCCTCTTAAGCTCTGAGATATACAGGAACTTCTTCTGGAACTGGACTTTAGAGGCTTTGAAGAAGGGAGAGCAAGAAGCTTGCTTTGGCCTCCCTAGAGCTGCATGGGAACCCAACTATTAGAGCTGGCTTTAAACCTAGGGGTACATTTATCAAAGAGTGAAGTTAGAGATCACCACAATTCGCTAGAGTGAAATGCCGTCTCTCTCCATTCATTTCTATGGGATTTTTAAAGGCATATTTATCAAAAGGTGAAAGTGAAAGTTCATTTGATAAATATGCCTTTAAAAATCCCATAGAAATGAATGGAGAGAGGCGGTATTTCACGCTAGCAGACTGTGGTGATATCCAACTTCACTCTTTGATAAATACTAGAACTCTGAGGAGAGGGGACTACCACTTACACTGCTTGAAAATCATGGGGTAAATTTACTAAGCAGCGAAGATTCACCATCGACGGCTTCGCAGCCTTCGCAACACTTCACCAGGCGAAAATTCGCTCAGACAACGCTCATTTACTAAAATGCAAAATTGCGTCCAGGGCGCCAAACGCTGTTGAATTTTCGCCTAGCGCAACTTCGTTACAGGTCTTCGCTCAGGCTAATTTGCATATGGTGGGAAATTTAAAGTTGAATGGACGTATATGTTGCAGCAAAAACATTACACAAGTCCAGGGAACCGTAATCAAGTCAATAGAGTTGTTATAATGCCCTACACATGAGCCCAGTGAATAGTTAATGTTCCATATGTTAAAAAATGTATGGGGGAACGCGGTTACCCAGAAATATTCAAAAATCACTCTGAAAAAGGAAAAGAAGCCTGCGTTTTTTGGACTTAGAAACTTTTTCCACTAAAAAATATGATGTAAGTAACAGAAGATTGAGGAAGAGCTATGCACTCCAGTGCACTTTGCCTGGTCTGAGCTGGAGAAGGCAAGTCTGGCGAAAGAGGTAACATTCAGTAAAATCCACATCTGAGTGAATTTGCGGCGTAACATCCATTCGCCAGAGCAAAAATCTGCCTGTTGATAGAGCCACCACTAGCATCTATCTCCTTCACTAGCGAAGTGACGCCTGTGCTCGATAGTAAATCTGCAAAATCCCTGAAAACTGTAACGCTGGTGAATCTTCGCCGTTTAGTAAATCTGCCCCATGTGCTGCTATAATATATGCATACAAATGTGTAATTTTTGAACTCAAAGGGAAATACATACAGTTTACAGTATATGCAGTTACACACGCCCGTAAATTCTGCCATAGTAGATTACATATTTTGACAGGGTTTGATGTGTGTTATGTATTATAAGTATTAAACATCTTACATGTTTCAATTTAAATATTTGCTTTCATAAGTTTATTCTTCCTTAATATCACATTGTTTTTAAACACGTCATATTTTTGTCCTCAATCATCAAACCTACAGTTAAAGATGGAAGGTTAAATTCAATATAAAATAATGTATCTGATACTCAAGTGCGTGGTGCTTTATTCATAAAAGATCAAAGATGTCTAGGGAGTCATTTACACCTGGGGGAGGAGTGTAAGAGCCTTAAGGGGCACACGAGTCCTGGGTCTGGCTGCACCCTACACCTTGTGCCAGATAAAGAAGGTGCATAAGAAGTAAAGTGTCACTGTCAGTGGGCACAGGACGACCTGTTCTTACTGTCTGCCATTGACAAATTACACCTGTTTTTTTGCACATTGCCTTCCAGAAAAATAGATTATTATATTAATGTTAATTAATTATTATTATTCCTGATCTTTTAATATAGGTTTTCATGTAAAAAATAGATTAAAGACATACCACCTAAAAAAACCCTGCCACTATTAAGTGACAAAAAAAGAAAGAATGAAACTTATCTGAAAAGTACGGATACTAATAAGAAAATATTATGAACAATACAACTTTTTGTACAACATATCAAGCATAAGTGACAGTTTAGTTATCTATGGTAATAGCTACCGATTTTAAACCATAGAAATAAATGCTCATGGCAAACCTTTATAAACATAATCGGTTATCCAGAATGCTGAGGTTTTTTTTCTAGATAAGGGATCTTTCTGTAATTTTGAACTTCATAACTTAAGTCTGCTAAAAATTATTTAAACCCAACATGATTGTTTTCCTTCCAGTAAGAAGTAATTATATCTTAATTGGGATCAACTACAATGTACTGTTTTATTATTACAGTGTAAAAAAGAAATATTTAAAAAAATTCAATTATTTGTTTAAAATGGGGTCTATGGGAGGTGACCTTCGGAGCCTTCTGGATAATTGGTTTCCGGATAACTTATCTATAACTTTATAAATAAGTCCATATTGATATAAATATTTGGTTATTGGATACACAGAACAATTTGCAACAAACAAATCAATAATTCTAATTTTCTTTAATGGAGAATATTGGGAGATTAATATCTATAGCTTAGAAAATCAGGATATGTTGCAGGTTATGTTCTTTTGCTAAAATTCCCAAATGCCTCTGACTCTATTTAATGTATTTCGGTGTCAATGTCCTCTGCCTCTTATTATATTTAGGGGCAGATTTATCAAAGGTCGAACTTAAAAAAACTTCGAACTTCGAAATCAAAAACACCCATCGAATGGAGGTCAAAGTTTTTTTGGGGTCGAAGTGGGCCGAATTCGTCCTAATTCCAATCGTCATACTTCGATTCGAAGTTTTATAACTCCATACAGATTCTAGGAGTTCCCCCATAGGCTAAAACAGCACTTTGCCAGCTTGCGAGTTTTTTTCAACTTCGAATCGAAGTATGACTATTCCCTAGTCTAAGTACACAAAAAATAGCTGGAAATTCAAAGTTTTTCACTTCGAAACTTCACCTCAACCTTTGATAAATCTGCCCCTAAATGTACAGGTATTTTGAAATGTCATTACTTTATGGGGCATATTTAAGTACATGATAAATTTGGCTTCAGAAGGCTCTGCCATATTTCATGCAATTGCATCAGACATTATTTAGTAGTGAATACGTGTATTTATCAAAATGCGAACATTTTGTTTCGGAAAATTTATGCTGGCATACTTTTGCCAGAGGTAATTTGTCTGCACAAAATTTAATTTCTTTAGCGTTACTTTCTTGCTAGCGAAACTTAACATACTTACGTTTATGTCAATTTAAATATAGTGGGTATATAAAGGTTATAAGTATGTATTTATTAGTGACGTTGATGAAATTACTGGAAATGGCCACTTATTATTAAAAATGTCCAAGGAAGAAAAAAAACCCCATAGAGATCCTCTATTGTCCTAGACATGAGCCCTTCCTAAAACAAATGTGGCATGAGCTTCAAATGGCTTAAAAAGTATAAATAACATATATTTAACAGTTACAACTTATAAACATAATCCCATATTAATATATAAAAAAAACACCAGTGTTTTGTCTTTTTTTATGACTTTTTTGGAGTACAGGATATGATGTCACTGACATCATAATATTGAGGATGTAGCTTCATCTTAGCAGATCTAAGGTGGTGAAGGAAACTCTGGTGAAAGAAGTAACGTTCTGTAAAATTCACACTTCCATGAATTTTTACAGAGTAACAATGGTTTGCCTGAGCGAAAATTCGCCAGGTGATAGGGAGGAAAACTTTGTCAGTGATGTACTCTTTCGCTAGTGAATTGTCCTCTATGCCTCTATTATTTATCTTTTATTTTTGGTGAATTTTCGCTAGCGACAGCCACTTGGCCCTTTAGTAGAACCTGGTGATAAACTTTGGAAAAAATTCTAACAAATAGGACTGTTCCTCCGCAGTTATCTGGCCCTAGCTTTATCAGTTCAGGCAGCTGAATCCTTCCTGAAAGGTGAGAGCTGTTATCTTGTTACCCTGCTCATTGTTTTATGGTCAGGCTGATCAGAGAAGGTTCACTGAAATAAGTTTGTACTGTAGCGCTAATAAAAAAAACTGCAGTTTATCAAAACACAATTCAGCTGATAGAGTTATGATAAATAATTAGAATTCCTTGTCTGATGTCTCAATTAAATACAAAAACATTGATTTGCTCTTTAAACAAAATGGATTTAGTAGAGTATTATATGAGATGAACACTGTATTAGAACTCTGTTAATTCTTAAAGCTAGAGTTAATCCAATGTAAACCTAAACTAAGCTGTGGCTGAATTACATTTTTTTTTTTTTAATTTTTTTCCATGTATTGCCTGTATTTGTTGAACCTTCCCTTCCTAAGGCTGTTTTCTTCACCTGCATAGATATAACCAATCCATTGTCTTTACATTTCAGTAAATAAACGCACACTTTTGCTTTTTTGCTCCGAGGTCAGTGGAAATTAGCCGATTGCATTTTGCAACACTGTATTCATAAAAGGACAGAGTCAGAGAAGCACATAGGCACCCCCCTACCCATCATTGCAAGTCAATCATGTCTTTACCCTCTGAATCATTCACATTCTAGGGGATGAGCAGGGGGTAGGAGAGGGGGCTTAACCTGTCCACTCCTTGTGAATACAGCAATGCCAAATACAGTCAATATTGTATTCATTGGGGAAGGCAGGTTTATAGCACAAGGAACTGCACCTTTGGGCTCTGACCCAACCTTGTTGCTTGTGCCTGTATTTTACCCCTTGCCTTATGCGAATAAATGAGAGAACGTGTAAAATAATCCCATTGGTTCTAAATACTGCTTATAAAGGATGACATTGTAATACTGCTCCCAGAAAAGCAATATTCATTTTATGCCTAATATGGCTGCACAACAAATAAAGTTATGGGATCTGTTATCTGGAAAACTGTTGTCCAGAAAGCTCCAAATTATGGGAAGGCCATCTCCCATAGACTCCATTTTAATCAAATAATGCAGATTTCTAAAATTGATTTCCTTTTTCTCTGTAATAATACAATGGTACCTTGTAATAATACCATGTATGGTTAATCTTCATTGGAGGCAAAACAATCCTATTGAATTTATTTAATAGTTAAATTATTTTTTAGTAGACAAGGTACGGAGATCTAAATTACTGAAAGATCCCTTATGGGGAAAACCCAGCATTCTGTATAACAGGTCCTGTACCTGCACACCCCTCTACATAATTTGCACATTCCTGTACAGTGTGCCAGTATGGGATACGTTACCTGGAAATCCATCATCCAGAAAACTCTGAATTATGGGAATGCTACCTTCAATAGACCTTCCATTTTATCCAAATAATTACATTTTTAGGGGCTGATTTATCAAGGGTCAAATTTCAAAGTAGAAAATACTAGTAGAAATTCGACCATGGAATTAAAATACTTCGTTCAATTCGAACGATCTAATTGTTCGATCGTTCGATTGCCAAATTCGGTGAAAAATCCTTCGATATTCGAATTTGGCAATCAATTGGCAATCAATTGAACGATTCAAACAATTTTAGCGTACTATCAAACAATTTTCTTCGGTGTGAAGACTTTGAAAATGCTTGTAGAAGGTCCCCATAGGCTAACATAGCACTTTGTCAGGTTTAATTTGGCGAACTATTGAAGTGTTAAAAGAGACAGTACTTCGATTATCGAATGGTTGAATATTCAAACAAATTTTACTTTGAATCTAAGTCCAAGTAAATTCAAAGTTGTAGTATCCTATTCGATAGTCGAAGTATCCAAAAAATTACTTTGAATTTAGAATTTTTTTACTTCGAAAATTCCATCGAATTCACTCAGAACTCTTGATAAATCTGCCCCTTAGTATTGTGCTTTTTCTCTGTAATAATAAAACAGTAGCTTGTACATGACCCAAACTAAGATATTATTAATCCTTATTGGAGGCAAGACCAGCCTATTGGGTTTATTTAATGTTTATATAATTTTATAGTAGACTTAACATATGAACATCCAAATTACAGAAAGGTCAATTATCCGGAAAACGCCAGGATAACAGGTCCCATCCCTGTATTATCAGAGTTAGTTTGCAGTATGTCATTACTAGCTGGTTTGGAAGTACAGGTCCTGAGCATAGAAAAAAATTATAGTTCAACAGCTGGAGTGGAACAGGTACCGGGTAAGGCTAATGAATCGACCCCAACCAGAAACTGTTTATTAATGCTGTATAATCAGTCACTTGTCTGATACCAAATAAAGTGACTGAAGCAGCTACTTTAAAAACATTGTTTTGTGGAAATGGCGCTTACCCACATTTCCACATATGATTAAAGTTGTACCACATGCAGATTTGTGCTGTAATTTAGGGTTTATTTTTTTATGTTTATTTTTAGTGGCTGCTGATTTTAGTATTTTAGGTTCCCATTTTATTCAGAAACCTAATAAATGTGAGTCCTTGTATGTTGTAAGCTGGATTACTCTTTATTGCCTTTATTCTGTTCTCGAACAGCCATCTTAATGATTTCAGATTGATTAAATGGTCGTACTCTCTATGAACTTGCAACAATTTAACTGCTTGTCATTAATCATTTTATGACTATTGACCTGCCTTCATATAAATGTACCATTCTTTGGGCAATTTCGTTTTTTTTTTATGCTGAATATGGCATCTCCGTCACAGGAAGATAACATTAATTCCATTTATCATCGTTATGGTGCTTTTGAACTCCTGTGCTTTAATATAGACCTTTTGATTAAAAAGGCATTTGTGTCCTAGAATTAGACAAGTGCAAGATAGAAATTATCATCTATGCTCTATTCATTCATGTTTAACAAAACATTGATTCTTTGCTGTAATTGTATCAGTGAATCACAGGAGCTGTCTTATATGGTACTATCATCAGAAAAACAACTTTTGATCATAAAGCCTTATTACAGTAAGTCTGTACATTGCTGTTGGTACAGAGGGAGCCCTTACAGGTATAGAGGGTCACTCTTGCTACTGTGCAGATTTGGGTCTTAATCAAGTCTTGGAACACCCCCTTTCTCCTCCCAGTTTCTTGCTAGAAATGTTAAGGTCATTCATGCCATATATGGTACCTGTTATCCAGAGTGCTTGGGACCTGGGATTTTCCAGATAATGGATCTTTCCATAATTTGGATCTTCGTACCTTAAGGGGCCTATTCCTCAAGGATCGAATTTCGAAATAAAAAAACTTCGAAATTCGACCATCAAATTTGAGTACTTCGATAGTCGAAGTATTTTTTCCAGCGAAAACGGCCGTATTCGATCGAAGTACGATCGGAGTAAAATCGTACGTTCAAACAATTTAACCCTTCAAATCGAAGGATTTCTTTAAAAAAAAACTTCTCAAAACTTGCCCGAAAGCCTCAGATAGGTTCTAGGAGATCCCCCATAGGCTAAACAGCAATTCAGTAGGTTTAATGTGGCGAAGTGGCAAAGTCTACATTTTTTAAAGAGACAGTACTTCGATTTTTGAAGGTTTTTCAATTCGAATCAAAGTCGAAGTCTAATTTGGCCTATTTGATGGTCGAAGTACCCAAAAATTACTTTGAAATTCTAAATTTTTCGAAAATTCACTTCGACCTTTGATAAATCTGCCCCTAAGTCTTCTAGAAAACATGAAATAAATCCAGTAGGCTGGTTTTGCTTCAATAAGAAGAAAATATATCTTAGTTTGGATCAAGTACAAGGTACTATTTTATTATTACAGAGAAAAGGAAATAATTGTTAAATAAAAAAAAGTCTATGGCAGACAGCCTTTCCGTAGTTTGGATCTTTCTGGATAGTGGGTTTCCGGATAACGAATCCCATACCTGTACAAGCATCCATACATGGTATGGCTGCCTTTCTAGTGTTACGAAGCTTGGACTCTTGAAGTGAAGGGAGTTTCAGTTCTCATCAGCCAATACACCACACACTGGCTGATATGGAGCATTGGCACATAAGACTTTCAAACGTGCCAATGATGAATTTACTGACATCCTCAAAGAAATTGTTTTTTTTTGTGTCATATCGACCACCAAACAATGAATTGGCTTCTAGCAAAGAATAATGGCAACTTGCAGTATTCACTTATGAAGTAAATAATTCATCTAGATGTGAAAATTATATATATATATATATATATATATATATATATATATATATATAATTTTCACATCTAGATTAATTATTTACTTCATAAGTGAATACTGCAAGTTTTATATATATATATATATATATATATATATATATATATATATATATATATATATATATATATACACAATTCCAACGTTTATGATGCACTAATCCCAATGTATATCAGAGTCAAGGGTGCTGATCCCAATAGCAGTGAGTAATTCCGCTTCTTAGTTATATTGGTCCAACCAGATCGCACTCCATATTTAAAACATAGCTTTTATTAGCTTGTTAAAATGTATCAAAAAATGGCATTCTTCACAACATAGTAGCAGCGTCATTTGTATCAAGACACTTATCTGTTAAAAGTCCGGCATAAACGCTATATTCATCCACACTCACGCGACGTTTCGGGACACATCCGTTCCCTTTCTCAAGCGTATGTATCGTGTAGTAGCGTGTAGGACTCCATTGCACACACTTTCTGCTTCCTCGTTAGGCGGGGCATACGTGGTAAGTAACTGTGATGATGCTTCCTCACCTGGAGGCCGGATCTGCACGTCAGTCACCACATATCTCCACCCTCCCGTTACTATGCAAAGTCCATAGTTACCAAAGAAAAGAAATATATCAGTAACAGCAAATTACATGGGCATTTTTCACTATATCTGATAATTGTAGTTGTTTGAGCAAATTATGCCAAAATGAAAAGCAAAAGTTGACAGATGAATGGCAAAAAAAAAAAAAAATACAAAAGTACTTATAAAGAAAAAATATACACAAAATAATATTAGTTGCCCAAAATATTACTACTCACCCTAAATGGGTACTTTACAGAAATAAATGCAAGTCAAAATCACGATTTAGACCCCTTGGACTGAGAGTCCCTAGCCTGTCAATCCATTTAACTTCTGCTCTTTTTAATGCTAGAACACGATCTCCTCCTCTTTTCAGAGGTGGGACGTGTTGGATAACTCTGAATTTCAGCTCCTCTGATGTATGTCCTTGTTCTAAACAATGTCTAGAGACTGGCAATGATCTGTTGCCCACGTGTATAGTTGATCTATGCTGAGAAAACCTATCCTTCACCCTCTGGGTGGTTTCTCCAACATAGACCAACCCACATGGGCACACCAGCATATATACAACAAAATTGGTATCACACGTATTGTAACCCCTAATTTGATACTTCTGATCCCTATGTGGATGGTCAAAATCAGGACCTACCAATACAAATCGACACTGGGCACAACCCTTACATCTATACATGCCCTCTTTCTTGGGACCCCAAAACATTGCCTTATTAGGTGGTTTCCGTATGTCTGCATTCACTAATCTACTCAGTCCAAGGGGTCTAAATCGTGATTTTGACTTGCATTTATTTCTGTAAAGTACCCATTTAGGGTGAGTAGTAATATTTTGGGCAACTAATATTATTTTGTGTATATTTTTTCTTTATAAGTACTTTTGTATTTTTTTAAAAAAAAATTTTTTTTTCTTTTTTGCCATTCATCTGTCAACTTTTGCTTTTCATTTTGGCATAATTTGCTCAAACAACTACAATTATCAGATATAGTGAAAAATGCCCATGTAATTTGCTGTTACTGATATATTTCTTTTCTTTGGTAACTATGGACTTTGCATAGTAACGGGAGGGTGGAGATATGTGGTGACTGACGTGCAGATCCGGCCTCCAGGTGAGGAAGCATCATCACAGTTACTTACCACGTATGCCCCGCCTAACGAGGAAGCAGAAAGTGTGTGCAATGGAGTCCTACACGCTACTACACGATACATACGCTTGAGAAAGGGAACGGATGTGTCCCGAAACGTCGCGTGAGTGTGGATGAATATAGCGTTTATGCTGGACTTTTAACAGATAAGTGTCTTGATACAAATGACGCTGCTACTATGTTGTGAAGAATGCCATTTTTTGATACATTTTAACAAGCTAATAAAAGCTATGTTTTAAATATGGAGTGCGATCTGGTTGGACCAATATATATATATATATATATATATATATATATATATTTCCAGTGGGAGTAGCACAAACAGTAGCCAGAGCCAAACTGTATCTGTACTGTATGTAAAACAGCAGACGACTTTTATATTTTTCAAGCGGGATTGCCTTCAAAAGTCCGAACTGTTAAAAGTTTTTTTTAACACTTTTGAGGGGCATGCCACATATATTTTAGGGTGGGCTCATGTTAAGGGCAAGAGAGGAGCTTTTATGTCTTTATTAAGCTCCCTTGGACATTTGTAATAAAAAGTGGCCACTTCAAGCATTTACACCAACATCTCTAAAAAAGACATGTAAACATCTTTTATGCCCCTTCCCTATTCGAATTGACCCAATAGTTTATTACTAGCAAATTTTCGCTAGGCACAAACGAACGCTAGCAAATCTTTGCTATGAAATGCTCGCACTGAAGAAGTATCGTTAGCGAAAAGTCCCCAGCATTCGGCCCCTAGGACGCAATCTTGCATTTTAGTGAATTAGCGTAGTGTAGAGTAGTAACAAATTTGTACCTGGCAAAGTGGTGCAAAGCCCTTTAGTGTATCTGCCCCTTGGTTTGAAGGGACAGAGTCAGCAGCTTAAATCTGCCCGTGTATGGCCACCTTTAAAAGCTAATCAGTTCCCAGCTACCGACCAGTTTACCCCTTTAAGGAGAGAATGTATGTTACACTCATATATTGTGCATATATACTGTATGTCATATTCATTACAGATGTATACATAAATACACAAATGTCAATAAATGATGCTAGATTGAAATTAAACCTTTTATTGTAGATGTGGATTCAATATTAAATCAGTTTATGGAAATTTGTTTTTCATTCCAGCACTTAAAATGTTATAGTATTTCATGTATGCCTCATTAAATTCACGCAGCCAATTGTCTTACGACAAGGAAAGGCATAAAATGGGTTATAAAGTTTGGAGCTGATTTGGTGATCATTATGCAAGTAATGATTCCTAATGAGGATATTGCATGTATAATGACCATTTTATTTGAAGAGCTTACAGTTCCTTATGGCTGCTGCTAATTCTCTACGCCCACAAACTTCATGTGTGGTAGGAAACATTCTTTCCTTAGTAGGGTTTGCCCTGTGAAATTCCCTTTAATCCAAGTGAAGAAATGGCTGCAGGAATGAATTAAGATATAGAAGTTGAATCAGAGCCAACACAAACCTCATTTCCGCTCCCTTGTACAATTTATAAAGGGTAGAATTGTTATCTGGGGAGTATTACTCAGACTGATGTCCAAATATTGTTTTATTTATCTTTATCATTTCCACTAGATAGCCAATGTAATTTCCCTGTCAAAATGGGAAGGAAAAAAATGATAGACATTTTTTTCCTGTTCGTTTGTATTAGGTTATACTATTGAATCCCATTCATGACACAGTTCGATTATGTACGGATGTTGTTTTAAAAATCAATAGGACATTGTAAAGTAAATAATTTTCCTGGAGCCAACTGCAAAGCCGTGGTTTTTTTTTTTTGTCTGTCTATTTTTCATCAAAGATTTAGTATCTAATTTGTAGAAGCTTTTTTACATACCCCTTTCCAACAAAAATTCCAAATTTTTAAAAGTATACCCAACAATAATACTGAGCTGAAAATGATCTGCCTTTCGTGAAGAGCAGTGTTTCTGTAAGGCCATCCCTGTGAGGCTTGCTTGCAATTCTGTTGAGCCCTGAGTGGACTTCTTATTCTCCATACGTGGTGACTGTTTTAACTTGAATGAGGCCAATAAATATAAATTTTCTGTTCTACTTTCTGGAATGTAAATATTAATAGGGATAGGTATTATTTCTTACTGTTAATGTGATGTTTCCCATGGCCGAAGCGAATTTGCAGACTATGAAGAACGTATAAGTGAAGAAATGAGAAGCCTTGGTGTAGAAAGACAGCAGAAACTAAAGGAAAACCAAGGAAATAATATGTAGCCATAGATATGTTTTTAAGGCACGTCTTTTCATACCTTCACTTTGTCAGTAAGATGGGAAATTTGCTCAGATTATTTATAAGCAAGCATATACACTTTTATTCGCCACGTTCAAATGTAAAAATAGTTGGGAATCAACACAAGCATAAGAAAGTTCCTAGGGGTGTCAAATAAGAGATGTGATTCCACATTTGGTAGCCCCTATGTGGACTGGCAGCCTACAGGAAGGTCTTTTGGCAGTACCCCTGGTTTTTATGCAACCAAATTTTGCCTCCAAGCCAGGAATTGAAAAATATTAAAGGCTGGGGATCTCTGCACAATAGTATATTGTTAATTATGCAGTTATTTATGCAGCATAGTAAACATTGGGATCCATATGAATGGGTTCCATTTGAAGTGGAAGACAAAGTCAATGAGGAGCTCAGGATTGGGGGTTGTTCTTGCCATTGGGCTTCTATATGTTCAGCTATGCTTAGCAATCCAATCATTGGAGATGAAATGCTGGCAAGAAAGGGATGAATTAGATCCATGATATGGTGTGGTGTTTGGATAACCATGAAGTCTCTGAGGCTTTTAAAATCACAAAATCTGGATTTGCTAATGGCTCACAGGCTGAAGGATGGAAAGCATAAAAGAGACCATACAAGGTATGGCCGGCTTTCTATTGTTTGTACAAACTCATCTGTGTGTATATGGCCACCTTAGGTCCACACAGGCAATTAAAGTGCCTATTATGGCCTAGTTATAGTTATAAGATTGCTTATAGTGATGGGCGAATTTATTCGCCAGGTGCGAATTCGCGGCGAATTTTCGCGTTTCGCCGCCAGCGAATAAATTCGCGAAACGCCTGTGAAAATTCGCGGCAAAACGGGTGCCGGCGCCAAAATCGGGCGCCTGCGCCAAAAAAACGGGCGCCAGCGTCAAAAACGAGACGCCGGCGCTGTTTCGCAAATTTTTCGCCGTTTCGCGAATTTCGCGCAAAATTCACGAATTTTTCGGCGTAGCCAAATGCCACAAATTCGCCCATCACTAATTGCTTATATTGGCACTTGATTCACAGCTGGAAGGGAGTTAGGAAGATTAGCCCCCATGATATAATAACTGACGTTGCAGCAAGACAATACCTCCTTGTATTGCTGTGCAGTTATTGCTGTTCTGTTTGGATCATTATGACCCAGCATTCACTGAGAGACTCATTTGGGCAAGATACTTTGGTAAAGAATCTCTGCTAACAGTTGCCCATTTGACTGGAGCATACCTTTTGCAACAGAAAAACACAGCAGGGGATACTACATAGAGATGTTCTGTTCATGTGAAGGCATTGCTTGTTTTAAACATGGTTCTAACATGGTTCTAATGATTGGCAGATGAAATGTACACATTTCAGTAATACAGAAATATCTCTTGCATAATAAAGAAATGTGTAAATTACCACTGCAGCTGTACTCAAGTTCTCAAAACAGGAACCTGTTATCTGTTAAATAATCACACTCTAATGAGTTTTCTAGGAAAAATGTCCAGAGTTTTGAAATGCAAACAAAATCCCATAATGAGGTAACATTCGTGATAGGAGACAGCGTGAATAACTGCCCAGAAATATAATAATGTGGAAGATTCCCGGTTAGCTCCAGAAGGGTACAGCCAACTGTTGATATCATACAAACCTTAACCAAGAACAAAACTGTAACTGAGCTATTTATTTCTGGAGAAATCAACCATATTTATAAAGAGTATGACAATGCATACAGTGAATGAGTCAGACTTTATGCACAGCTGCAGTTCATATCTCGGTCGTAATGTCAGTCAATTTATATTTATAAATGGAACCAGAGTTATCGCATAGTGATATCTCATGCTCATTATATTCGTAGTCATTTGCTTTGCGCATCCCCAGGTATAATTAGTGTAAGATGGTTCACAAAAACATTAATGCCTCTTGGGATAAAAATCTGAACCTGTATAGGGCCTTGTAATTTATTGTTTATTTTACGGGAAGTAAATTGAAGTTAATCCCTAATAAATACACAATTTAAATAAAGCAGAATGCCATAATTAATAAAAAAACAAAAGTGTATTCACACAGACAAAATACAAATGTGGGCTTAAGTATCCAGACATATATAGCCGAGAATATCAATACACTCCTTTTAAGTCACATGTCCTTCTTTACAACATTAATTGAGATCCAAACTATTCTTGAAAGTAGTGCAAGCACAAGTACTATATTTTGGGAGCATGGGTTTTTATGTGCAAGCAGTTATGCACAAGCCAGGCTTTAAGATGCAGTTCATCACTCTGGAGAATATATTTCCACTTCTCAAGAGCATTTTGGTGGTGACCTTTACAATACACTTGTGCATGATGATGTTTATCGGCACATTAATGTCTTCATTCACAAACCAAGAATTGTACAGCATTGTATTGCAAAGATGAGAATGGAAGACCCTGACTGGCCTACACAAAGCCTTGACCTTAATTGAACTAATCACCTGCTGACTAAATTGGAACACTGTTCTGGAGCCAGGTCTAACTGCCCAACATCAGTGCTAAATGCTCTTATGGGTGTATTGAACCATATTCCACCAATAATGTTCCAACATCGAGTGGAAAGCCTTTCCAGAAGGCTAGAGGATTTTATAGCAGCAAAGGGAGAATCAGTTTCATATGAATACCCATGGTTTTGGAATGAAATGTTGGACAGGCATGTGTCCGGTCACTTTTATTAATATAGTGTATGTTTATTCTCAGTAAAATAAATAGAACTAATGATGAAAATGTGTTACTTCTGATGTTATATTCTAAAACAACAATTTTACATTTCAGCTGTTTAATTGTTGTAAAAACATAAATAGACTAAGCAGGTGGACATAATTTTGTGAATCAAAATTTGAAGTTTTTTTCCAACACTGTAAAATGGATGGTATCCCACAAATATTTTGAGATTTTTTATATATATATATAGTATATATATATATATATATATATATATATATATATATATATATATATATATATATATATATATATATATATACATAGAATGGACCAGCACACCGTTTTCTTCAATCAAACGTGTTTATTCAATACACACTGTGCATCCAACGTTTGATAAAGGCCCGGATGCGGGCCGAAACGTTGGATGCACAGTGTGTATTGAATAAACACGTTTGATTGAAGAAAACGGTGTGCTGGTCCATTCTATGCATATATAAAGACTTTGACCGAGCACCCGGCTTGGAGAAAAAAGAGGACAGAGTGCAGGTGTTTGTACTATATTATATATATATATATATATAGTCTGTGTAAAACGACCGCACTCTGTAGACCGGACTTAGTATAATTCCTGTGGGTGCAGGGTCCAAAAATTTATATGTAGATTAGCTCATAAGGATCCGCACACCAAAATTCTTTCATCAAAATTCAGTGCTTTATTCAGTACATAGATCATTGTACTGAATAAAGCACTGAATTTTGATGAAAGAATTTTGGTGTGCGGATCCTTATGAGCTAATCTATATATATATATATATATATATATATATACACATATATATATATAATTCCTGGAATGAATCTCTTCCATTTTGTTAGTATTGGACTTCTGAAAAGTGACGGTAAGGAAGGTGCGGATAAACATTCCAACTGTTTATGAAATGTTTATGAGTCAATGGAAAACAGGGAGGAGCTGTAATGTTGCACGAGATCAGGAAACGAGTCCCGCTTTTAAGAACAGTGAAGTCATGATTTAGGCACATTCTTTTAAATTGCTTTATTGGCGCAGTAGCGTGCAACAATATGTTACTGCACTAATATGTAGAAATTAAGCTGGTATGCAAAGCAAATAGACATTCACTAGATGGAGAAAATTAAAACATTCTAAATTCTTTAGAATTAATAGGGCAGATTCAATGCAGTGAGAAAAAGTTATCTCATGGTTTATCACATGAAAAGTAATGGACGAGATTTAGTTCCAGTTTTTTCCCATAGACTTCAATAGAGTTTTGACGTGATAAACCGTAAGATACGTTTTTCTGAATTTAACTGCATCTCAAATTGAATCATGACCATGACTTTTGCAAGTGATAAATACTTGAAGATGAAAATGGAAGAATAATAAGTCATAAATTTTCCATTAAGTCTAGTAATAATCTTGTGTTGAACACCTAAAAAGAAATAGTACTACTAATAAAAAAATAATAATACAGCACTGAAAATGTATTTTGTTATACGGTACTTGAAAATGTTCACTCCACAGTTCTAGCTCTCTGTTCACTTGCATAGGATTTTAATGTTTTAATTCCTATTAGTGTTTTAATTCCTATTAAAGATGTCTTTCCAATGTCTTTTTAAAGGGCAAGTCAACCCCAAAATAAAAGTTTAAAAGTTTTCCAATATACATTCATTCAAAATTTTCAGTGCTCTTCAAGTTGTTTGTAAAAACAATTGCTACTACTTTAAACAGTGTTGCAAAAGTCTTAGTTCCTCAGCAAAGACATGTCAGCTGCCTTGTCTTACATTTTATCATTTTATCAGAGCAAATAATGTAAATAACTATAGAACATTTGTAATGAATATATGTTGCAGAGTTGCTTAGTATTATTTATTCTAAGCAACTCTGGGGGGAAAATTTTCATTTTGGGGTTGACTTGCCCTTTAAACTAAATCCTTTACTTTCATGAACAATATCTATCTATCATCTATCTATCTATCATCTATCTATCTATCTATCTATCTATCTATCTAGCTATCTATCTAGCTATCATCTATTTATCTATCTATCTATCATCTATCTATCTATCTATCTATCTATCTATCTATCTATCTATCTATCTATCTATCTAGCTATCATCTATTTATCTATCTATCTATTATCTATCTATCTATCTATCTATCTATCTATCTAGCTATCATCTATTTATCTATCTATCTATTATCTATCTATCTATCTATTTATCTATCTATTATCTATCTATCTATCATCTATCTATCTATCTATCTATTATCTATCTATCTATCTATTTATCTATTATCTATCGATCTATCTATCTATCTATCTATCTATCTATCTATCTATCATCTATGTATTTATTATCTATCTATCTATCTATCTATCTATCTATCTATCTATCTATCTATTATCTATCTATCTATTATCTATCTATCTATCTATCTATCTATCTATCTATCTATCTATCTATCTATCTATCTATCTATCTATCTATCATCTATGTATTTATTATCTATCATCTATCTATCTATCTATCTATTATCTATCTATCTATCTATCTATCTATCCTGTACTGTATTTTTAAGTTGTGTCCAGTGCACAACTTATTGTATTCACTTGACTGTCTCACTGATCAAGACATTCTTTATTTTTCCATTGGGCCTCTTTTTACGTCACCAAAGTAGCATGTTTTATTTCAGATGTTACATATAATCTAAACAGGATTTTAATACTCTCTGTAAAAGTGGGTTGCATGAAATTTATTATGTATCAGAAAACTCTTCAGTAGTAAGCATTCTATAGAAATAAAATATAATATAACTTAAAGTTAAATTATAGTAAGCAGTTAATTACCATCCAGAGCACAGGCATGCTAAATTGTAGTGTAGTTGCCAATAGCAACTAATCAAGTCTTTGCTTTCATGTCATAACTAGTAGCAGACTGATAAAAACGAATGACTGATTGACTGAAATTGGCAAATGCGCTTGTGCAATTTAGCACCTATGTCAGTAAATGAGCCCTTTGGCTAGACATGGGGGAATAAGTCCATTGGCCATGAAAGACTGTTTCAGCTGAATTGGATGAGCTTGTGTTGAGCCACATATTGTGATCACTCGTTACAAGGGATGCACCGAATCCAGGATTCGGTTTGGGATTCGGCCAGGATTTGGCCTTTTTCAGCAGGATTCGGATTCGGCCGAACCGAATCTGAATCCTAATTTGCATATACAAATTAGGGGTGGGGAGGGAAATCGCATGACTTTTTGTCACAAAACAAGGAAGTAAAAAAAAATTTCCCCTTCCCATCCCTAATTTGCATATGCAAATTAGGATTTGGATTTGGTTCGGTATTCGGCCAAATCTTTTGCAAAGGATTCGGGTGTTCGGCCGAATACAAAATAGTAAATTAGGTGCATCCCTACTCGTTATGAAAAAAAATAAAAAGACAGACTCCACCCACTGTTTGTAACCCACTGTGCAATTTGATACAACTGGATTAGGTAACCAGCCACATTAGACACAAATTCCAATTCTCGGGGTACACAAGGGAGGCAAGTCACATCAGTATTAATACTGATGTAGGAAAGGCTCATACAGCCAAAGATTACTGTGCATACAAACAATGACAGATTTATTAAATTATAGTTTATGATCAATTCATAATCATTTAGGAATAACAAATTTAATAATATTACACTGATTCAAAGCATTTCTTTCTCAATTCATCTAATTATGATCAATCTTCATGAATGGGCCTGTCAGTTGGATCAATTCCATCCAAGTTCAAATGTCTGGTAATCCTGCAGGATTGTGCAAATGTACATTTTTATGTATCTTAAAACAAAATGATATGCAGTTTGTTAATTTTCCATATGTTTATTTGTCTGTAATCTGCATCTGCACCATATATAGTAGTTCTGAATTTTGTTTTAATTGTTGGCATACCATTGTTTTAAGTCATGGTTGGCCTCTCTTGAATGTCTGCTTGACTAAGCCAAAGCAAGCCTTTCTAAGGAAACGTCCTAATTGAGGAATTAAGCTTCAATGCCTGCATGTAAAAATAAGTTGGATGAATGGTTGGGGTGAAACTGCCCATATTACAGTAACATTCCTCATATGGTCAATGTAAAAATTTCCAAAAGAAAATAAATGGAAAAATTTCAACAAATTAATATGCTGTTGCTGAGATGTCTGAAACCACAGGTTTGCCACTCAATGGGGCAACTTCACTAAAGGGCAAAGTGGCCGTCGCTAGCGAAAATTCGCAGGGACATCGCCATTTTACTAACAGACTTATTGGACAATTCGCTAGCAAAAGAGTACATTGCTAACAAAGTTTTGTGCCCTTTCGCCAGGTGGATTTTCGCTCAGGTGAATGATCATTACTCCGCAAATTTTACATTACGTTACCCCTTATGCCAGAGTTTCCTTCCTTAAGATGGAACTACATCCTCCTCAGTCTTATGTCAGTGACATCATATCCTGTATGCTGAAAACGTATAAAAAAGGGGAAAAAACGCTGGTGTTTTGTCATATTTTAAAATGGGATTGTTTTTAAAAGTTGCTTTATTTTGCTTCCTTGGACATTTCTAATAAGTAGCCACTTCAAGCATTCACACCGACATCTCTAATAAAGACATTTATACAACCTATTTAAACCTGCCCTATTCTAATTGACCTACGGGCAAATGTACTAACAAAGTCTCGCTAGGCAGGAATGATCGTTATGAAATGCTAGCGAAACTTCACCAGTGTTCGGCTGCCAAGATGAAACTTTGAATTTTGATTAATTAGCTCATGCGTTGGGAATTAATGTCAAAGTGGTGTGAAGTGTGGCGAAGCCTTCGCAGGTGAAAATTCATCCTTTAGTGAATTTGCCCTCATGTGTTAGTTTACCTGGTTACTGGTGGTCAGACTTCTGTTTCAGACTGAGAAACCAGAGTTTGTGTAGAGTAAATGGTCAGGAGCTCAGAATTAAGGTGAGAGAGTGTGTATTTGCTATTATTACCTTGTTCAATATATTGTTGGAACTGTGGCCATATGGTACAGTGTTCATGCCCATGTAGCCTCGTTATGAACTAAGGGGGGCCCTAACTTAAGGCTCAACCTTCAAGGAGGGATTTTAAATAAACAAAGTCCAACAATCACTGGTGTAGTGATATTATACAAAAACTGAGATAGACCTGGTACAGGATCCGTTATTTGGAATCCCGTTATCCAGAAAGCTCCAAATTATGGGAAGGCCGTCTCACATAAATGCATTTTGATCAAATAATTTACATTTCATAAATGATTTTATTTTTCTATTTAATAATAAAACAGTACCTTGTACTTGATGCCAACTAAGATATAATTAATCCTTACTGGAGACATTCTTGCATCCTTCCTACTCATATTACCTTTAGTTTTTGTGAATAAAATCAGAGATGGCGTTAATGTTGGAAGTAAGTGGAAACTAATATTAGAAGATATCATTAGGGCTGGTGTCGTTATGCCTGGACTATTCATAGGCATATTTATTTTAGCCAGTAATAAAATCCTGGACAGAATAGAATAGCTATCATAGTCCTGGACAGAATAGAACAGAACAGCTATCATAAATTGCATATGACTAAAACCACAACATGAATTTGCTAATTGCCAATTGATATATTGCGCTTCACTGGAAAGCTAGAAATTCCTCCATAGATGACAAAGACAACTGTGCCTGTATTGGTTAAATCAGTGATCCCCAACCAGTGGCTCGTCAACCCCTTGGATGTTGCTCCCAGTGGCCTCAAAGCAGATGCTTATTTTTGAATTCCTGGCTTGAAGGCAAGTTTTTGTTGCATGAAAACCAAGTGTACTGCCAAACAGAACTTCCTATAGGTTGCCAGTCCACATAGGGGCTACCAAATGGGTAATCACTGGCATCCCCAGATACATTTTTCATGCTTTTGTTGCTCCCTGACATCTGAATGATGTTCACGGGTAAAAAAAAGTTGGGGAACCCTGGGTGATATGATGCTTATTTAAACATTGTAGTGGTTATTTTCAACTGCAACACTTCTACAGGCATAGATTCGCCACGACAACGATAATTCACTAAAATCCGAAGTTGCGTCCAGGGCGCCGAACGCTGGCGAAGTTGCACTAGCATTACTGTGCCAAGCAAAGCAAAGTTGCGCTAGCGTTGCCTAATTTGCATACGATGGGAAGTTAAAGTTGAATGGACGTATATGTTGCAGCAAATACATTACACTACACAAGCCCTGGGAAACCTTAATAAAATAAAATAGAGTTGTTATAATGCCCTACACATGTGCACACTGTATAGTTTATGTGCCATATGTTAGGAAATGTAGGGGGGAAGCGGGTTACCCCAAGAAATTTTTATGTTCTTTTGCAGCCTATCACCCTGAAAAAAGGAAAAGACGCCAGCGGTTTTTGGGAATTAGAAAATTTTTCAACGAAATTTTGAGGAAGTCCTATCTACTCTATTGCACTTCGCCCGGTCTGAGGTGGCGAAGGCAAGCCTGGCGCAAGAGGTAACATTCAGTAAAATCCGCATCTTAGTGAATTTGCTTAGTTACGACCATTCGCCAGAGTGCAAATTCGCCAGGATTTAGGGAGCGAAGTACCGCTATAGTCTATCTCCTGCACTAGTGAAGTTACACCAGCCACCATTAGTAAATCAGCAGTACCAAAATGACGTCATGCTGGCGATTTTTCTCAAGTGTTATTCACTTCACCCTTTAGTAAATTTGCCCCATGTAGGTACTTGTGGCAAAAAGGCACTCCTTGATTTTCCATATAGTTACACTCTGAAACAGGACAAATGATTGGCCTGTGTCGATAACTGCGGCACACTTGTGCCTTAAGGGCTAGTCCACACGCCTTGCGACTAAAAACATGGCACTATGCACCCTGCATTTGTGGATTGTATATTGCTCCATGTGTATTTTCATATAATGGGCCAGATTCAATTCAGTGAGAAAAAGGCTTATCACACGAAAAGTCATGGACGAGATTCAATTTGAGATGCAATTCAATTCAGAAAAACGTAGCTCACGGTTTATCACGTGAAAACTGGAACTAATTTAGGATTAAAGTTTTTCTCCTCTAATTGAATCTCATCCATGAGTTTTCACGTGATAATCCATTAGATAACTTTCTTTCTTTCTGAATTGAATCTGACCCAATGTCCACAGAGAGTAGTTAGAGTGCACAATAAGCAACAGCTGGAATGGACATCAAAGTGTTGCCATAATACATTAGCTCCACTAAAGGTTATTTTCTACATCTTGATTGCCAAAGGCTGGTTATTCATGAGTCAATCTGCTTTGGGGTAGTAATAACAGTATTTGTAAACAGGATACATTTCACCTTTAATTATCATATTTTCCATACAGTAAATTCTCTTGTCAAGGGGACTGGAGGATTAATAATGGCCAGGCATGTCATTTGACCCTATAAATATGCAGCTAGAGAAATTTCTCCCCAAGGCTATCTATTATCTCTGAAAGCACCTCCTGGAATACACTTAATACTCTCTGTATTTATAATGTACATAAGAGCCCCACCCCTTGACCTAGCTTTATTACAGTGATTTTATAGGGAAGGGTAAAGGCAGAAAAAAGATAAAGTCATATACTGCTTAGCATTTAATTACTGTTAGAAATAGAATAGATAGAAACGAATGATATACATGTCTTTCAAAGGAGAACTAAACCCTAAACATGAATATGGATGAAAATGACATATTTTATATGCTGAACTTACTGCACCAGCCTAAAGGTTCAGCATCTCTACAGGCATTTAAAGGAGAACTAAAGCTTAACTAAAGAAGTAGGCTGTAAAGGTTGTACATTATGTTTTGAGTTTCTGTACCAGCCGAAGCAAACCACAACCCTTTACCAGGGAAGATCTGTGTCTCTGAAGATGCACCAGTAGCTCCCCATGTTCTTTTCTGCTGATTCACTGCACATGCTCTGTGCTGCTGTCACTTACTGAGCTTAGTGGTCATCGCAAATCATCAATCAGAAAATAAGGATCACATATCATAGAAGCCGGGCTAATTATTACATTCCACTGCACATTCCACTGGTTTTAGAGCAGCCATGTACTAATCTGAATTAATACTAATCAGATTTATATTGTAACATTTGTATTCTATGTATATACTGTATATTGTGAGTCAGCGCAGAACATAGAACATGTGCAGTGAATCTGAAAAAGAAGATGGGGAGCTACTGGGATTAAAGGGCTGGGGTTGCCTTGGGCTGGTACAGACACCCAGGAGATAATGTACAATATTTCCGGTTTACTTCATTCGTTAAGCTTTAGTTCTCCTTTAACTATCAGATCAATTACTTATCACTTGTTACATACTGTACTGTACATACCTCTTCTAACTTGTAGATACAAATTATCCATTCAGATACTTCAGTAAAACTTCATGTGGGTTAAACGCAGGGTAGGGTGCAAAGTGCAAGAAAAAGGCACTACAATGTTTTTGCACCTTGTGCCAGGGATGGATTAATGCGCAGGCTCCTCTCGGCTATAGCCCAAGGACTCAGGGAACAATCTATATTTATTTTCAATTATTATTTCTATTTTCTCAATATTTATTTTTATTTGTGCTGCAGACAAGGCACATGTGCCCGGATTTGATTTAATTTAGGGGCACCAGCAATATAAGCTGACATTATAGCTATCCTTACAATTTCAGTTTTCTTAATTAACAACGTGTTTGCTGCAATATACAATATTGTGTTTGTACTGTTCAGTCGGCTGGTTGCTACAGGATCAGCGTGATAGATCTTCCCATGTTCTGCTGTTACTCAGTGCATCTTAACAGGATATCCACTTTGGTGGTCACCTCCAAAATATTCCTAGGAGGAAATGAGTAAAAAGATAAAAAGGGAAGCCACCCTCTCTCATTCCAAATGGCTCATTTCCTTCAGCATGATGAAAGGCTATCCCAGTTAACTCTGCACAGTGAGGTTTCTATCTGCGAATGCTTTCAAGCCATTACAGGATCATAGAGAAGTACAAAGCCAGAAGCTGATGAGCAGTTTATGGCACTCTGCCATATGGAACTCCCATACTTTGCTGACCAAGGTCAGATGCTTAATCACAAGGGTCACGAATGAGTCAGGAATGAATGCGGCCTCATAGGACAGGTGTTATGTTACGGTCAGTTAAACAGGTCAGACATTATATGGGTTGTCTTGAAGCTTTATATGTGTATATGGATAAGCACAGATCAGTTGCTGACAAGATATAAAGCATGAACCATAGTAACACAGTAAGTTGGGTTGAAAAAGACAAACATCCATCAAGTTCAGCATTTTAAGTCTATATATAACCTGCCTAACTGCTAGTTGATCAAAAGGAAAAAACAAAACATTTAAAGCCTCTTCAGTTTGCCTCTGAGTGGGAAGAAATTCCTTCCTGACACCAAGGCCATTCACTAAAGGGCAAATTGTCACCAGCAAATGCTCTGCCACACTTTGCACCACTTCGCCAGGCGTAAATTCATTCTTTACTAATTCACTTAAATGTGAAATGTCTGTAGCCAAAAGCTGGCAGAGTTTCGCTTGCATGAATTTGTCAGCGCAAGCATTTCATAGCGATCTTTCGCTAGCGTTCATTTCTGCCTAGCGATATTTTGTTAGTACACTTTTGTTAGTACACGTTTAGGTCAATTTGAATAGGGCAGGTACATATTGGTCGTATAGACAGCTTTATTAGAGATGTTGGTGCAAATGCTTGAAGTTACCACTTATTATTACACATGCCAAGGAAGCAAAATAAAGATAAAAGAGATCCTCTAATGCCCTGGACATGAGCCCACCCTAAAACAAATGTGGCATGCCCCTCAAATGTTATCAGTTCGCCTGGTCTAAGGTGGCGACGGAAACTCTGGAGAAAGGAGTAACGTTCTGTAAAATTCGTACTTTAGTGAATTTGCGGAGTAACAGTTGTTCGCATGAGCGAAAATTCACCTGGCGATAGGGCACGAAACTGCGGTAATGACGGGTCCTTTCTCTAGCAGATTGTCGTCTACACCTGCTAGTAAATTGGTGACGTCCCTGCAGATTAGATTTCTGGCGAAATTTCGCTAGCCACGGCAACTTAGCCCTTTAGTAAATCTGCCCCAAGATGGCAATCGGGCCAGTCCCTGGATCAACTTGTACTATGAGCTATCTTTCATAACCATGTAATGAATACAGTGTATTCCCTCATATGCTAAAAAGCTATCTATTTTATCAGCCAGTGCGACTTAATCGGGGATAAATAAATATAGTTACAAATATGCTTTGCATCATTGGGGGGGGCAACCTGCTGTTAACATGAATGATGATGGATGTGCAGTAATTCAGCAGCATCTGGGGATATGAATGCTGTTTTAGAAACCAAACATTTATGACCCTATTCACACTTACATGCTCCTACGAACTTGTGGCTACTTGCTAGGAGTGCACATGTGCCGTCCCTCCTAAAACAAGATGTATCCGTAATCACAACTGACTAGCCTCAGGTGAATCAGCCACTGATTCTGTTATAAACTGTGTGCACCAGAAGTGACACCCTTTCCAACTGGATTGGCCCATTAGGTGCAAGATATGGTGAATGCAGCTTTGACAGGGCCCTTTATTTTGGTGGGATTCTGGGAAAAGCACTACTGTATATTGTGGGTAATTAGTGTTAGAAAACTGCATTTGGCATTTGTAAAAAAAAAAGGCTTGGACATTTTTTGTTTTAAATAAAATAAACCTGTCCCTAATATAAAGATCCATGATTAAAACTTTGCGGAAAGAACTACAGGGATGGGATCCAATAGCCAAAAATGTGTTATCCAAAAAGTATGTAATCACTTATGTAAAGTTTAGTTTAGCCAAATAGCACAGAGCAGGGGATAAAGTACATATATTTACCCCTGTCCGTGTCTCAATTCTTGACCACAGGGGCCTCTCTGTAGCTCAGTGAGCCACCCGCCTACCTTCCATTGGTGAGGATATTATATCTATAAGTATAATAGACTAGGGGAGATTGTGGATGCACACCTAAGGCCAATTTCAAAAAGTTTAAAGTTTAAAGCCTTAGGTGTGCATCCACAATCTCCCCTAGTTCTATAAGTATAATATTCTTCTTACACACAACTAATTGCTCTAAAAGCAACCCTTATGGCACTTTCTATTAGGCAGCTTTTGGAAGCCAAACAACTTGAGGGTTTTACACATTAGCAGAATATGCCCAATTGCCATATTTTAACTTTGTCAGGCCTAATGGCCCTTCTTCTTAATGCTAAGAGAAAGGACTGAAGAAATGGAAACGTAACCAACAGTTGTTAACACTTGCTCCACATTTGCCTTCTATGTAGGTATAATGAATTAAGGCAGCATAGGAAACAAATCCTTTTGGGAGTGGCTTTGCCAAAAAGTAGAGAAAAAAAAAGATTTGGGTCTGGGCAGCTGCGTCACACAAGATTTGATCACTGTAGTGCGGGGTGCCAGGAGATTTGAGACAGATGTTCTCAGACGTGCCGCATGCCTAAAACATTTCCAGGGGACGGGCTGTAGAGAAAGGCAAAGAGAGAGAGAGACTTAATAAGTTCAGGAACAGCTGGAGTATGCAGGAGGAAACAGAAGTTTCTACTCCCCTAGGTGTATAGCCAGCCTTTTTGCATTACATCTGCCTGTCAGAGCTGCCTATTTAAGCTGTCATGCACTGTGCCTTTGGGGTTTTTTTTATTATGATTTTACCTTTCTCTTCCCCTGTGAATGAAATGCAGCATTGTGATTAGTAATCCCACTCTGGTGACTTGACTTTAAGTGTGGTTTTGGAGTCCATCCCGGAGTTCTGTTTGTTAATCTTCCTACTCCTGTGTCAGACACCGCTGGATACAGAGCAGAGAGCCCTGACGAGCTGCCGCACTTTTTTCATACTTGTCTTGCTTTTTCACCTTGTCTGGGGAGCAGGCCAATGGATACCAAGCTCATATGTCTGTTTTTCCTTTTCTCTGTGCCTTCCCTAGCAGTGGGAAACCAGACAGGGCGCATCAAGGTGGTCTTCACACCCAGCATCTGCAAAGTGACCTGCACCAAGCACCACTGTCAGAACAGCTGTGAGAAGGGAAACACCACCACGCTTATAAGTGAGAACGGTCATTCTGCTGACACACTCACATCAAGTAACTTTCGAGTAGGTGAGTACTAGTTAGCACTGCTCAACTCACTTACTCATTCACAAGTATTTAGTTGTAAATAACTTCAAGTTAACTGGGTACTTGCTATAGCAAAACAGTAGCTTTAGACACTTGGTGCTGTTCACAATGAATGAAATGCTCAGCCATGTAGATATTTCATATTTGCACTCCTTGTTTTAGGCAGTTTTTATTCTAGGCACCCAGCGCAGTGACAGACCAGAACTTTTTACTCATACCTCATTCATAGTGATCCTGTGTTCCACCATTAAGTACTAGTCACAGGTATACCTATTATTATATTATATACCTATTATTCTAATTGTTTGGAATTTGGGGTTTTACAAATAAGGGATCGTTTCCATAATTTGGAGCGTAATGACTTAGGTCTACTAAAAACATTTAAACACTAAATAAACCCAATAGGATTGTTTTGCTGGAAGTATTGATAGATTTTAGCTTAGCTACTGTATCATCAAGTACACAATAAAAAGAAATCATTAGATAAATGTTGAATTATTTACTTAAAGTGGACTATGGGAGACGGCTTTGCTCATAATTTGGAGCCTTCTGGATTAGTGATCCCATACCTGTATAAGGTACTATCCTATTATTACAGATAAAAAGCTCATCCCTAAAATAAAGAATTGCTTGTTTAAAGAGGACTGTCTGTATGGGAAATGGCAATGCTGTATTTCAGGTAATGGGTTTATATAAATATATACTTTTAGGCTGTACTAGTTTAAAAGGAATCTCAATGTGTATGTATGTATGCATGTGTGACCTTTATCAAATATATATATATATATATATATATATATATATATATATATATATATATATATATATATATATATATATATATATATATACACCTAGATTGTAATAATAATACATACTTTTTAGTGAGTCATGTGACACAAATAATATAACTAATCACCCATTATAACTGATGACATCACTATTTATATATATTAAATGCAATACATGGCTATTCTGTATTATGTAGTCATTGATATATACAGGACTCGACATTCTGCTGTCAGTGGTACCAGAGTCTCACAGGCACCTAATCCTTCTATCCTTGAACCCTCCTTTCTACTGATGGGCATTAGAGACGCAAACATGATATCTCTTGGAAAGGGTTCCTACAAACTCTAGATATCACTCTAGATTGCTGAAACTAGGGATGGTCCACAGGAGGTAAATTAATATGATGCCACTGAATTTGCCAAGCACTCACATGTTTGCTGTTTTGCATTTATTATATGGTGGACATGTACATCAGTATCTCAGTGTTCCCTCAGTGGCTATTAATGGTGGATTGTAAAAATCAACATGTAGTGTTTACCAGCAAGTGTCTGAACAGAAAAGCACAATTTGGCAGCCAAAGGAGAACCCTATAGGACATTTTCAGATTCCCCCGTATAGCATTGGCTTTAAAGATTATCTGATGAATCCAAACCAATCCCTTGTGTATATGTGATTACTTAATATAATAATTTAATTGTATATCAGTAGATGTAGATGGAATACCTGCTGTATCGGCATCATTTTGATACAGTATTGTTCTGTTTATAGTAACATACTGTACATGCAACAAATCTGTGATGAATTCATTATTTCTAACTATATACAGCCATTTATGTAGCAATGTCTGTACAGGTATGGTATCTGTTATCCAGAATGCTCGTGACCTGGGATATTCTGCATAATGGGTCTTTCTGTAACTTGAATCTACATACTTTTAGTCTACTAAAAAATAATATTATTTACAATAGGATTGTGTTAGAACAATAAGTATGGATCAATTAGTATGTATTGTTTTAATATTAAAGAGGAGCTTTCTGTATAACGAGTTTCCAGATAACGGATCCTATATCTGCATACTCTTAAGGGGATGTAGCACAAGTCAAAACATTTGCACCAGATGTAATTCATAGTGGTCAATCAGCAGGTAGCACTTACTGGTCACCTGTGTGAAAGCTTGGTGCAAACGTTGAAGCTTTTACTACATGTTACTACTACCCTGTTTGAGCATGAAATGAAGGAACAGGGGATGGAAACTGGGAGCATTTCTACGGCAGTGGAGTATTACCTTATTTAAGTGCATGGGGGGCACAGATTACCTTTCAGCTTTCTGCTTCATATTGTTCTGTAGTTGTCTTGATGCAATACAAGTGGGTGGGTGGTTATCGTGGGCCTCATCCGGAATGTTCATTTGAAATTACATTTTCTTTTCAAGCTGCATTTTTGTTTCCCACTGTAATATATTTGGCTACAGACTGCTTTTAGGGACAGGAGCTTTTTTCGTCATTTAATGCTAAATCTGTCATGGATTTCAGGCTTAAGAGGACTTTTTGAGGAATGTGTTATTTTTGCTTGGCACTGTAGTTTATGCTATGCTGCCTTACTGTGTCTTCCGTTTACTTTGTTATATATATGCTCTGCTTTACATCAAACTGATATACTGCCTTGTGTCAGAACAAGATCTTACTGTAAGTGCAGTGATATTTAACCCATTTCAACTCAGCAGTCGATGTAGCCTTAAAAACGACATTATGTTGTATACTTTTACATTCCACGCTGGTTAATGCAAGCACACTTGTTTCTGAAAAAACTTGGATGGCCTTTATCTAGGGTTTTAAGTGTTGTATATGTATGAGGCAAGGCTACAAAGGATTGCAGGAAAAATACATTATTATATAAAAAAAAGTATAGTTTTATCTTAATCTTTGAATTGAACTAACTGTTGTCCAGACAATATGCTCTTTAAAATATGCTGAGGATTTGACTAAGAGTAAAGGAATTTACCTGTCACAGCTTGTAACACACCTTGTTCCTAGAAGAAAACCAGTTGTTTCCACCTTGGGCAATGGGACCTTTTTATTCCTATAACACTTATGCAGTTTACTTTTACAGTGATTACGGGAAATAATAAGCAGCTGGTTTGTTCTATTGCTGTTCAAGAATAGATTTACCTGAATGCTCTCCAATTTAAAGATACACTATAGGTTAGTTTACTGTACTGTAGGTCTAATGTTGTTGCGAATTACATTTTCTTTATAAACCCACATGATTCACAAACTATTCCCAGATAATTGGATACATTATTTTATAATTGGCTTTTATTTTCCAGTGGCGTTATTACCAAGGAAGCAGACAGGGGGCTGGCAGAGATCTGCATTCTCTGCGATATTAGAGGGAGGCACAAGGATCTCACAATTTTGTGCAGAGGGGGCACGGCTCCCAAGTTGCGCCTCTGCAAGATCTGAGGCACAAAACCATTATTTTAGATGAGCCATAAACATATATTTCCCATATATACAGTGTATTTTCATAAAATGCACAACAGGGGGGGGGGGTCCTGGTTACAGTACACCTCCTTATGCAGTTCCCTCCTAACAGGCTTGGCACTCATACAGAATATTTTGGGGTGGATGATAGGTACAAGACTATTTCTGCTTGGCCTATATGCAGTAAAATTGGACCAATTGCATTTAAAATGAAGAATTACTGTCTGAACACCTTTTTTATTGCTCACTGCTTAAGGGTAGGTGGTCATGTCCAAGAATGTGCATGTTGGTTGGGAAGCATGTACATATACAATCCCCACTGAGCTCTAGTATGTGCTAATAATCTGTAGAGGCAATTCAGCAAATATGAACAAGACATTTTGTAGTTAGTGCTCCTTGAAGTGTCAAATTTATTTCATAATCAGTTGAGGTTCTGTTGAATAATGTTGTTGTTTTATAGATACTTGTTGTTGCTTTACAATATTGAGGTTGGAATGTGGATAGGATATAAATATGTACATATGAGTGTTATTTGCTACATTTTGGTATGTTGATATCATGACGATAACTGATTATCTACTACAGACTGCAAAATCCATGATCCTAACTGTCAGATTCCTGATAGTGCCAGGAATGTACATTCTATGTTTCTGGATACTTTTTGATCTGTGTTGCGCCATGAGTTGTCTATCAACAATCAATGCAGCTTGATCAAAGATGCCTGGAGCTTAAAAAAGTGTCAGGGAAAGTCCTGAAGATTTATGTTGCTATACCCTTGCACCTGCATCTGGTGAATTCTGACCACCAACGTTATCCTCAGTTTGCATTCAGTACAATTATATTGAGTGAGCATGGAAAGGGATCACTGCAGAGGACAAAGTCTGTCTTATAATAGGCAAGGATTTGCTTTTGGCAAGTGTTGTGGAATTACTTTTAATGTGGTTTTCTCTGGGTTTTAAAACAGTGGTGTTGCTGGTTTAGGTGCATTGTTCAGGCCAAGTGTAGAGTGTGGGCCCTGGACATACTGTATTATATGCTCTGACCTACAGAAGCTGATCCCTCAGCTCCCTATAGTTTTCCATGATCGAAATTGGCAGGTTCCTCATGCCATATTTACACATAGATATTCTCTGAGAAGTTCATTGGTCAGAGCCTTGCATGATACATATCAGTGTAATGGAACCTGCAGTCATGAATAGATAATTTATATCCAGAGTGATCACGCTGAGCTGGGACAGTCAGGCCCGGATTTGTGGAAAGGCCATCTAGGCCCGGGCCTATGGTGGCAGGATTTTAGGGGGACGGCATGCTGCCCAACCACACCCACATTGGTTCAAAAACAGTGGGGATGCGCCGGAGATACAATCATTTTTTAAATTTCCCATGCACCAATCCCTCTTGCTCCGGTCCAAATGATGAAAATTTGCACGAATAAAGGGGAGGGAACAGAGGTGACGAATGGCAGTGGGCCTAGGGGCGCCCACTATGTAAATCCGGCCCTGGGGACAGTATCTCAGTATCCTAGAGGCTAGATAATATTTAGATTTGTACTCCTGGCTATAGGAACACATCTCTGCCCCAGTCCATTTCTTCTTTGCTAGTGATACTAAACAAGATTCCTATCATGGTAAATACGTGTCAGAGGCAGATGACTAAGATGGCAATTTTCTCTCCATAAGGCATAGTGTACCAAGGCATAGTAGAACTCTTGGCTCTGATTTAATCTGTTATAGCTGAACAAACTGTAGAATGGTATGCTATTCTGTTGCAACCAGTTGGAAATATTTACTTTCCTGTGAGAACTTGAAGTAGTACTACAGGTGCCAAAGTTCCCAAAACTAGGTCAGAGTCAAGCCTCTGTTTCCAAATGATTGCAGAAATATGAATGACTTCCTGCACTCATTATGAACTCTTGAGTCTTTTTTTATTTTATTTAAAAGACTTGCAAGTAAACAATAATTAACCTAAAGGAATCCTAAAGGAAAACTGCTATTAGTAAAAAATGATTTTATTAAATTAACATATATATAAAAGGTAGTACATAACTCAACAATGTCCCACCTTTCGCATTTCGTAACCTCAGGTACTTAGTCATAGGTGTCTTTGGTAGTATCACATTAGTCATAGAATTAAAAACCAGGATGATCCCACCCTGATTGGTTTTAAACTAGCAAGGGTGGGTTCATCCTGGTTTTAAATTATGTGACTAATGTGATATTACCAAAGACACCAATGACAAGTACAGGAGGGTACGAAAAGCTTAAGGTTGGCTTCCTTTTGTATATGTATATATATATATATATATATATATATATATATATATATATATATATATATATATATATATATATATATATATATATATATATATATATATATATATATATATATATATATATATATATTAATTGAATAAAATAATTTTTTTATGAATAGCAGTTCGCGGGATTCCTTTAGGTTAATGATTATTTGAGAGTGCCCTTGGAACGGGCTTAAAATCCTGGAACTTTATTGAAAACTCAAGTGACTTTCTGCACACGAGACTCAAGGGTTCAAAAATATATTAGAACTGCAGTAACTATTGAAAGAAGTATCTCCCAGCAGTGGACCCCTGATTTTAAACAACTGAAAGACCTCTGAAACATGTCTGTTTACTCCTTTTAGTGCTATTTCAGCACTAGATCTTGCCTAGCAACATGGTTTTTCCTTTTTGAATGAATCGAATCTGACATGGTCAGAGCTCTTCCTATTTTCCCAGGAGTTACCTGATTTTGAGCTCTCTCTCTTGGTTTCCTATCACTATTCAGCATTCTCACAATTTTTCAGAATCTTTGAGCAAAATTTGATGTGTGCAGAAGCTTTTGGTGATGTCATCCTAGCATTGCACAGTGACAGCTCTTATGCCTGCAGCCCTTCTGGTTTGCACAGTTTTTTGCCATATTATCCTGCTACAAGTTAACAGCCCTGCATGGTAGAATTTATTTTGTTGGCCCTCCCTCTGTGGTGGTCATTTGCTAAGGCCTCCGACATAAATGCAAGAGCACTAAGGGAACAAAACATGCCTCTTTAGTTCTCATTTAAAAAAACAAATGTGTTTGGGGTCTGACGGAGCTCTGTGTGTCACAAAATAAAAAAATATCTGGAGTGTGGTGCAGAGCACATATCCAGCAGGCATGAAACACCCCTGTCTGTACTCAAGAAGAGGGCTTTGTAGCAGCCTAAACAACAGACATGATGGTGGTGGTGGGTGGGAGCACCTACGTATGTGACTCCCCTTGTTTACCATTCATGAATACAGTACTTCCAATACAGTACTTATCCAAAAAATTGGATAAATGCAGGTCTCTGCTCTATTTTTTTTGATGACCTGCACCTGCAGCAATTTTCCTGGGCACATTTTGCACCCTAAACTACATGTAGTAAATAACCCCTTGTAATTTTATGACCAGCAATGCAGATTCAACTTTGCTGGCAGTTATAGGATAAATGATAAAACAATGACATTAAAACGTTGCTTTTTCGTGCTAGTTTATTTAATAGAATGCACAAGTCATCCAGATAGAGTATCAACAATCTCTTGTGGGAATGATGCAGCACTTCTGATGTTCATTTGAACAAAGTAAAATAGTTTGACAAAAGAAACCCCCAAAAGCTTAGAAAGAATGTGTGTCTTATTCTTGCCCAGTCTGACTCATGTACATGGAAATCTTACTTAGTCATGGAATAAAGTGAGTCAGATGTTTAAATTAGAGCTAAGAAAGTTAAAAGTGAAGTAATCTGTAGAGGCAGATCAAAGACAGAGAGTCTAAGTGGGACCAACAGCGTTTCATAAGTGTGAATAAACATGCTAATCATGGCATGCTGACACATCAGGGATTTCTCTTTTCCGGATATGTAGAAACAGGCAGCTGTACTTTTGCCAAGGTACAACTCTGAAGGCACAGAGGGCATATGAAAGTTCAGGGTTGCTCTGGAGAGTTTTCCTGTTTTGGATGCCCTTCTGCAGTCTTATTTGAGAGTCAAGAGACCTTGTGCTGATGGAGTTTATACTCATGAACTCAAGAGTAAGCTACAAAGACCTATTAAAGGATCATTATACTGAACAAGTTTGAAATTAGATAACAATAAGTATTTTGTATTGCTTTCCATGTCAAATGCAGGAAGCGGTATATTGTTATGGGACTGATTTATTAACACAGCTAATAAATTGCAACAAAGCAGTTATCTATAGTACCCAATTTGCTTTCATTTTTCAACTTGTAGAAGACTGATCACAAATATCTTCTGTAGGGCTCATTCACGTACCCAGATGCAGTGAGTAAAATGCAATTTTGGATGCGTCCGAAAGATTTCATGCAACATTGCTGCAGCAGTGCACACAATGTGGGCATTGAATCGGATACAACTGCCCTGCGTCCAGCACAAGTGCATCCAATTTGTAAAAATGGACAAAACTGTGTGTGCCCTTTATCTCTGCTGTAAAAGTAAAGATCCTTCTACACAATCCACTGGTTGGGATAAGAGTGGTCAGTAAGCTGTCCGGTGCAGACCTGCATGCATTCTTAAACAATTTGACAGACAAATTTTTGCCTATAACAGTAGTTTCATATAATGGGCCAGATTAGATGCAGTGAGAAAAAGTTATATCATGATTTATCACGTGAAAAGTCATCAACATTCAATTTGAGGAGAAAAAACTTTTCTCCCAATTCAGCTTCAGTTTTTTTCCTATAGTCTTCAATAGACAATAAACTTCACATGATAAACAGTAGGATAAGTTTTTCTGAATTGAATTGCATCTCAAATTGAATCTCGTCCATTACTTTTCACGGGATAAACCTTTTTCTCACTGAATTGAATCTGGCCCAAAATGTCCAAGATACACAATATTGTAAAAAAACTGTTTTGTGTGGGAAACATAGCTGTCTGTTAACAAGTAATTTATAGTAGCAGTGTTGTTTTGACTCTATTATATTTTTTAATTGGTTAAGAAGTACCCACTGCATGGTAATCATTTGACCTTTTTGCTTCAGATTGATCTTAAAGGAAAAGGCTTTTGGCAGATCTTCTACCATGTAGATTCAAGCACAAGTCTATGGATCTCTACTGGGAGACCTCTGGCATTCTGCCATTTTCGTTGAGATAATAGGTTAAAAAATATGGGGAAAAAAACAACACATCAAAGGGAAATGTCAGAGATTAATTGAAGAAACTTAAATAAACGTATGGAAACTGTAATAGTTATATGATAGGAAATGGCTTCCCTCACTGTCAAAGACTGATGTGATGACAAGGCCATTTAATTTATTGCCTACTAAAAGAGCCTTATCTGTCTGGTATGCACTCAATGGCATAAAATTGTAAGACTGTCATTTTTAAGCATACATTCTTGCTACCAGTGGAGACATTTTCCAGACAAATATATAATAACTGCTCAAACACTTAAGGACTTTTTTATTAAAAACATAAAAGTGCAAAATTGTACGCATAACTTGCCATTTATGTACCAATAACACCACATCCTTCCTGAAAATAATAGTGTTATTGCATCCCCTGCAGTAAAATGCTTTGTTTTGCAGCCAATACCAAAGGGTCAAAGAGATAGGGGCAATTTGTGCCTGTGTATTACATCCAGACCCCTGTTAGGACTAAACTACATGGGAGATTTTGTAGAAATGGTGTCGGATTAACAGATCGCATCCTACAAGTCGAATGTAGTTACATGATTCAAAATAAATTAGGACTGATATAAGAATATGGTAAATTTGGTATGCAATACGACATGCCTGTCGGAAGACATTGCTGCTTGCTGAGTTTGCATCCAACAAGATTTGTTATGCACCGAATCCAGGATTTGGTTTGTATTTTTGCCAGGATTCAACCTTTTTCAGCAAGATTCTTTGAATCTTTGTGCCTGGCCAAACCAAATCAGAAATCACACTGGCAAGGAAGTAAAAATTTGGTTCTCTTTCACCCATCCTGCCCCTAATTTGCATATGCATGTGATACAGATTCAGTTTTGTATTCAGCCGAGTCTTTCGCAAAGGATTTGGGTTTTCCTGAATCCACTAATAGTGGATTTGGTGCATCCTTAAGCAAGATAACATCTGATGGTGTCTGAAAAACCTTTTTCCCATTAAAAAAACATTGACTGTCGGAAGTAGATGCATGAACAAATATGAATATTCAAATATGAATGTACAATTCAGAAGAAATTTGATGTGCTGTGACTGACCAATCCTTTAAAGTTGAAATACCTTTCTGGCAAAATATATATATTTTCATCTATAACAACTGAAACAAGCAGTTAAAGCCTACAATCCTACTGAAAACTAGATGGTAAATATACCAAGGAAATGAGTCGTTTTTTTTTCTGTCTGTAAAATACTCTTGTTGAGGAATATAGGGATTAATTAGTGTTTAACACTAGAGCTATAGCGAAAGCTCCAAGCATAAGAACAATAAAAGGTTTGATTACACTGAACAATTTGTTTCAGTCAATGATTTTGTCTTTTTAATTTGCATTTTTAATTTCTTCTTAGTGCCTAAGGCTCAACTCTTTGCAGGTGCACATTTCTCTCTTTCCTACCTCAGACCTGTCCGCTGCTCTTCAGGTACTGTTATGCTTTCTCTCTTTTCTATCTGAGCCACAAAACGATGTTTTCCTTTTCATTTCACCTCCTATTCCACCTGCATCTTAACAGTTAACAGTGTTATTCTGGAGCACCCATTTCTGAAAATAAATTCACAAATAACCCTTGCACCTGTCATTACATTCTGCTAATTCTCATGTTGCACTTTAATGTCATTAAAATAAAAGTGGAAGAGGAACATTTTGTTTCTGGTCTCTGGTGAAACCTTGTCATATTTCTATGCCTCAGTTAGTTTATGAGGACTGATTGACATGAGGTCTTAATGGAAGGCCAGAAAAGACTTTGGGAAGATAATGGCAGGAGGTAAAATATTTGTACGTATTCTCAGGGGCGTAACTATAGAAGAAGGAGACCCTGCGGCTGCAGGGTGGCCCAGGACGTATAGGGGTCCCATGAGGCTCTAATTCATAAACAATTTAGATAAATATTGGTAAAACAGGACAACCTTTGGATATGTTATGAACTTGCTGTGGGGCCCAGTAACATCTAGTTATGCCCCTGCGTATTCTTACCTCCCTGACACTTTGCAGATCTTCCATTCTGTTCTTTGTCAATGACTGTCAGTTCCTTGCTGCCAGTGATGTAGAAGAAGTTGAATAGAAGGTAAAAACGCCTTTATTACTGTTTTTCACTGTGCGTCCTATTTTGAAGCTCTCTGCTCTTCTGTCCAGGGGGTAAGTTTTATACTTGGCCCTTAAAACAAGGATACCTGAGACTGGATACTTTGGAAAGTTCCATGCAAGCTAAAGTAAACAGCCAGCATCATTAGAAGAGTAAAGCTGGCCATAGACGCACAGATCCTATTGTACGAATCGATGATTCGATCGATGAGATCGGTCGTTTGGTCGATCGGACAGGTTTGATTTTAACCCGACCAATCCCGCCGGAGCCCATTGCACATCGTAATGGGATCGTTCAGCCATATGGCTGAATGTTCAGATTACCCCCGATATAGCCATGCTTTTTAATAGCATATCGGGGAAAGATTTGACATCGCCAAACGAGCGGATCTTTGCTTCTATGGCCACCTTAAGGGGCATTTGAAAATAGAGAAAAATTTATAGGAAAAGGTAAATATAGTGCATTCTTGTTACCCCACCAAGCCTGTATTACCCTCCATTCTTACACGTTTTGGAGGTTCAGGTTAATGGGCAGTGGCGTCCAACACAGGTAAACCGCCTCACAGAGGCTGGAACACTAGGAAGCTTTGAAATTTGTTAATTAGATAGGCACACCCTTCTAAATTACACGAAGTAGCTCTGGAAAATTTGCCTCATTTTATAGAGATCAGTGGAGTGGTCTTGATGGGACTATATTCTATGGTGCTTTCAGCAGTCACGTACAGGTATGGGATCTGTTATCCAGAAAGCTCAGAAAGGCCGTCTCCCATAGACTTAATTTTATCCAAATAATGATTTCCTTATTTTCTGTAATAATAAAACAGTACCTTGAACTTAGTCTAAACTAAGGTATAATTCATTCTTATTGGAAGGAAAACCAACCTACTGGGTTTGTTTCATGCTTACGTGATTTTCAAGTAGACTAGAAGTTTCCTCGCGAGGCTTCGGAAAACAAAGCGCTCCGAGTGCTATCCGCTGGTGATATAAATTCTAGCCGGCAGGGAGGCAGTTTGGGGAGATTAAATCTCCCCGAATCTTCTCGTCTGTCTCTGCCCTTAAGGTATGAATTACGGAAACTTCCATTATCTGGAAAATCCCAGGTTCCAAGCATTCTGGATAACAGGTCCCATACCTGTAATACAGTTTCAAATTGTTTGACAGTCTTTAAGAGAAATCAAGGTTACCATAAAAGCAGTAAAAAAAATGTGGCTTGAAACATTCTAAACTACTTTTGTTTGCCAGTGCAACTCAAAACACTGCTTTCCTTTATTGATAGACCCATATCTACAACAGGTTCCACTTGTTGTGCTGTAGCGGGATCAGGGGCAATTAATTGGGCTGGAGAGTTGAAAGAGATACTGAACTCTTCTAATATTGTATTATCTTAAATATTAGAATAGTATCAGGATATTCACATCACTAGTTAAAAAAAGACTTTCTGCCAACTGGAATAAATATGCTACATTCCTTATTTCACAGTGGTGCTAAAAATGATTTTTTTCTGTTGCTGAGGAAGTCTATGTGGAATGTTGGTATTCTATCCAAAGCACTTAGAAAGAGATGCTGAGAACAGCAGGATTCCCAGCTTCATATTTATAACTTATTTTAGCTGACTGAGAAATGCAATATTTAATTTGCTTTTATAGGTACCCATGTCCCCAGATATTCTGGGGTTTTTTCTGTTGTAAAACTGCATGTTACAGTCTACTGCACAGATTCATTATGACTGCCTATTGCAAGATACACTCAAATGATTTTAGGATATAAAATAATTGAATACATTTGTATGGGTTATGTGAGTTATAACTATTAAAGTTCTCATTTATTCCATATGCTTACATTTAGCTACTGAACATGGCAGCTACCTAGTAGAATTGTGATGAGCTAGAATTGGAGAGGACAAACGAAGCAAAGAAGGAAAAAAGTTATGATCATTTTCTAGATTTGTGTACAGGTATGGGATCCGTTATCCAGAAACCCATTACCCGGAAACACGTTAGACTCCATTTTATCCAAATAATCCAAATTTTTAAAAATGATTTCCTTTTTCTCTGTAATAATAAAACAGTACCTTGTACTTGATCCATACTAAGATATAATGAATCCTTATTGGAAGCAAAACCAACTTATTGGGTTTGTTTATTGTATGCATGATTTTCTAGCAGAAGATCTAAATTACAGAAATATCCGTTATCCAGAAAACCCCAGTCCCAAACATTCTAGATAACAGGTCCCATACCTGTACTTATTGACCTTCATTTTGATATTACAGTATTGCTATATATTTGCTTTTATTACAAAGTACATTTGCAGTTGCTAGTTATTTGCTCAGTCAGTCTTACATTATTCCTAAACTACACATCTTCCCAATCACTTTCTACTGTTAAGTTATCTCGTAGGCTTCTTCATTTTATTCTTTCTATTGTTCCATCTTTCCATCATTCCACCTTCACCCTCCCCTTCTTTTTCTTATGTTAACCAGTGTCATCTCCATTGGTCATGTCTACATTTGTTTTTTCCATTCCTCCTTTTTTTTTCTAGTCCTGTCAGCAAGTTTTTCTCATATATTTATCTTTAGGAGTTTTTTCATACACAGAATATTCCTATTCATTTCCCCTCTGTTTCTCTCCCTCTTCAGTCTCTTTTCTCACCTGTCATTTTCATACTTTGCCTTTGGGGCTTACTGCTGCAACTATGAGAAATTGTCTATGAAGTGTCCCCTTGCCTGGCTTGAATGTGTTGTAATGAGAATTCTTTTTTTCTCTTCTATGACTTTTACTTCTCAGTCGAGAGTGTAAGCCCATTTGCCACTTGATGTTGGTTTTCATGCTCTTGACCTACTGTTTCCGCAACCTGTGCATCTTTGTGTAGGGGAGGGAGACATAAGAAATAGACAGAGAATCCCTCAGATCCTTATTTAATCAAAACCCATTTCGCATTTGCGGTGTTATTATCATATAAAATGGCAGAGGTCTATTGAGACCCCATAACAGGATTTGCATTGAACTAGTGTTCTATTTCTCTAGGCACAGAGTAATATGTTGTTTGATACTAATGTTATTACTAGAGATGAAAACTCAGAATATAGAAGGGCTGGCATGCGTTACAATTTTTCCATTAAAGATCAGTCAAAAATTTAAATATCTTTTCTCCATCTCTACAGACCCTGTTAGCTGCAAATTCTTACAATACCAATCTACCTTTGTGTTGGAATATTCATTGTTTTGAAAGTCTGGCACATGGTTTATGTTGAGTTCGTATTGGCATCAATTTTAAGGAAGTCTAAATATGCTCTGTATTTTTGGTATCTTTGTCCATTTAGCCTGAACGTTTCAGGGCAGCTTTACAGAAACCCAAGGTTTCCTCTTTAGCAGTGGATTTCTTTATACTGATATTCTGCCAAAATAAATTCATAACACAGGAATAACAACCATAATGGTGTGATTTTAGGACAATAATATAACTATAAAAGGGTGCTGTAAAACCTATTTTGTGTGGGTGGCACAGTGGATACCATTGCTGTCTTGTGTGAGTTTGACTTTAATTCTGACTATTGCAAGATGTGTGTCCAATAAAACCATTGTCTACATATTTACTATACTATACTATTTACTATGTCTAGGGGGGTTTGGGCCTGATAAAATTGGCTCTAGTGTGTTTGTGTTTCTGTGGTAGGGAAATTAGAATGTGTGGTCCATTGTGGCAGCAAATTATTTGAACAAATTATTATCATCCTTTAGTTATATAGCATATTATGCTGGCACAATATAACAGACAGCACTAATAAGGGGCCGATTCACTAAGCTCGAGTGAAGGATTCGAATGAAAAAAATTCGAATTTCGAAGTATTTTTTGGGTACTTCGACCATCGAATTGGTTAAATTCGTTCGAATTCGAACGAAATCGAACGAATCGAACGAAAAATCGTTTGACTATTCGACCATTCGATAGTCGAAGTACTTTCCCTTTAAAAAAAACTTCGACCCCCTACTTCGGCAGATAAAACCTACCGAAGTCAATGTTAGCCTATGGGGAACGTCCCCATAGGCTTGCTAAACTTTTTTTGATCGAAGGATTTTCCTTCGATCGTTGGATTAAAATCCTTCGAATCGTTCGAAAAATCCTTCGATCGATCGAACGAACGTTTAGCGCTAAATCCTTCGACTTCGATATTCGAAGTCGAAGGATTTCAATTCGAGGGTCGAATTTCGAAGTATTTTTAACTTCGAAATTCGACCCTTAGTGAATCTGCCCCTAAGTGTTCCAATGAACTATCTAGTTTAGTAACTTTAAATCAAGGATGTTCAGTCTGGGTTCCTCCATCTGATGAACTACAGCTTCTTACCAAAAGCTCTGAATAATGGTGTTGGTGGCTGTAGTCTGCACTATACTGCTGTAACTAAATATGCTTGCTTTAGATATACGCAGTGTTCTGCATGTGTGCTGATCTTGGTACCACAAACTTTGGATGATGGAATTTGTCATTTCAAATAAGGGGCCTATTTATCAAAGGTCGGATTTTAGTGATTTTAATGGTATTTGAAACCATGACTAAACACACAAACTCAAAAACGACGAAAATTGTGAGATTTATTAAAAAATCAGAAAAAGTACGAACTGAAAATTACAAAAATACTAATACCGCAAAAACCTTGGAGACGTTCCTAGCAGAGAAAAACGAAAAAACCTCTAAAAGTCTAAATTTAGTTACAGTGGTCCAATAGGATCAGCGTAGCTCTTATTGAGTTCTAAAGGACATTAACAACTTGTACCTGGCAAAGTTTTGTATTAGAGGTTTTTGTGTTTTTCTTGCTTCATAAATCTTGAATTTATAGAGCTTTTTAAAAAAAATTAGAAAACCAAACATTTTTAGAGATTCATGGAAAAATTTAAATTTGAGTAAATGGGCCCCTAAGTCTCTTAGGGCTAACCTCATCAATCATGGACACATTCACAAAAATCAAGTCTGATGCACAGCATTGATCAATATATGTGGAGTAGTGCAGAACAAATCCTAATGTAACATTTTAATTTACCATTCCAGTGATTTGCCATTTACCTTGCATGAATGGAGGCCAATGTACTGCTCGAGATAAATGCCATTGCCCACCTAACTTTACCGGAAAGCTGTGTCAGATCCCACTGCAAAATGGCTTGCAAAAACAATACCCACATCAACAGCCAGCCCAGAAGGCTACAGGATCACAAGTTATTCATTCTACTCACACATTACCCCTCACTGTGACTGGTCAACAAGGAATTAAAGGTATGCGTATTAGATGTCCCATTAAAAATAAATATTGTTTGTTGATGTTTTATATTGTACATGTCCTATTAAAAATAAATATTGTTTGTTGATGTTATTATATATGTAGAATGCAAGTGTTTTGTCAAAATACTTAACTAAAACATATGATTGGTTCATATGGGTAAAAAAAGGGTACAACAGAGGGCACCCTTAAATCATGTACATATATTTTTAATAAAATTCCCATGAACCATAAAATGATATAACTTTCTTTATAGACAATTATCATAATGACAAAAAACCGTAAATGAGCAATTAGGTAAATATAAGAATCACAAAATACCTGTATATGTGTGCAGGTTTATCCAGATAAGTGGCTTAACAACTAGGGGTTGACATACATAAATTAGTGTAGTATGACCCATCTAATTGTTGCACAACACCTTTAGTAAAGTCACTGTTCTTAAAATCGTCTGGTAAGATGATTTCAACAGTTCCATATGCCGATAACTAGTGCATATGTCTTAAGAAGGCCCCCTTAACAAAACTCAGCAATACAGCACACTGGAGGGGGTCTTATGGGATGCTAGACATGGGCAGACCTTTAGTAAATGTCATTATTTAGTTGGGAATCCACACCTGATTTCTATGTATCCCAAACCAAAGGGACTTGCCCCAGTTCACAGGCAATCAGCATAAACAAAGTTATATCATTAAAAAGTTTAGATACATACTGACCCCACACGGTCCACAGGTGGACCATGTGGGGTCAGTATGTATCTAAACTTTTTAATGCAACTTTAAATAAATATATTTTTTACTAATGAAATGCCTGGGGACACATATCTTTGGATATAACTTTGTTGACCTTTAGTAAAGTCCAGCGCCGGATTTGTTTGCCGACCAGGCGGCAGCACGGTCCTAGCGCCCGTCTACACTTCCCCTTCCCAGCGCGCTGGCGAAAAAGCGCCGGCGCAGCTGGTGTAATTGAATGGGGACGCACATGTCCCCATAATGCGGCTGGGCGGCATGCAACCCTTATTTTTTGACGCCCTAGGCCCGGGCCTATGTGGCCTCGCCACAAATCTGGGCCTGGTAAAGTCACTGTTCTTAAACTCTGTCTGGTAAGAGGATTTCAACAGTTCCATATGCTGATATCTAGTCCATATATCTTTAGGAGGCCCCCTTAACAGAACTCAGCAATACTCCACACTGGAGGGGGTCTTTTGGGATGCTAGACCTGGACAGTCTTTATTGTTTCTTCTTTATAGCCCCACTAGGGACTTCCATATAAAATAATGTTTTTATCCATTATGTTTTAATAGTTAATTTTCCTCCAAATATGGTGAACATCCATGTGAAGCACCCTCCAGAAGCCTCTGTACAGTTCCATCAAGTGTCTAGGATTGAGCATTCCTCATCTACACAGAAGAAGGACAGCCAGATAGGCCAGGCACAATTCTCTTACCACAGTACCCAGAAACATCAATTACCCCACAACACATATCCCCACCAGCAATCTATTCCAAATGTGTATCCAATCTCAACCAAAAATCAACTTGGGCGCTGTTTCCAAGAGACCATGGGCTCACAGGTAAGGAATAATATTTTTTCGGTTGAAACTATGTAGTGTTTTAGGGGCCAAGGTAATTTTTTCCTGTCTTTGGTTCATTTTTATAATTAAAGAGTCCACAGTTCTTGATGCAAGGTTGATATTTTATGATCAGCATAAGAGTATAAGGCAATTCTGGTGTCCAGTGCAAAGACTGAACTTATTTCTCCTTAGCAACTAAAACTTCACATTTTCCCCGGATACATGAGCCAGGCAGATCAAAATTTTTAACAAATTACAAGGATTTTAAAGAAACTGCTTATTCATCAGAAAAGCTTTCTGAAATTCTTATACTAGAATTGTGTCGCTAATTATGTGTTTCACTTGTCTCTTTGGATTATGCCTATGGTCATCACTGCATTGCAGAACTGGAGTGCTAGACACCTGTTCTCCCTGTTCTTGAGAGGGTTTTTTCCTGGTACTCCGGTTGACTCCTAATTATCTCCTAATCAAATTATACATAAATGTCTAGAAAATTAAAGGGGTTTCAGTAAGTGTCTTGCCTAGGCAATGGCTGATGTAACTTCTGCTCCAAAAGATAAGCCCTTGGTTTAGTTTTGAAGAGGCCAGGGTAAAATGCCTTTTGGAGGAGTTCAGGAATAGATTGCGAAGGTAATAAGAAACAAGAAATAACTATTTCAAAATTGAGATCACAGTGAATGTGGGTGGCGATGCTCAGAGGAACACAGGAGAAGGTCAAGAACATATGGAGACAAATGTGAAGACATGCAAGACAAGACAGTATGACCACGTGTAATTAAATATTTGGATGTTGGGAAGCATCTGGAAATAACCATTTTGTATGATACAGATTTGACACTTGTGTTTTCATATTGGTGCACATCTTAAAGGATGAGGTCTTGAAAGTTTAAAGTGATACTGACAATACATATTTTTCTACATCAAAAGTTACCTATAGGTCATGTTGATTGTTTTTCACTGATAGTTCTGCTTTTGTAAGTAATTGTCACTTGAAGTTCCTAAACCTGACTTTTTTGCCTAGGCATCGGACCTAAACCCACCCTTACGTTGTGTGCGCTGACGTCATGCGCTGTATGCAGTGGAAGTGACGTCAATGCGCCATGCATGTGATGTCACTTCCGTGTGCTACCTCGGCCCCTCTACCCTTCACCTCCTCAGCTCCATCACCAGATTTCCTATGGAAATCCATGGCGGAGGGTGTGGCGGTTAAAAAAAAAAAAAATAGGCACCCCCCCGAGGGCCACTCCCAAATCTGCGCTGCCCTAGGCACAGGCACTCGGGGGCCTTAATATAAATACAGCCCTGCCTGTCAGTTAGAATTTCTAATGCTAATGGACTACTGCTGCACAGATATGGCAGCCCCCTCATAGATATTAAGAAAGGTAATGTAAAAGCATCGGGCAAATACTTTTATGGCAAAATTATAAATAGCATTCTAAGACAATGTTATGATAGATAATGAAAAAGGTTATTTTCTGATGTCAGTATCGCTTTAAGCCACACAAAACAACACATACCAGTATGTAATGCTTGTGACTTTGAGCTTTGTTTCCCCATATAATATGAATGCTGCAGACAGCTGACATTACTAGAAATAAGTAACTAAAATGTCTATTTTCAATTACCATCAGTCTGTACAGCTGATTTGTGGTTTAAGTACTGTTTTTAACCCTGTACTGTTCACTGTCTGGAATTTATCTGAGGTCGTGTTCTACAATTTGAGACATAGGGCTAGATTCAATTGAGTGAGAAAAAGTTATCTCATGGTTTAAAACTTTTCTCCAAATTCAGTTCCAGTTTTTTCCCATAGACTTCAATAGAGTTTTTTTACGAGATAAACCATGAAATAAGTTTTTCTGAATTGAATTGCATCTTGTCCATGATTTTTCACATGATAAACGCTTTTCTCTCTGAATTGAATCTAATCCATAATCTGAACAAAAACAACGCAGTTCTGCTTTTTTTGTCATAATCTTTAGAACAGCATTGTATACAAGAAAAAAGTCATGCAAAGATTAGACCTCTATGACTTTTCCATAGACCCCAGGATCATGAGTCTTAAAATCCTCTAGATTGTAAACCCTTGTGAGCAGGGCCCTCTGGTCTAAGTTTTATTTTGTAACCCTTATTATTAATAAACGTAAACTAAACTTAAATTACTTGCCGCTGTGATATAAATAAATGATGATGATAATGCAAATCCCCCGAGTTATCTGAATATCAGCAAATATGTACTAAGCAGATCCATAATCCAAATCTCTGTTAGAATACAATGCATACATGGGCATACAAGTTACCATCTGTTCTCTAAACATATTCTATAATTTCAAAAACAATAAGTATATATGGATGTGCTTTCTATATATTAGTCACACCTGGAACTGAGGGCAGACATTCTTAACATAATTCACTCTACTAATAAACACAGTAGGGGTCATTTACATAATAGAAAGCAGTGTGCAAAGTCCAAGAAAAGGCTGTAAACGGGCATTTTTTTTGCACTTTGCAGACTGTATTCTGTTTTGTAAGCGCTGCAACAGGTCTCCGCACCCTAACCCCTTACAGAATATAAAATTTAAGGAGTAACATCGTGGCAGGACACAATGGGTCCCTGTCCTTACAACCTGTTTTATGGTGTTCTGGTGCAAAGTACATGGTGTAGAAAAAAGTCCTTGTTAAGTGAATACCCGTGCGCTATTAGTGCTTTAGCACCTGAGCCTCTTGGATAAGATTATTTTGAGGATTATAAAGGAGTACATTTATACTGTATGTTAGTACTCTATATTAGTGTCAGATATTATCCATAAATGACTGGTTTTCTACTGGTCAGAAACAAGCCAGAATAAGCCAAATGAAAATAAAACAAAAAAATGAGGGGCAGACTGAACAGAAATCATTATAGGCTAATCAGTCCAATTCTAATTGATCAGCTAGGAAAGCTTGAATTAGCTCAGTATCAATTAGGGGCAGATTTAGTAAGGGTCAAATTTCAAAGTACAAAAAACGTTGAAAATCGGCCATCGAATTAAAAAACTTCGAATATTGAATTCAACGTTTTTTCAACAAATTTTCAACAAATTTCAAACAAATAAAACTCGTTCAGATTTTTATTAGACAAAAAAAACCTAAAAAAGTGCTGTGGAAGGTCCCCATAGGCTAACATTGCACTTCGGTAGCTTCAATTTGGCGAAGTATGAAGTCGAAGTTTTTTTAAAGAGACAGTACTTCAATTATCGAATGGTCGAATAGTAGAATGATTTTTACTTCAAATCGTTCAAATCGAAGTCGAATATAGCCTATTCGATGGTCGAAGTACCCAAAAATTTACTTTGAAATATGATCTTTTTGACATTCGAAACATTAACTTGAGCTTAGTAAATCTGCCCCTAACTGTGTAAAATCAACACAAAATATTAATAATAATTGTGATTTCCTATCTTTAAAGGAGAAGGAAAGGTTTAAACTAAGTAAGCCTTATCAGAAAGGTCTCTATAAATACACCAGTAAACCCCCAAATTAATGTTGTTCTGAGTCCCCTGTCAAAAGAAACACTGCATTTCTTTCCTTATATTGTGTTCACATGGGCTTCTGTATCAGACTTCCTGCCTTCATCTTAAACCTCATTGCCCTGGGCAAGAGCATGCCCAGTTTGCTCCTCTCCCCCCACCCCTCCCTTCTCTACTGTAATCTGAGCCCAGAACAGGGAGAGACTCAGGCAGGAAGTGATGTCACACCACATTAATACTGCAGCTCCTATACTAAACAAACAGAGAATTTCTAGAGCTGTTTACTCAGGTATGGGAAAGCATTCTGCAGAATAAATATAGCATTTTAGCTTGCACTATTGCAGCTAATCTATTGGCAATAAAATGCCTCAGTAGCTTTCCTTCTCCTTTAAAGTAGAACAGAATATTGACTTCATGAAGAAGAATAAAGGCTTTTGGCTTTTAAACTTTGAACCAAATTCTAATTTGTAGATGTAGTGGCCTGTTGTTTCAAAAATGTGGTTTTCATTATGAATGACCATCTTATTATATTTTTGTGGGATCTGCCTGCACCCAGATCATAGAAGGAGCTTTTGTAAAATATCTAAAAATATCTAAATACATAAAAGAGATTAATTAGTGAAACTAGTTATTTGTGGTTTTTAAAATGGTACAATGAGGTTTTATTTCCCTTTTGGAGCGCAGAGACCTGCAGTATGCCCTAGTGATGTGCAAACCGGGCCTGAACCCATGGGACCTGCGGGTTTACTCATAGGTTTGGGCCGGCTCCTGCACAAAATCTTCTGTCGTGGGCAGGGAGAGCAAGAGAAGAGCTCAACCCGAATCCATGACCTAGCATTGGTGGCTTCTAGTCCCTAAATTTATAGATTTGCCCCCACCTATTTCGTGACAGTGGGGCGGGCTAGGGTCAGTAGCGGGTTGAGAATTTCTCGACTCGCAGATCACTAGTATGCCCCTAACACAAGCAGGTCTTAATCCAAGAAGGGCAGGGCAAGGCACAAAGGCGTTCTTCCTCCTGCACTCTAGCTTGATCCTCTGAATGACATGGGCGAAGCTACAGCATTTGGGACAGGGCTACTGCTCCTCCTGATGCCTCACTCTGCACTGGATTTTTGTATTTTGGATGGAAATTAGTTGAGCAGTTACTAATATGTAATTGGTAGCTGGGCTTGTGTGCGCCTTTTTATTTCTGAAATAATTTTAAACCATTGCCATCTGTAGCATACTATCAAACTGTCAAATTCTATAAGCAAGCAACTTGTAAAATAATGTTTGACATTTTAAACACATACATTTTCCCCCAAAGCACCATTTTAGACATGAATATGTATATATTTGTAAAATAAATGTTCACACAAATTAAGAACAATCCTAAAAATGTCTCATATATTCATGTTTTGGCTTGACATAGTTAAAAAAACACAGATGTCAAGAGTCAGCGTGGCTCCATTTCAATTGCTGCAATCTCTAAAGATCCTGGATAAAATCAAATCTTTGAAATATCAGAGGATGTGTCAAATACCAGTGCAAGCTCAATTCAGATATAATTGCTCTAATGTACGAAATCTGAGTTTCACTAGCAAAGAATGGCCTGAATGTGCCAATAAAAATTCTGCATCCTAACAGCTCCTATTAGAAAGTCTGGAAGTATTTAAAAATCTCGCCCCATTTTATGAGACAATTATTGACTCTGTGCCAGGACCCAACCGAACAGTATTTCCTTACAAAACACTGGACTGTCTATATTGTAATTTGATAAAGGCTTTCACTGATTAATTGTCTCACTTGCTAAGAATGATCTTCTATTTCACTTTTTTCTGTTACTACTGCATTGATTTATGCAAATAAGTGATTTTGTATAATTCAAGATTTTTGCTTTATTAGCACTGTAAATATAAAAATAAAGTAGGTAACGTCTAGGTCGTATTTGTCAAGAGAAATCTGGAACAATTTTGGAGCAAAATGGCTGTACTGTATTAACCACTGGAAAACATTCCTTAAAAATGAGTGGCGTATGGTCTTTCGATTAATATAGAATGAGCTGGGCCACAAAATGAATATGGTTTATAGATGAATTATAGTCTCATAATTATTTATCTATTTTAGAATAACTGATTATTTTTAGAGTATATATTTTAGATTATATTTTTATTAAAAAAATGTTTTTACATTCATTCCATAATTTATTAATATTTTTAAATGAAGTCTGTATTCTGCCACTAGGTACAGTAGAGCATATGCTAAAATTGAATGGCAGAGAGACAGAGAGGGTCATTGCAGTATGATATTGCTCTAATGAAAGTATTTTCAGGTTATTTTTTCCTGGTATACACTGCTTATATTCTCAAACTCTATTCTAGTTATTTAACCAGTGACATCTGAAGACACATTCCTATAGTACAAGTTGCTTGCAAATCTAACTGGTGACTAATCAAAAGTGTGACTCAAGTTATGGATGCACCAAATCCATTATTTGGGATTCAAGCGAAACCCTGAATCCTTCGTGAAAGATTTGGCTGTATACTGAATCCTAGTTTGCATATGCAAATAAAAGGCTGTAAAAGGAAAAAGTAGAGATTTTTTTTACTTCCTTGTTTAGTGACGTGATTTCCCTTCCCACACCTAATTTACATATGCTCATTAGGATTCAGATTTGGTTTGGCCAGGCACAAGGATTCCGCCAAATCCAATTCCTGCTGAAAAAGGCAGAAGACCAGACCCATTCAAATGAATGCAGGTCTCTTTCTGTAATGATGTTCCAATTAATAATAAGACTAGCGATTCAATTCAGAATATATTGGTGTGATTTGTGCGAAAATATATTTTTTAAGATCAATATTCCAATATGCCTAAAGCTGGCCATAGACGCAAAGATACGATCATACGAATCATCGTACGGTCGGACTTCGCCATCTCCCGACCTTCCACTAACCATTCCGATCAAATAAAGTAGAAAAGAACAGATCAGCCGATGTTCTGCCCCTGACAGCAATCGTACGAAAGTTATGTCCGACAAAGCTAGTGACAGTCTCCCACTGAAAATCGGACGATCGGCAATACATGCAGATGTATTATTGGCAGCCGACAGAAATCTGATAACCTTTCCGATCGACCAAACAACCGATCTCCGCCAGACGAAAAATGTCAGGACCCTCCACACACAGTCTGAAAATCGTTTGAATCCTCGATTCGTATGATCAGATCTTTGCGTCTATGGACAGCTTAAAAGTTGCTAAGAAGAGAAAAAGAGATGTTGACTGTCATGGGTTTTGATTCAAATTCAAGTTTCCCAAGTTTGTAATTGATGATTCAGATGGCACGTCTAAGGATTTTCTTCATTGATTTAGTAGCTAAATGTGTAAAATCCAGGCCTGGATTTGTGGAAAGGCCACCAAGGACAGGGCTTAGGGCGGCCTGGTTCAGAAGTTCTGGGGCTGTGCAATAGTACAATAATTTCCGGTGCACCAATCCTCAGTGCTCCTGACCTGATGATGAAAATGTGTGCATGTGAAGGGATGGAGACGGAAGCGATGGAAGCGGGCCTATGGGTGCCCGCTATGTAAATCCGGACCTGGTAAAACCCAAGTCTCGATGTTTAAATGCAAACTTTTGCTTTATCATATATTGTACGGCATGTCTGTAACATTTGCTGTTGAACATCTGGATGCTTTCTTCCAAGACATATATAGGCTTTAGTTTGGAATCCTGTTGTCATGATCTCATAGTTTAGAAGTTATAGAGTACTTGTGGATTTTATTAGCATATCTTTTGAACTTGATATCTGACTTCAGAAGAAACAGTTGTATATCAGTATGCTGTTCACTTTACATGGTACTCTAGCACACGTATCAAATTGTAATGATTCTGATCTGTGCACACACAGACATATTCAGTGCATACAGCAAAGAAAAAAACTCTAAACTCTATTAATAGCGAGAGGAGTTTTACTCAGAAATTGTCCCTTTTTTTAAAAACAGTAATGCACACAGTAACATGTGTCACAGTGTACGTTACTGTCACATATCCAGAAACATCTGATGCATGGTGCAGGGTGCAAAGTGCAAAAACTTAAGCTGCCATGTTTTTTACATTTTGCACCCTGCCATGATCTTTGTGCTCCAATGCACTCTCTGCAATGCTGTATTTATGAGGGGCGGGATGGGGGAGGTACACACCTACCATGCGTGTTCTTCACAAACACAAGTTAGGGAATGATCACAGGCGCAGGGTAAAATTGAGATCTGTACCAACTGATTGCCCTGTGGCAGGCAGTAAACAGTGATGCACCTCCCATTGGATTTTTAATTTGGAGTAAGGGAAAGAGTGCAGCTATGACCTGGATGCATGGGGTGCATGTAAATGAGGCCATTTTAAAGCGCTGTCACAAGAGCTTTCAGGGATTTCCCTTGCCAAGTAGTTGTGGTGGTGTCAAACCTCTACAACAGCTTTACAACAGCTCTAGAACTGCTTTATTATATACATGGCAAGAACTGTGATATTCAGCATTACAATGATTTGATGCAAATAAAATATTATGAATATAAGAACATTTTCACACTTAGCTATTATAATTTACAAAATTTCATCTGATTATTTTTTTCTGCAGTCGCATCTTTTTTGTGCTATAAAATTAAAGTGTTGGAATTCAGGAAAAGGATCATTACAGTTTGTGATTTATTTCCTGTTTATTGTCTGCTTGGCAAAATGTTGCCCAGCTGGACAAAGACATGTTTGCTTACCCCAGAATTCCTTACAACACAAAATAAATCCCTTGGAGTGTTTTCTGAAGTTGCAATGAGAAAAGTAATTAAAAGCACTTCTGTTGATCAAATTCCTTCTGGGTTTTGTACTGAAGCTGATTAGTTTTTGCTGTTTTGTCATGCGTTTCTTTGTCTCCAATTTAATCTACACACATTAATGTAGCGGCAGCTGTTATATTACCTGCAAGCACACAGAGGGATTGTAGATATATTTCCATGCATGTTCTTTTTAAATAGAACTCCAAGCAAAATGTTGGCTTACACAGAAATCTGTCTCGATGGAATCTTATACACAAGTGTAAACTCCTACATCTTGAGTTTTTCAAACATCCTATGAAGTAGGTTTAACCCAGGGATGCCCAACAATAGCTGCTACAGTTGCTGTTCTACCATAACTTCCAGTACTAAAACCTACATGAAGAAGTTGAAGAACCCTGTCTTTAAATTTAAAGGAGAACCAAATGTCCAGTTGATGGTGAGCATCTCTCAAGCATTGTAATCACTTGCCTGATACCCTGGGCCAGTGTTCCAGGGTATCGGTCCAGGGTATCAGGTATCCTTGAGAGATACCCTAACATTTGGCATCCCCCATCGATTGGAGCTTACCTTCTCCTTTAGCCTTAAAGGAAAACTATACCCCCAAAATGAATACTTAAGCAACAGATAGTTTATATCAAATTGAATGACATATTAAAGAATCTTACCAAACTGGAATATATATTTACATAACTATTGCCCTTTTACATCTCTTGCCTTGAACCACCATTTCGTGACTCTATCTGTGCTGCCTCAGAGATCACCTGACCAGAAATACTACAACACTAACTGTAACAGGAAGAAGTGAGGAAGCAAAAGGCAGAACTCTGTCTGTTAATTGGCTCATGTGACCTTACATGTGGTTTGTATGTGTGCACAGTGAATCGTACGATCTCAGGGGGCGGCCCTTATTTTTTAAAATGGCAATTTTCTATTTATGATTACCCAATGGCACATACTACTAAAAAAGTATATTATTATGATAATGGTTCATTTACATGAAGCAGGGTTTTACACATGAGCTGTTTTGCTCAGTATCTTTTAATAGAGATCTACATTGTTTGGGGGGTATACTGGGTTCCTCAATTACTTCATGTTTTTGTGCAAAGCAAAACCAGTCATTCTGCCTGTCTTTGCTTCAAATGGCAACAGCTTATTATCAATAATACAGTGTTTTTTTTTGCCCAAACAATGCATTTTCTGTCGCATAAATGCCTGTATCAGTGGTGACAGGTCTTGTCAATAAGCTCAATGCCAAGTGGTAGGGCTGGCTTTGGTGTATTTTTGTCTGGCAAACATTTGCAATTACAAATTTTATATTAAGTACACCCTTAGCAATATCTTTGGTCAATGCAAATAATGTTTCCAGCCTTTAGTCGATTTTACCCACCATGTCTCTAATGCAAATAAAGTTAGTATAGTCATTTATGAGCAACTCAAATATTAACAAGTTCTTTTCATCTTACTTTCCAGTGTGGTAAACCACTTCCAGGGCTTTCAAAGCAAGAAGAATGCTGTGGAACAGTTGGCACATCCTGGGGCTTCAACAAATGCATGAAATGCCCGAAAAAAACAAGTGAGTTTGCTCAGAATAGCTATATCATTGGCATACAATAGATCTTTTAAGGGGGTGCTGCTGGTGATGGGCGAATAAATCTGACAGCTGTGAATTCACAGTGAATTTGTTTGTGAATAATGTTGACGCGTGACGGCTTTGACGCAAGCCCAAATTTTTTGACAAGTCAACATTATTCGGGCGCTCATTGACTTTAATGCCAGTGGCAAAATTGACGCGAGCATCAGAATTGATGTGGCCGTCAGAATTGACACAGGCAAGAAAATTTGTGTTTTGTGAATTTTTCGCCGTTTCATGAATTTTGCGGGAAATTCACGATTTTTTTCAGGGAAGCAAAACGGGGCAAATTTGCCCATCACTAGGGGTTGCCATTGTGATAAAACACAAAATGTGGATTATCAATGCAATCTGCATTTACCAAAATGCAGCATTGTTCACCAGTTATGTAGGGTAATTGTGTCCTGTTAAGTTTGTGTCTGACAATTTTGGGGCAAAATTATACACTGATTAGTAGTTAAAACCCAATTGTTCACAAGATGCACCAATAACAATATTGCAAATTGAACATGGTGTACTTTTACATCCCATTGCACAGTTTTGCAGTTTTTTTTTTACTTAACTCTGTTTGTGCTGTTCCTCATACCTCATTTATATATAGAAGCAATAGGAGCATTAGCATTAGCACTGCACCTGAAGTTACTGAATGAGATTGAAGTAGCTTTGTTGATAAGGCTTCTTTTATTTAGTGATTAAGGTGCTCACAGCAAGAGAAATGTATGGAGCTAAGATAAACTTTAATTTAACTATTAACATGGTTGTATGTGGGTAACCCAACCATTCTTACTTTTTATTGCTCACACATGTAACTAGCATTTTTGTAATCATAAGGGATATTGACAATTCTTACCAAAAATATATCTTGCATGCTTAGAACAGCTTGAGCAGCGCCTTGCTACACCCAAATCTCTTCAGTGAGGGTCAAAAACAGAAACCTGCCAGTTTTTTTCCATGCCTCTTGCAGTCTCCTGACAGCACTAAATACGATGTTGGCTTTCCGTGTCAACTGCATTCCAAGAAACAGATGAGCTAAATAAGACCAATAGTTATCCTAGAAATTCCGAGAGCACTGACTCACTCTCAGCTATGATCAAGGAAGAGGTTTCTGTTTTAATAAGCTATGTCCTTTGGCAGTAAAAGCAGATTCACTGCATATGTAGGGAGTGTATTATGGCCCTTGACTTTGGTCTTGGATCACCGGGTGCAAAATGCTAAATGCTTGTCCTGACTGTGTAATTGTATCTATCTGACTTCATATTGAGGGCTTTGTCCACAGTTTAGGCATTGTTCTGGATGGGGTTGTCCCACATGCTTTATTGAGTAAATCAATATTCTTGTGTAATGACAATGATCTCCCACTATTAGCTGGGCATCATATCAATGTGGGGTTGGTGTGATCTTCTTGTGGGGAAATTATATACAATAGGATATCTAAAATGATAAGGGAGGTTGTTGCAAGCCAGGTTGAGAGAAAGGATCAGCTTAGTTTTAAGTTTAAATTATAAAGCCATTTTCAAAGAAGTTTGGGGAAAAGTTACATGGAAACACTATTATAAATAATGTTCCCATTAGATAAATATAAATGTATAATACATGTAAGTATAGTGTCCCTTTTAGTGATGGGCGAATTTATTCGCCAGCCTGCGAAAATTCGCGGCAAAAATTCGCCAGCGTCGAAAAAAAAACGGGCGCCGGCGTCAAAAACGGGCGCCAGCGTCAAAAATGGGCCGGCGTCAAAAACGAGATGCCGGCACCGTTTCGCAAATTTTTCGCCGTTTCGCGAATTTCACACTAAATTCGCGAATTTTTCAGCGAAGCGAAATGGCGCAAATTCGTCCATTACTAGTCCCTTTACATGTTTTAAACATCATACTAAACATTTATAAAGTTTTAGGTCACCTTTGTGGAAGGATTTGATAAGGTATTTGTATTGATCTTGAAGGACAATTATCTCTTATGCCAATGTTTGCTGTCCTTCTTTCTAATTCTTTATGAAAAGACAGTGAAACACTGTTTCCATATAAGTTAAAAAAAAAGTCTTGGGTTTGACGAGATTGAGTCATGCAGTGTTAAATGTCAGACTGATAAATACCCTGAAGAAGACACAATCACTTCATGTGTTGTGATATGCACACCTTATTTTTAGTCTGTTACGTCCCTATAACATTCATGGCATGTCTAATGTGGAATATTCTAACATAGGGGTTTTCCAAACACTTGTCTCAACAAACGGTTTGTGATATTATTCACAGCATTTGGGTGTTGGAGATTCTGGCAGATAAAGAAATACTTTAAAATTGCCTGTTCTAGGCCATTAAGAATTATCATGCAAACACACAATTGTGATCATAGGGAAATCAATGGCCAAACTCATTTGAAAAATGTGGAGGAGGGAGCTGAATCACCGAGCATGACCCGATTCACCTAGAGTACTGGCATTGTCGGAAGAAATTAATCATGTAAAACACTAACAAAATAATTCTGAGGTATGAATATGATACAGAATCATTTCCCAGCTGTGCCTCGGGGCATGAATTTCATAGTTCACATGTTTAATATTCAACCAGGTTCTTAAATACTGTAAAAAAAAAAAAAAGGTAGAAAGGTATTGAGAAAAGTAAAATTAATCCAAAATAATTTTTTTTAAATATGTAAATAGTAAAGAAAATTAAGCAGGAAAGTGTGGGACCCTTAAGAGAGTAGTTAGTTGGCTGATGAGAACCAGGAAAAAAACTGAGATTCTGAAATCGAGGGTCAATTTGTATCATACAATTGACACTCCGAAAACTCGATGTTATCGAATTTTCTCTGTAAAAGTTCAATTTTTTTGGATTATCGGATGGAAACCCCGTCTTTTCGGATTATCCAGTGCAGATCATGATGTAGAGAAACAACTTCAGGGACATCTGCCATTGACTTCTACATGACCTCAACAGGTTTGAGATGGGGTATTTTTGGATTTGGATTTTTAGCAGCTTTCTCGATGAAAAATTTGAGTTGTCCCCCTAAAAACTTAGACTAAAAAAACCGAGGTTTAATAAAAAGGCCCCATAGTGTGCACTAAGCTTAGCAAGCACCAGGTTACCAGGGACAGTTGGCAATTGTGAAAAAAAACAACTTTTGTCCACTGTGCCTTTAATAGTGAAACAACAACAAATCAGTCAAATGTCAGTGAAGGCACAGAATTTTCAAAAAAAATAGATAACATTTTTTTGCGTACTTTTAGAACAGGGCTACATGATTTATTAAGATTGAGGCACATGATAGAATTTAGATAGAACTGCTTGATGTGCATTGTTTGGTCAATAGGTTGTCTTTAATAGTGACCTTAAGGATTTACCGCAATTCGATCCATTTTAATCCATCGATCGAACGATTTTTTTCGACCAAAAAAAGATTGCAAAGCCTATGGGGACCTTCCCCATAGGCTAACATTAACTTCGGTAGCTTTTAGGTGGCGAACTAGGGGGTCGAAGTTTTTTTTAAAGAGACAGTACTTTGACTATCGAATGGTCGAATAGTCGAACGATTTTTAGTTCGAATCGTTCGATTTGAAGTCGAAGGTCGAAGTAGCCCATTCGATGGTCGAAGTAGCCAAAAAAAACATTCAAAATTTGAAGTTTTTTTTATTCTATTCCTTCACTTCACAAGTAAATGGGCCCCAAAGTGTATAGGTTACTGTTTTGGTTGCAGGAGTCTGATTTATAACATTCTAAGCAATTTTGGAGGGGGCATTATTAGCATAGAGTAAGGAATTGGCTGGGAAAAGAAAGGCAAGCTTATTAATAAGGGGTAGAAATGGCACAGACTGCTGATTATTGGTGCTTTATACAAGAATACAGTATTTATATATAATGTCTGTGCATAGAGCTACAGTAGGTCAAGCAGATGCACTAAGGGAGAGGCAGAGGAAGGTGTTGAGGGACAAAGCCAGAAGATGAATTGTAAACACTTCTTATTTTATTATTTCAGCCATGTTTTTCAAACTTCATACTCTTCTATTACAGTGCAGCATAGGACTGTAGGGGTTTATAAACTGAGAATAGAGACACATGCTGGGACTGCTACTGGTTGAGATACTATGTATCATTTCAGACACAAATTTGATTAAGAATAACAAAACAAGGAGGGATTGGACTATTAGAATTTAGGAGGTTAATTTCTCACCAGGACCATAAGCCCCTGTTTTCTCCGCTAACATCATTTCTATCCCCACTGTTAGGCAAAGAAAACAGGATACACATATAGACCAAATAGTCTGGCAAGTGTTTACTTGTGTTATTAATCTATCCTGAACTTCAGCATGTTCCTGTGGGACTATGTGGATAATGCTGATATACTGTATGTCTTTGTGGAAATGTCTGGTAATTGTTGCAGAGCTTTTTCCCTCTAAGGGCTGGTTAAGTTTGATGCTGGAGTAAAAGTCTGTTAACCAGCACGCACATGCTCACTTGCCATTTTGATTCAGTCTCGTATTTGTACGTTGTGTGCCCCAGTTTTCTATGGATTTCGATATGGACAATTCGTTTTATTAAATTTTTTTCTTGGTGAGAATATTTACTAGAAATGCACCGAATCCACTATTTTGGATTTGGCCGAACCCCCGAATCCTTCGCGAAAGATTCGCCCGAATACCGAACCGATTCTGAATCCTAATTTGCATATGCAAATTAGGGGTGGGAAGGGGAATACTTTTTTTAGTCCTTGTTTTGTAACAAAACGTCACGCGATTTTCCTCCCCTACACTAATTTGCATATGCAAATTATGATTTGGATTCGGTTAGGCAGAAGGATTCGGCCGAATCCAAATCCTGCTGAAAAAGGCTGAATTCTGGCCGAATCCCAAACCGAATCCTGGATTCAGTGCATCCCTAATGTTTACAGCCTTTATTTCATACCAACATACAAGCAGTCAAGGGAAAAACTAATTACCCAGAATAGATCTTGGGGAAGTATCTAAGTGTGGCTTAAATTTTTATTTATTTTTCATAAATAGAGAGCTTATATATGCTTATGTTCTGGACCATTTATATGTGTATATATATATATATATATATATATATATATATATATATATATATATATATATATACATACATATATATATTGTATATATATATATATTTTTTTAAATGTAATTGGTTTATTTTGCTTCTTTTGCAGACCATAATGGACCTTCGCAGATCATGGAATGTCCTCAAGGGTACAAACAAATTAATGGCACATATTGTCACGGTAAGACCACACATGTGCAATACATTTATCAACTTATTCTCAGTTTTTGCACAGATGCACAAATAGCACGCTGAGAAATAAAATGCAGAACTTGGAGTCCAAAAACTGGGCAGTTGATTTGAGGATGCTGTGTATTTTTTGGACAGCTGCCAGTTGGTTTTTACAGGTCAAATTCATGTCTGATTTATAACATTCTAATCACAGGGAGTAGAAAATGTGCAGCGTGTGGCATGCAAAAAACTGGGCCACCCCATGTAACCAAAAAGCTTCAAAAGAATGAAGTAGCAACCAGAGATCTAACAACACTGTAAAACATTTTCTTGTTTAAAAAGCTTTTTGAAGTAAGGTGATAGTAACAATGGCATATAATAAACTTCACCACGAGTGCCATGACAGATGCCTTTTTTGATAAATATTGTTTAGTGCCCATATGTATAACTGATCAGACAGCAAAATTCAGCTCACACAGCACCCATACAAATGTGTAGCTGCTCAGACCACCCACAGATCCTGGTGGCAGTACAGGTATGGGATCCTTATCCGGAAACCCATTATTCAGTAAGCTCCAACTTATAGAAAGGCCATCTCCCTTAGACTCCATTTTAACTAAATAATTCATATTTGTTAAACTGATTACCTTTTTCTCTGTAATAAAACAGTAGATTCTACTTGATCACAACTAAGATATAATTGATCTTTATTGGAAGCAAAACCAGCCTATTGTTTTAATTAATGTTTTAATGACTTTTTTGTAGACTTAAGGTATGAAAATCCAAATTACAAAAAGATCCCTTATCCTGGAAACCCCAGGTCCCAAACATTCTGGATAACCCATAGCTGTATTTATTTAAATTGACTGCCCAGACACACAGATACCAATATTTTCCTGTTTTATTTATCCAGCCATGTCCTTTTGTAGTGTTTCCATCAATTACACATTTCTGCAGGTTTTTTTTTTTTGGCCCCATAGCAAAATGACAGATGAAATGAAAATAGCAAGAATATATTGAGTAGAAGCTTAATTCTCTATTAATACAGAACTGTAGAAAATCATATTAAAACAAAATGAAAACAAATTAACTGGCTTTTCAGTTATAACAGTATTAAAGCTGCCTAATGCAGAATGTCAGATCTATTTCTCGATACTTAAAGAAATTGTTTCTTGCTCATTGGAAAGGCCAGTTAATTAAACATAAGATTAATGGGGATTTCGATTTTCTTGAGGGATTTAAGGAACTAAAACCGTTATCACCCATACAAAACATCATTGAATCAGAATTAACAAAACTCTTAACTGTTCTTGTGCATAGCTGGTAGATAATAACACGTTTGTGCTGAGGAATATTAAAAAGCAACTAATCCCTAAACTAAAATGTTCTTATGTATTATGTATTTTGCCTTCCAGTGCATAATGCTGCAGCATTTTCATATTTCACCTAACTGCCGAGCTTACCTGAGTTCTCTGGTGTGCATGCTTTCTTCCATATATAGGGTACAAGTTAAAGAGAGGTTCATAATTCAGGACAGAGAAAGACATATAGTCATATGAAAAAGTTTGGGAATCCCTCTCAGCCTGCATAATAATTTATGTCTTTCATTTCCCAGAAACTCTGTGTACTGGGGTGTTTTTACAGAAGCAGTATTTAGTTGTATGAAATTAAATCAAATGTAAAAAACTGGCTGTGCAAAAATAAGGGCACCCTTGTAATTTACCCTTGCAACTCTCAAAAGATCTGAAAACAAAGATTGTTCAGTATCATGGTTTAGGGGAAGGCTACAAAAAGCTATCTCAGAGATTTAAACTGTCAGTTTCAACTGTAAGGAATGGAATCAAGAAATGGAAGGCCACAGGCACAGTGGCTGTAAAACCCAGGTCTGGCAGGCCAAAAAAAATACAGAAGCGGCATATGCGGAGGATTGTGAGAATAGTTACAGGCAACCCAAAGATCACCTCCAAAGAACTGCAAGAACATTGTTCTACAATTCAGAACATCTGTATGGCAGGATGATGAGAAAGAAGCCCTTTCTGCACTCACGCCACAAACAGAGTCACTTCTATGCAAAAGATCATTTAGACAAGTCACAGTCATTTTGGAACAAAGTGCTTTGGACTGATGAGATAAAAATTCAGTTATTTGGTCATAACAAAAAGCGATTTGCATGGCGGAAGAAGAACACCGTATTCCAAGAAAAACACCTGCTACCTACTGTCAAATTTGGTGGAGGTTCCATCATGCTGTGGGGCTGTGTGACTAGTTCAGGGACTGGGGACCTTGTTAAAGTTGAGGGTCGGATTAATTCAACCCAATATCAACAAATTCTTCAGGATAATGTTCAAGCATCAGTCACAAAGTTGAAGTTACGCAGGGGTTGGATATTCCAACAAGACAATGACCCTAAACACACTTGGAAATCTACAAAGTCATTTATGCAGAGGGAGAAGTACAATATTCTGGAATGGCCGTCACAGTCCCCCAACTTGAATATCATCGAAAATCTATGGGATGATTTGAAACAGACTGTCCATGCTCGGCAGCCATCACATTTAACTGAACTGGAGAGATTTTGTATGGGCGAATAGTCAAAAATACCGCCATCCAGAATCCAGACACTTATCAAAGGCTATAGATTGTTACATTTGCAAAAGGAGGCTCAACTAAGTATTGATGTAATATCTGTTGTGGTGGCCAAATGTATGCATCTGTATAATTTTGTTATGATACATATTGCATATTTTCTGTTAATCCAATAAACTTTATGTCACTACTGTTTCCATAAGGCATGTTATATATTAAAGGAAGTTGCTACTTTGAAAGCTCAGCCAATGATAAACATAAATTAAGAGGGGTTCCCAAACTTTTTCATACGGGCAATTGCATATGAACAGACTTAGTGCCTTTTGGTTCAGATTCAGTTTGCTGAAAATTGAGAAATGAAATCTTGCAAATGGTGCTGAAATTTTGCCAAATCCTAAACCTAGCTGGAATGATTGCATGCATGATATTATGTCTCAATTGTTGTAATATAGGAAATAATGTAATTCCATCGTCACCTTGGTTCAGCAGCTTGTTGCAGAGAAACACCATTTATTAGAAAGAGAAAAAGGGTGCACATTGTGTTGAGCTGAATGCATCATTAGAGCTTGCTGTCTCTACCATTTCCAGTACAAGCATTCTTGTAATTTAACCGATAATACCATCTTCCGAAAATGATTTTTTGCTGGGCTATTGCATCAAAAAGGCATCATCTGATTGAAGGTAATGTTACATTCCCAAAATACGCACATGTCTAGTTTGTATAATTACAGCCCTGTTTTGCTTTCATTTAAAGCATGAGAGCAGAGAACGAAAATGGCCTTCAGGCTATAGGAAGATGTAAATGCATTTATGCAACTGGTCTATTTGAAACAGATGGCAATTATGTGTATGGTCTTAAAAAGAAAGAAAAATAGTATACTGCATGAAACATTTGTTTTGCTCACTCATAATGTTTCTGAAACCTAAAGGGATTTGTAGGAAATCGGTGAATTCATTTCATTCAGATGTAGAACCACCCACATTTTCATAGTGATTATATGACAACGGAAATATTTTTGATGACTTGATATAATTTAAATAGACACATTTTTCAGAAACATCCAAAGTGTTAGTTGTCCAAAACAAGAGTTGTTGAATGGACGTATATATACAGTGTGCTACAAATCTATTCTACTATTAATTTCTAAAGCATTTATCCCCATATGTAATAAAAGGCACTAAGGAGCCCAGGAGCAGTAACCCATAACAACCAATAAGATACTTGCTTTTAAACAGGTGACCAGTAAATGCTTCCTGCTGATTGGTAGGGATGTAGCGAACCGCCGATAATGTGTTCGCGAACGCCGTTCGCGAACACCGGCAAAAAATGCGAACAGTTCGCGAACAGTTCGCGAACTTCGAACATCCGAAAATCGTTCGATTCGAACGATCGAAGGATTTTAATCGTTCGATTTTAGCGATCGATTTTAATCGTTCGATTTTAGCGATCGAATGGTCGAATGGTCGAACGATTTTGACGCGAACGCCTATTGGCGAACGTCGCGCGACGTTCGCGAACTTGCGGCGGACGCGAACAGCCGATGTTCGCGCGAACAAGTTCGCCGCCGAACAGTCCGCGACCTCCCTACTGATTGGTTGCTATGGGTCACTGCTCCTAGGCAAGCTTAGTGCCTTTTATTACGTAACCCTTAAGACTGCTAGCCCATGGAGCATTTTGTCTGCAGTAAAAAGCAGCACAAACTGCCCTTATTGCCTCCGATTGATTTCAATGAGTAATGCCAGACTCTACCACTATGACCGGGATTGTTTTGGGTCCTTCTTCACTGACGTGTGTCATTACCCTAATGGTCAATGGATAAGTGCAAAACTTCACAAAAGTTTGATGAGCCTATGTTATGTTGAATTTTCAAGGTAACATGATGATAGTGATTTCCAAAGGTGTTCCAGCATTAGGCTAAAGACATGTTTTCTGTAGACAACTGGTCTCTGTGGGCTTTGATGGTTCAATCAATTCTAATGTGTTTTTTGGAGTTTACCACCCAAGTTAACCCAAAGACTGCCCTTGGGACAAGTATCTGGTATTTACATGGGTATGTCGTCTTTGACCTTCTATATTTGTAGTGATATTATTACGAAAGCATTTATTATTAAATATGAAAGGTATAATTAGCTCCTACAATGTACACATTTTCATAAGAACAATTCATCACCTGCAAATTACTAAAGCAATAGTTTCCTAAAACAGACTTCCCTAACAGAAGTGAGGCCATCATTGGATTTAAACCTCATATATTCATTTGTGAGCTAATCTTGAAAACTTCCTTCTTTCACTTGACCAAATTGACCTGTACTTCTAAGTCCCACAGATCTATCCTTGAAAATATAGTTGGCAGCTACCCTCCAGCTCTGGCTCACTTTATCTACATGCAGACTGACCTTTTTATTCAAGCTGTGCCAAGCCACAGCTCTTGAAAGTGCATTGGAAGATTTCTCCGGCCAGTGTTTTGCTAGGCTGCCCATTTTAATGAATGTTCACCGTCAACGTTTTTTGGCTTTGAGTTGTAGCAATCAATTTTCAAGATGACTGCCCTTTACAAGGTTATAATTTTAGAAATATTTATTAAAAAAAAACACTTTCTGCTTGACCCAATATACTAATTTCAGATTTAGATTTTTTTTTTAAATGTAAAGTTTAATGATAGGAAAATGCTTAATGCTATAATACCTTGTACTTGTTTATGAAATATAGTTGCAGTGCTTAATCAAGCATTTCCATCCACAGGGGAGCTATAGAGACAGGCCCAACACTGGCAGCGTCAGTAATCTGATGAATTGTTTGTGAAGGCAATGCAGAATATGTAGAGAATATGTAGAGGGGGTGCTAAAATGGCACAAATCCAGCAGTCTAATGGATTTATACATAACGAAATAGATACATATCGGTGAAAAATTATATTTAGGACATATGATACGAATACAGGTACCATGTAATGAAAAAAATTATATGGTATTATATGGTAATTAATCACTTTACCGCTGTCCTTAATCCCCCAATTATCTGTACTAATCAGAGAATGGTACATCATTGGCGTATATTAACACAGCAGCTAAGTGTTCCCTTTTAAATCTGGGAATTAATAGTTATAATATATTACTGCTGCTAATGTAGCAATCTAGATTCAAAGAAAGCCCGATTCTGTAAATGTTACAACCTAATCCTAGCTGGTTTCCCCAGTACTGGTTCTCTTCATTATAAGATTGAGAAACGTCCTTCGTACTCACAGAAGTTAGTAAATGGTGGGAATAACACCTTCATCCTATACATGAAACAAATATTACCACCCACAAACCCTTTTGAAAACCAATGTAACATCCTCTATCATTGGTAGGTACTTGCCACCTGATGAACTCCACCACATTTACCAAAATACCTGTACATGTAGCCTATGCTGGAGAATACATTCAACTCAAAACATTGTGCATCCTTTTTCTGCAACAAGCTCAACCAAGGTGGCATGTGATGTACATACATGCTTTCCTATATGAAACTAGCAATGGCATAACAAGGCACAAAATGCAGCACTGCCCAGGCCACGGTTCCAAAGTGATAGTAGAATTTTGGCCACCTCAATACTCCTGCACTTGTGGACGGGACATTAATAAATGAGGCCTACTGTTCCTCATTTTGCATTGGACAAAAATTAATTAAGAACCACAACTGTAATGTGATCATACCAGGAAACAGTAGAAAAGGCACTCAAATAAAGTCAATCTTCCACCAAGCAAAGTTTGCATTTATTTGAGTGCCTGCTCTACTGTTTCCTGGTTTGATCGGCTCCCCTTGCCGATGGTGGTGCACCTGGGCCACTTCCTGATCATCGGGAGTTATTACCTGATTTGGCACCCACCATTTATTCTTATATCTTTGTAATGTGATCATACTCATATTCCTCACTTCCCCAAGAAATCAGTGGAATTCTCCCATGAGTAAGACACAGAAAATCTCCAGTCGGAACACTCTCAACTCAATATACGGCACAAACCGGAACCCCATTATGTAGAATGTGGAAAGCCATCTCTCTGTAATAATAAAACAGTACCTTGTACTTTATCCAAACTAATATATAATTACCCCTTATTGGAAGCAAAACCAGCCTATTGGTTTTATTTAATGTTTACATTTTTTTTTTAGTGGACTTAAGATATGAAGATCCAAATTACAGAAAGATCCGTTATCCGGAAAACCCCAGGCCCCAAACATTCTGGATAACAGGTCTCATACCTGTACTATTCTATAGTGCAGAATTCCCTTCTTGATTTCTTAGGTGTTCCTCTGTTTTGTAGACAATACAATAAGGGGCAGATTTACTAAGCTCGAGTGAATAGTTTGAATGCAAAAATATTCGAATTTCAAAGTATTTTTTTGGGTACTTCGACCATCGAATTGGTCAAATTCGATCGAATAGAATGATTCTAACGATTCAAAGTAAAAATCGTTCGACCATTCGATAATCGAAGTACTGTCTCTTTAAAAAAAACTTCGACTTCGCCACTTTAAACCTACCGAAGTGCAATGTTAGCCAATGGGGACCATCCAGAGCACTTTTCTAAGTTTTTTTTGATCGAATAAAAATCATTCGATCAATCGCTTAAATTCGTTTGAATCGTTCGATCGAACGTTTTTTTTTTCAATCGTTCGATCAAATCTTTTGCGCTAAAATCCTTCGAATTCGATATTCAAACTCGAAGGATTTTACTTCGAGGGTCGAATTTGAGAGTTTTTTAACCCTCGAAATTCAACCCTTTATAAATCCACCCCTAAATGTATCTATGTAAAAAATAAATGTATGTATGTAATTCTACAATAAATACGGTGTGTGGTTGTGTGTGTTTTTGTGTGTATATATAGACGTTGTTCATATGAGAAATAAAATAAGGAGAAATCTTAATGTGAACAGAGGGTATTTTTTCCATTAAGGTGTTTTATTCTCCAGCAAATGCACTTCAGTAACATAATAATTTAGTGTGAGGCCTATATTAGTTGAAAAATTCATTCGTGATCTTAAGGTGTTAAGGTCCCAATTACAGAAATATCTGTATTTTTGGAAAAACCCCATGTCCTGAGCATTTAGGATAACAGATCCCATACCTGTATTTATGATGGAGGTAATTAACATACTGGTGACACAGTTACCGTATATACTCGAGTATAAGCCGAGTTTTTCAGCCCCCAAAATATGCTGAAAAACTCTACCTCGGCTTATACTCTGGTCAAGCGCAAAAACGGTCGCCGGCATCCAAGAATAGTCTCCAAGAATATTCGCCGGCGTCCAAGAATGGTCGCCGGCATCCAAAAACAAGACACTGGCACCTCCAATGGGAGCAGAAACCCTCAATTTTTTGATTGAAACTTACCAGAAGCTGCTGCATTTCTCACCCTATGCTTATACTCGAGTCAATAAGCTTTCCTAGTTTTTGGAGGTAAAATTAGGTACCTCGGCTTATACTCGGGGTAGCTTATACTCGAGTATATATGGTACATGTTTTCGGTCTATTTATGATCAGGACATTTTTATAACATGTCTCTTTCTCAATAAAAAGATATTTTTTGAATAGTAACCTCAAACCATAGTGAAATGTGACAATGCCTGAATCATGACTGGAAGGATTTATTTTTCTTGTAGATATAAACGAATGTCAGATGCAAGGTGTCTGCCCTAATGGTGATTGTCTGAATACCATTGGCAGTTATAGATGTAAATGCAAAGTGGGATACATGCCAGATCCATCGTTGTCTTCTTGTGTTGGTAAGTGGCATTCTTTAAATTTCTTTCCATTGGACTAAGGCAGTATACCTGACTATGAACTGTTGTACTTTTAAATGCCTTTTCCAGATGTTTTTTTAGATTTTCCTTTGTCTCTTCTATACTGCTAGTCTCTGCTGTTGACATATTTATCTGATTTGGGGATGTTTCCTGAATTCCTTTGCTTTAGATTGTATTATAAATCATATACTACCACTGGGCCTGCAAAGGTCACTAATATTTTGCACCAAAAATGAACACGGAACAAGCCAAAATACTATAAGCCATCAAAACAGGTTTTCTAAAAAAAAAAAAAAACAACTTTATTATTTTTATTTTCTTAATGCATCTATTATCAAATAAAAGGCTAAAATACCAAAGGTCTAAAACAATGTGAAGCACATATGGGCGTGTTTATTAACATTGGATGTGATGTTTCCCTTAGCAACCCATCAGATCTTTGCTTTTGTTTTCTAACTTGTAGATGACTGTTCTAATCTAACTGTTGGTTGACTTATATGGGAAACATCAGCAATGCTATTTATTTCCAGTACCTGTGTTAGTAAACAGGTCCAAAAGAGTCATACATTGCAAAAAAATATTATTTACAGGAAACCTTTGCCTTTCATTCTTGAATCAGGTATAAAAGGCAATAGTACAATAGTAGAGTTTTGAACGGAAATGGGTGAAGTTAGGTAGCTAGTTCATGGACTTGCAGGAAGGTCCAGCCTGTGTGAATGAGGAAGTGTATAAATCCTTCAGCAATATGCATGAGGACTTTGTTTATACACTGAAATATGTGTTGCCGTAATTTAGAAGGGACGAAACAAGAAGAAAACTATTTGTCTCACATGAGAAAGGGACAGTTAGCTTTAATGGTGTTAGTTATTGCTCCTTCGGTAAAAGCCACAGTATGTTGGGCTGAAGATACAAAAGATGAAGCCGAAAGATTACCAGTTGAGTTTTATCCATCTTAAGTTTAAGCGCAATGGCAGACAGGCCAGTTTTGGACAACTGACACCTGAATTTTTTTCTTAGCTCTAGAGGCTGCTCCAAATGAGCTTAAAGGAAAACTATAACCCCCAAACAATGTAGGTCTCTATAAAAAGATATTGCATAAAACAGCTCATGGGTAAAACCCTGCTTCATGTAAATAAACCATTTTCATAATAATGTACTTTTCTAGTAGTATGTAATCATAAATCGAAAATTGCCATTTTAAAAAATAAGGGCCACCCCCTGGGATCGTACCATTCACTGTGCACACGAACAAACCAACAAATCATACATGTTATGTCACATGAGCCAATTAACAGACAGAGTCCTGTCTTTTTCTTCAGCGCTTCTTCCTGTTACAGTTAGGGACAGATTTATCAAAGATCGAAGTGAATTTTCGAAGTAAAAAACTTTGAATTTCAAAGTAATTTTTGGGTTCTTCGACCATCAAATAGTCCAACTTCCAACTTTGATTTGAAATTTGAAGATCGAATTTTCTTTAAAACTTCGACCATTCGCCACCTAAAAGCTGCCGAAGTGCTGTTTTAGCCTATGGGGGACCTCCTAGAACTTGTATGGAGGCAATTGGGGGAGTTTGGGAGACCAAAGGTCGAAGTTAAAACGAATTCGGCCCACTTTGACCCCAAAAAAACTTCGACCTCCATTCGATTGGTCTTTTTTAATTCGAAGTTCAAATTTTTTTTAACTTCGAGCTTAGACCTTTGATAAATCTGCCCCTTAGAGTTGTAGTATTTCTGGTCAGGTGATCTCTGAGGCAGCACGCAGACCATCATGAAATGGTGGCTCAAGGCAAGAGATGTAAAAGGGCAAGATTTACTTAAATATATAGACCAGTTTGGTAAGATTGTTTAATATGCCACTTAATATTATAATATGATCTGTTGCTTAAGTGTTCATTTTGGGGGTATAGTTTTCCTTTAAATAGCCCCATCTTGCCATTACCGTCTTACCTGCTACAATAATTGTGCTTGGCCTGGTTTGGAAACATAGCAGTCTGTTTGAGAAATTCATAAGTTACAGCTACAATACCAAATATACTGTAGATCTGAGTTGTCAGCTGTGCTATTTATTTTGCAGTTTTTGTATTTTCACTCAATGCCAAGACATTTCACTTTATAAAATTAAACATTCAAAAATACATTAAACAGAGCTAATACCAAAATGTAAATTAACTATATACCCATGACAGACTTATATATATATATACCCGTGACTTCTCCTTTAAGATATAAACAATGGCATATTCTGATTTTAGGCTAAGAATGAACATATTCAATTTACAAATGAATACTGACTTGCAGGCTAAATTCAGACAGAATGCGGGAAAGCACACAGTGTCCAATTTAGGCATTACTCTGTGCCTCACTGGGGGCTGTACTATTGAACCGTGCTACTATATTTGATGGACTCTAGAGTGTGCAATTTTTAGCCATCATTGCTATTTATTTTGGCTTTGAAATAGTTTCTTCACTGCTGATCCAGATACAGTTTCATCTCATGTAGTTGCATTGAAACATCATACTGGTCTCATCATCTGAGGACTTTCCGTATGCATGCCACTTTTCAGGAAACACATACTATGCTAAACTGAGCACACGTCTCTTGGAAGAACAGCAAACTGTGCTGAAATCAGATGTATGTTAATGATCGTTTAAAGAAGAGAACTGTAGGTGACGTGCCATAAGCCTTGAGTGTATTTATGAGAGACATCTGTTTAACTTTAAATAAACATAAGACTATAACTAGCACCAAGTTCAGCTCGTGGTTTGGTAGGTCAATCACTGCATTGATAACCTTCATTTAAAGTAGTAAACTATACTATAACTTTTGTAACATTGTAATCTTAAAGGGTAGTTCACATTTAAGTGAACCTTGTGTTTCAGAATGGCTAAATTTTGAATTGGTCTGATTTTTTATTTTGTATAGTTTTTTAATTATTTGCCTTCTTCTTCTGACTCTATCCAGTTTATAAAAGCGGGTCACTGACCCAATCTAAAAAGCAAATGAAATTGCAAACTGGAGAGCTGCTGAATGAAAACTAAATAACTCAAAAACTACAAAAACAAATCATAAGACATGGAAACCAGCTGCAAATTGTCTCAGAATTTCACTCTCTACATCATACTAAAAGCTGAATTAGGGGTGAACAACTCCTTTAAATAAATGACCAGTCAGTGTATGAAATTCTATGACACCCTGGTTTTTGTACAGGAAGTGCAGGAAGTTACATTTAAAACTGTAGTGAAGCTGGATAACACTTTTTAAATTTGGAGTATGATTAACAGCTTACAAACATTGCCACAGCTAGAAGGAAAAAGTGTAATGTCTGTACTATGCACACATCTCTATAATCAATATCATCAAAAGGCTATCACAGTGGTTCTTAACCTTTTTTTTCTCTGACCCAGGTTAAGTCTGAGACTTAACCTGCCATTGTGGTGTAAATACTATAGAGATTATACATTGTTGCCTGGGATGCAAGTACAAATTCACAAAGAGGAACAAAATTGTAAATACTAATGTCTAGGACAACTGCTGTGTTCTGCAGTTTGCACCAGTGCAGGGTGCCTAGCATAGTGCTATAGGCAGTCCTGTGCTTAAAAAAAAATCCAATTTTTACTTTCTTTAATGAAAAAGAAATATATCGCCAATATACTTTAATTAAAAAATGTGTACTGTTTTTATAATATACTATATAATTAGGCAGTAAGTTCATGTTTATGTTTAGTACACAAAATACAGCATTTCTAGCATTATTCTATTTTAGACTTTAGTTCCCCTTTAAAGTAAGCTTGTAAGTGTAGCCTGCACATCTCAATGCCACTTGTGTGGTGGGGTGTCAGGGGACGCTTGTTTGCCCCTCCTTAAATATGAATACAGAGGAATGTGCAGCTCTTTGTGTCCCATACTAGGGGAGCTAAGGGCTGCACCTTTGGTCGCAAACCAGGGGTCAGGTGCAGAAAACAGAATGCTCTGTGAACATGTTTTTCATAAATTATCCTAGGGGATCATGAGTCAATCCATGGGACAAATATCCCTGGGCTAAATCAGTTAAAGGAAAATAAAATAAATGCATCTTCTGCATGGAAAACTCTCTAAATTGCATACATTTAATTGTCAGAGGACATTGATTGTCTCTTCCATAATAGAGTGTATTTTCCTTGTAATATTCTAATGTCAATCAGCAAACGCGAAAAAACCTATTACCTCATTGTGCTTTGTGTTATGTCATTATTCATATGCCAGAACATATTGCCTGACTCTCAGTATGCTAATACATATTGATTTACTATACACTGCTTCTCCACATTAATTGCCATCTCTGCCCACATACACATTACATTATCTCAAATAATGTGCAACAATAGTTAGTCTAAAGCAGTTGAGATTGCTACACTTTTCCTGCATAGTATGATTTTAAGAGTGATATTCTGAGACAATTTGTAATTGTTTTTTTTTTATTTTTTATTATTTGTGGATTTTGTGTTATTTGGATTTTATTCAACAGCAATTCAGTTTGCAATTTAAGCAATCTGGTTGCTAGAGTCCAAATTGCCCTATTGCCCATGCAGGAAATTGACTAAGAGACTGGAATATGAAGAAAAGATGTTGAGAATAGAAAGATGGGTAATAAAAAAGTAGCAATAATAATAAATATGTAGCCTTACAAAGCATTTGTTTTTTAAGATGGCGTCAATGACCCCCATTTGAAAGCTGTAAAGAGTCAGAAGAAGAAGGCAAATAATTAAAAAACTATAATAAAAAAAAATAAAAATAATGAAGGTCAGTTGAAATGTTGCTTATAACGGGTCATTCTATAACATAATAATAGTTAACTTAAAGGTGAGCCACCCCTTTAAAACTGTACTAGACATTACTTTAAGGGGTTGTTCACCGTCAATCACTTTTTTTTTAGTTTAGATGTATTTCTCACCAGAAATAAATACTTTTTTAAATTACTTCCTATTTTCTATTTTCTATTATGTTTCCAATACTGAAGTGGAAAGTTAAATTTTTCACATTTAAATGTTTTTCTAAAGCATCGGGGGGGGGAGTCATCGACTATTCTAAATTGATACATTAGTTGATACATTCTTATCTTTGGATCCGTGAGTTGTATAAAAGTCAGCTGTTAGAATTAATACAACAATTGCTAATATTCCACAGATGCTGCTGAGAAATGTATCAACTAATGTAGCAAATTGTAACAGTTAAGAATCCGCACCTGAATTACTGAGCCACCAGAGACATGAACATTAAAATTTGAACTTAAATCATGGAAAATGGTTTTGATTAAAAGAATTTGAAAAAAGTCTTTAATTCTGGTGAGCAATCTGAAACAACCCAACTGAAAAAAGTGTTTTAAAGATGAACAACCCCTCTAAATTAAAATAAAGTAAGACTAAATAGTTCAATGGTTGCATTGGTTTTTAATAAATCCCTACACAGTATTTATTAATATCTTCTGCAGATGAACCCAACAATTTTCTTTCCTAGAAAAGAAAATCTCTATTCATTTTCATAGCTCAAATAGAACACAATTTTTAAATATCTAATTTGAAGTAATAATGCTTCAAATAAGTGCGTCATCATCCCAGGAGAACTGATGAGCCAATTTAAGCTCAGTTTGCTGTTAGCAATATCTTTCCATTCTTCCATGTGTGGAATGACAGTATCTATTTAGCAGCTCGATTCCAGCTAGCAGACTTACAGCCAGATTTACTGAGCCTCATTATACTTTCACCAGTGCTCATATAAATAAATAAACAGCATTTGTACTAAACCAGATTTTTTTTACTGAGAAATGACACAATTCAAGTTAATGGGAGAGTAACAATTCCATGTTACAGGTATGGGACCTGTTATCCTGAATACTCAGGACCTGGAATTTTCTGGGATGGTTTCCATAATTTGGATCTTCATACCTTATGTCGACTACAAATCATTTGAACCTTAAATACACTCAATAGTGTTAATTATATCTTTGGATCAAGTACACTGTACTGTTTTATAATTACAGAGCAAAAATAAATTATTTTAAAAAATTTGGATTATTTCCATAAAATGGTGAGGCCCTCCTGTAAATTGGAGATTTCTGGCTAACGGTTTTCGAATAACAGATCCCATACTTATACTATGAATATGCAGCCACAGACCTGGATTCCTGGGAAGACCACAAAGGTTGCCCACTTTACATGTATGGTGTTAAAGCACATTGGCTGGGTAGCCAATGAACTTTAACACCCCACAGCTCATAATTTTGCACAGAGTAGTTGAACACACTCTGACAAATGATCTCCTTTGATAAATGTATTGTTTTCAAACTTGCTGATGAATGTGGACATCACTGTATTCATAGTGTAGTGCATTCTGGAGAGCAAAGACTGTATAAAAGAATATCCAGAAAAACTGCACTAATCTATGTGGATAATATTGGAAAAACTTTTCAAATGTTGATGTTATGGCCAAAAGTATGTATTCCTAGTAGATGCAATTAAGTCTCAAGCCTTAAGGCACATCCATTATGGTTGCCAGAGGTGATACTACACCATTCAATGAAATTGCAGACAATGCTTGCTATTATGCGGTAACAGTTTGGGAAATGCCCTTTCCTGTTTCAGCACCATAATATCCTTTGTACAAAGCAATGTCAATACAGAATTGGTTTGTAGAAATGGATGTGGAAGAAAATCTGTGAGATGAATTGGAATGAATTAGAATGCACAACCTCTTACATATGAATGAAAGCAAATCCCATTCAACAATACTCCAACATCTAATTTCAAACCTTCCTAAAGAGAAGACGGTAATGGCTGTTTTAGCACCAAAAAGAGTACCAGGTTTATATTAATGCTCTTGGTATTGGAATGAGACTTTGGGAATTGGATAGGTAGGCTTCCATACATTTTTGGCCTTATAATGTACCTTTTTATTTTTCTAAAAGCTTGTTCCTGAAATGTTCTCATATATTTATTTTTTTGTCACAGTTGATAATAATCCTATCGTGTCTGAAGAGAAAGGACCCTGTTACAGATTTTTCAGTCCAGGAAAGCAGTGCATGCACCCTATTGCAGTGCAGCTTAGTCAGCAAATCTGCTGTTGCACCGTGGGAAAAGCCTGGGGCCCTCATTGCGACAGATGCCCTGTTCCAGGAACAGGTAAGAAATGTTTAAAGCATTGGAGATTAAGAAGATTATGTAATAAAAGTCAATACATTTGCACCATTAATAACTCATAAAATCAGATATTTGTTTTCAAGCATGTGATCAATATATGCTATCAATTGGTTTCAGATTGTTCACCAAAAATAAAGACTTTTTCCAATTACTTTCTATTTTCAATGTGTGCCCGTTTTTCTAATATTGACGTGTAAAGTTTAATTTTTTGAAATCGGCTAGGGGATGGGGTTCGGCGACCCTGGAAACTTCTAAGTGGATATGCAGAATCCCTGAGTTTCATTAGAAGCAGTCAAATTCAGCATTTTTATACATTAATCTTAACTGATACAATGAGACAAAATTCATATTCTGTAAAATTATGATGATAGCTAAAATTAGTGGCAACCAAACAACCTTAGTGTTATATATTGTATAAAATAAATACACAAGTAAGCATTTTTTTTATAAAAAATAGAAGGCATTATCCATTTCATGCTATTTTGTAGAGGAAGTAATCTGGTGTAGAGAAGATTTTGTCTGGAAACATGCTAGAAGGCAAGCTGTGTGTTACCTGCTATGGAAACGAGCAAGGTTTACAAAACATTATGTGAGCAATTATTGTGGAAAACATTGAGCTGCGTGTAATTGCCTTACATGATATTTTTTGGATTGCTCAGTCATGTGTTCTGCACATTTGATTTAGTGTTTAAATTTCATTCACTATACATTCAATATGACCTCATAATTGCATTTTGGGAACAGAGGGATATAATGTTTGACCCTTCACATAATGAAAGTTTTCAAATCATGCAGCAGGAAACTGAAGTATTTGCCTGAAAACATAATGGCATAAGTGGAATTTAGAACATATAATTAGATTTGCTAGCAGAGTAGATTAGTGTTGACAACGTCTTTTATAAGAGAAAAGAATTCTTGGCAGTAAACCTTTCTTTTTCCTGTGGTAGTTCTCTATAGTTTGTCACCATCATAGATATGAGGAGTAATAATTCATGAGGAGAGAGTGCCTGATTAAAATTAACCTAGAGTAAAATGATCAGGGGTTAGGCTTATGATAAAACAGGCACTAGTATAGAAATGCCTGCTCGGGCAGTTTACATGTAAAGTGTCATGCTGGTCTATGGCAGCCTATACAGTGCCAGGAACCCTACATATGCAGTACAACACTCAATGGACCTTTTGTTTACTATAACTTTACTATTGAAATAGCCACTCACAGTCAGAACTAGAGATGTCGCGAACTGTTCGCCGGCGAACTTGTTCGCGCGAACATCGGGTGTTCGCGCTCGCCGGAAGTTCGCGAACGTCGCGCGACGTTCGCCATTTTGGGTTCGCCATTGTTGGCGCTTTTTTTTGCCCTCTCACCCCAGACCAGCAGGTACATGGCAGCCAATCAGGAAGCTCTCCCCTGGACCACTCCCCTTCCCTATAAAAACCGAAGCCCTGCAGCGTTTTTTCACTCTGCCTGTGTGTGCTGAAGAGATAGTGTAGGGAGAGAGCTGCTGCCTGTTAGTGATTTCAGGGACAGTTGAAAGTTTGCTGGCTAGTAATCGTTTTGATACTGCTCTGTTATTGGAGGGACAGAAGTCTGCAGGGGTTTGAGGGACATTTAAGCTTAGGTAGCTTTGCTGGCTAGTAATCTACCTTCTACTGCAGTGCTCTGTATGTAGCTGCAGTGGGCAGCTGTCCTGCTTCTGATCTCATCTGCTGACTGCTGCAATAACAGTAGTCCTTGTAAGGACTGCTTTTATTTATTTTTTTGTTGTTTTACTACTACTACTACTAACTACTATAAGAGCCCAGTGCTATTAGTCTAGCAGTGTTGGGGAGTGGTTGACTGGCGTGCTAATCTTGCTGCTCCTAGTAGTTCAGCAGCCACCAACTTTAATTTTTTTTTTAAATATTCATTTTTTTTTATTTTACTTTTTTATATTACTACCGCTGAGTAGTGATTAGTTTGACCTTTTTAGAACTTATTTGCCCTGTAGGCATTTTTTTTGCCCAGTGTGTTTTCAACCACTGCCATCTAGCTGTGTGACCTTGTTCCCATTCTGTCTAAATATCCATAATATTACCGTCTCCAGAAAAAACACCGGAGTCACTTTTTTCAAGCAGCCATAATATATTTTACGTAATCCGTATCCACCGCTGTAGTAGTGTATACGTTGGCCTTGTAGGCATTATTTGCACACTGTTTTCTTCAACCCGCCATCGAGCTGTGTGACCTTGTTCCCATTCTGTCTAAATATCCATAATATTACCGTCTCCAGAAAAAACACCGGAGTCACTTTTTTCAAGCAGCCATAATATATTTTACGTAATCCGTATCCACCGCTGTAGTAGTGTATACGTTGGCCTTGTAGGCATTATTTGCACACTGTTTTCTTCAACCCGCCATCGAGCTGTGTGACCTTGTTCCCATTCTGTCTAAATATCCATAATATTACCGTCTCCAGAAAAAACACCGGAGTCACTTTTTTTCAAGCAGCATTCATATATTTTACGTAATCCGTATCCACCGCTGTAGTAGTGTATACGTTGGCCTTGTAGGCATTATTTGCACACTGTTTTCTTCAACCCGCCATCGAGCTGTGTGACCTTGTTCCCATTCTGTCTAAATATCCATAATATTACCGTCTCCAGAAAAAAACACCGGAGTCACTTTTTTCAAGCAGCATTCATATATTTTACGTAATCCGTATCCACCGCTGTAGTAGTGTATACGTTGGCCTTGTAGGCATTATTTGCACACTGTTTTCTTCAACCCGCCATCGAGCTGTGTGACCTTGTTCCATTCTGTCTAAATATCCATAATATTACCGTCTCCAGAAAAAACACCGGAGTCACTTTTTTCAAGCAGCATTCATATATTTTACGTAATCCGTATCCACCGCTGTAGTAGTGTATACGTTGGCCTTGTAGGCATTATTTGCACACTGTTTTCTTCAACCCGCCATCGAGCTGTGTGAGCTTGTTCACATTTTGTCTAAATATTGATAATATTATCGTCTCTAGAAAAACCACTTGAGTTACTTTTTTTCAAGCAGCATTCATATATTTTACGTAATCCGTATCCACCGCTGTAGTAGTGTATACGTTGACCTTGTAGGCATTATTTGCACACTGTTTTCTTCAACCCGCCATCGAGCTGTGTGACCTTGTTCCCATTCTGTCTAAATATCCATAATATTACCGTCTCCAGAAAAAACACCGGAGTCACTTTTTTCAAGCAGCATTCATATATTTTACGTAATCCGTATCCACCGCTGTAGTAGTGTATACGTTGGCCTTGTAGGCATTATTTGCACACTGTTTTCTTCAACCCGCCATCGAGCTGTGTGAGCTTGTTCACATTTTGTCTAAATATTGATAATATTATCGTCTCTAAAAAAACCACTTGAGTACTTTTTTTCAAGCAGCATTCATATATTTTACGTAATCCGTATCCACCGCTGTAGTAGTGTATACGTTGACCTTGTAGGCATTATTTGCACACTGTTTTCTTCAACCCGCCATCGAGCTGTGTGACCTTGTTCCCATTCTGTCTAAATATCCATAATATTACCGTCTCCAGAAAAAACACCGGAGTCACTTTTTTCAAGCAGCATTCATATATTTTACGTAATCCGTATCCACCGCTGTAGTAGTGTATACGTTGGCCTTGTAGGCATTATTTGCACACTGTTTTCTTCAACCCGCCATCGAGCTGTGTGACCTTGTTCCCATTCTGTCTAAATATCCATAATATTACCGTCTCCAGAAAAAACACCGGAGTCACTTTTTTCAAGCAGCATTCATATATTTTACGTAATCCGTATCCACCGCTGTAGTAGTGTATACGTTGGCCTTGTAGGCATTATTTGCACACTGTTTTCTTCAACCCGCCATCGAGCTGTGTGACCTTGTTCCCATTCTGTCTAAATATCCATAATATTACCGTCTCCAGAAAAAAACCGGAGTCACTTTTTTCAAGCAGCATTCATATATTTTACGTAATCCGTATCCACCGCTGTAGTAGTGTATACGTTGACCTTGTAGGCATTATTTGCACACTGTTTTCTTCAACCCGCCATCGAGCTGTGTGAGCTTGTTCACATTTTGTCTAAATATTGATAATATTATCGTCTCTAGAAAAACCACTTGAGTTACTTTTTTTCAAGCAGCATTCAGATATTTTACGTAATCCGTATCCACCGCTGTAGTAGTGTATACGTTGACCTTGTAGGCATTATTTGCACACTGTTTTCTTCAACCCACCATCGAGCTGTGTGACCTTGTTCACATTTTGTCTAAATATTGATAATATTATCGTCTCTAGAAAAACCACTTGAGTTACTTTTTTTCAAGCAGCATTCATATATTTTACGTAATCCGTATCCACCGCTGTAGTAGTGTATACGTTGACTTTGTAGGCATTATTTGCACAGTGTTTTCTTCAACCCGCCATCTAGCTGTGTGTATTATCGTTTCCAGAAAAACCAACTGAGTTTTTGTTGTTGTTGTTGTTTTTTTTAAAAATAATGCCAGGCAAAGGCAGGCCGCCACGCAGAGGCCGTGCTAGGGGCCGTGCTGCTATGCAATCCTGTGGCCCTAGCAAATTGCCCAGTTTTAAAAAGCCAATGACCCTGAACTCCCAAAATGCTGAAGAGGTAGTTGACTGGCTTACACAGCACACCCCATCCTCTACCGTTTCTAACTTTACCACAACATCCTCCTCATCCTCCACTGCTATGGCCACCCCACGTAACACTTCCTCCACCACCGGTGCCCCTTCTTCACTGGGGTCAGAGGAGTTATTTTCCAATGAGTTTCTTGAACTGAGTAATGCGCAACCATTATTGCCAGAAGAAGATGAAGGAGATGAGGACCTTACACCAGATTTAATTCTGGCAGAGAACACGATAGAGATGGACATAATGAGTGATGAGGAGGAGGTCCCCGCTGCTGCTTCCTTCTGTGATGTGTCAGAAGAAATTGATGCATCTGAGGAGAATGATGATGAGGAGATTGATGTTTTGTGGGTGCCTAGTAGAAGAGAGCAAGAGGAGGGTAGTTCAGATGGAGAGACGGAGAGTCAGAGAGGCAGTAGGAGAATAAGACTTAGAAGAAGCAGGGAGGACAGCCCGCAGGGATCAGCAGGGCAACAACATGTATCGGCACCTGTGTTCAGCCGGCCAACGCACCCGCCATTGCCGCCAATACCGCCAACTCCGCCAACTTCTACTGTTACCGCCAGATCGCACACTTCCAAAAAGTCAGCAGTGTGGGATTTTTTTAATGTGTGTGCCTCTGACAAAAGCATTGTAATTTGCAATGAGTGCAGTCAGAAACTGAGCCTTGGTAAGCCCAACAGCCACATAGGTACAACTTCTATGCGAAGGCACATGAGCGGCAAGCACAAAGCACTTTGGGAGCAACACCTCAAAGGCAACAGGCAAACTAAAAGCCACACTCCTTCTGGTCCAGCATCTTACTGCTCTACCTCTGCTCTCCTTGACCCGTCTGAACCACCCTCCACTCCGCCTTCCACCTTGACCACCTGTTCCCATTCCCAGTCATCTGCCACCAGCCAAGTTTCTGTGAAGGCCATGTTTGAGCGTAAGAAGCCAATGTCTGACTGTCACCCCCTTGCCCGGCGTCTGACAGCTGGCTTGTCTGCACTCTTAGCCCGCCAGCTTTTACCATACCAGCTGGTGGACTCTGAGGCCTTCCGCAAATTTGTAGCAATTGGGACACCGCAGTGGAAGGTACCCAGCCGCAATTTTTTTTCTAAAAAGGGAATACCACACCTGTACCAACATGTGCAGAGCCAAGTTACCGCATCTCTGTCACTTAGTGTTGGGCCAAAGGTCCATATGACTACTGACGCATGGTCCTCCAAGCATGGTCAGGGCAGGTATGTCACCTACACTGCCCACTGGGTGAACTTGGTAATGGCTGGGAAGCAGGGAATGGGTAGCTCAACAACAACAGTGGAGTTGGTGTCACCGCCACGGATTGCACGCGGTTCTGCCACCACCTCTACTCCTCCATCGCTCTCTACCTCGTCTTCTTCTTCTTCTTACTCTGCTGCTGGGTCCTCCTTCTCCTCCTCCACACCTGTGCACCCCCAGCTCCCCCTAGGCTATTCGACGTGCCAGGTACGCCGTTGTCACGCTGTCTTGGGGATGACGTGCCTGGAAAGCAAAAACCATACCGGATCTGTACTCCTGTCATCTCTGCAGTCACAGGCCGATCGGTGGCTGACCCCACACCAACTGCAGATCGGAAAAGTGGTGTGTGACAATGGAAGCAATCTGTTGGCAGCGTTGAGACTAGGCAATTTAACACATGTGCCCTGCATGGCACATGTGTTAAATTTAATAGTCCAACGTTTTGTCTCCAAGTACCCAGGATTCCAGGACGTTCTCACCCAGTCCAGAAAGGTGTCGGCCCATTTCAGACGTTCCTACACAGCCATGGCACGCCTTGCTGACATTCAGCAGCGCTACAACATGCCAGTCAGGCGTTTGATTTCTGACAGCCAGACTCGCTGGAATTCAACGCTCCTTATGTTGGAACGTCTGCTGCAACAACAAAGGGCCGTCAACGAGTACCTTTTTGAACTGGGTGGTAGGACTGGATCTGCACAGCTGGGGATTTTTTTCCCCCGTTACTGGGTGCTTATGCGCGATGCCTGCAGGCTCATGCGACCTTTTGAAGAGGTGACAAATATGGTCAGTCGCACCGAAGGCACCATCAGCGACCTAATACCCTTCGCTTTCTTCCTGGAGCGTGCCGTGCGACGAGTGACAGATGAGGCTGTAGACCAGCGTGACGAGGAGCTGGAAGCGCACGATTTCTGGTCGGAATCACCAGAACGAACCCAGGCACCTGCTGCAACGCAGGGAGAGGTGCCAGAAGTGGAGTCAGAGGAGGAAGGTGGCTTTGTGGAGGAGGAGGAGGAGGACCAACAGGAGCAGGCTTCCCAGGGGGCTAGTGGTGACCTTTTGGGGACCCCTGGTCTTGTACGTGGCTGGGGGGAGGAGACCGTGGATGATGCAGTCCTTGATAATGAGGAAGCGGAGATGGATAGCTCTGCATCCAACCTTGTGAGAATGGGGTCTTTCATGCTGTCATGCCTGTTGAAGGACCCCCGTATCAAGAGGCTTAAGGAGAAGGACCTGTACTGGGTCGCAACGCTACTAGACCCTCGGTACAAGCATAAAGTGTCAGAAATGTTACCAACATACCACAAGTCCGAAAAGATGCGGCATTTACAAACCAGCCTGCAAAACATGTTGTACAATGCTTTTAAGGGTGATGTCACTTCAGGAACTCATCAACATTCCAGGGGCAGAGGTGCCAGTAATCCTGCCACGAGCACACCTGCAAGGACAAAGCCCTTTGGCCAGTCTGTAACGTCAGACATGCAAATGTTTTTCTGTCCAAGGCAGCGCCACAACCCTTCTGGATCCACCCTCAAAGAACGCCTCGACCGGCAGGTAGCGGACTACCTGGCATTAACTGCAGATATCGACACTCTGAGGAGCGATGAACCCCTGGACTACTGGGTGCGCAGGCTTGATCTGTGGCCAGAGCTGTCACAATTTGCCATGAACCTCTTGTCTTGCCCAGCCTCAAGTGTGCTCTCAGAAAGGACCTTCAGTGCAGCAGGAGGGATTGTAACTGAGAAGAGAACTCGCCTAGGTCACAAAAGTGTCGATTACCTGACCTTTATTAAAATGAATGAGGGGTGGATCTCGGAGGGTTACTGCACGCCGGAAGACTTGTTCTGACTTCTATGCAGCTGTCCTTCTCTTCAAGCCTCATGACTCCACACACAGCTGTCCTTTAGCGTCCTCCTCCTCCCTCCGCCACCGTTACAAACTAGGGTGCAAACCCTACTGGTTTAATTTTTTCTGGCCTCTGTGCTTCAGTGGCTGCAACCAAAAAAACTGGGCAAACAATGTCTACAAGGTCAACGTATGGCAAAAAATGACTATTTTCAGCATTTATATGGCATATTTTTTCTGGCAACTGTGCTTCAGTGGCTGCATCCAAAAAAATGCATATTTTCTGCATTTATATGGCATAATTTTTCTGGCCTCTGTGCTTCAGTGGCTGCAACCAAAAAAATGCATATTTTCTGCATTTATATGGCATAATTTTTCTGGCCTCTGTGCTTCAGTGGCTGCAACCAAAAAAATTTATGTTTTCAGCATTTATATGGCATAATTTTTCTGGCAACTGTGCTTCAGTGGCTGCGACCAAAAAAATGACTATTTTCAGCATTTATATGGCATATTTTTTCTGGCCTCTGTGCTTCAGTGGCTGCGGCCAAAAAAACTGGGCAAACAATGCCTACAAGGTCAACGACGTTGACCTTGTAGGCATTGTTTGCCCAGTTTTTTTGGCCGCAGCCACTGAAGCACAGAGGCCAGAAAAAATATGCCATATAAATGCTGAAAATAGTCATTTTTTGCCATACGTTGACTCAACGTATATGGCAAAAAATGACTATTTTCAGCATTTATATGGCATATTTTTTCTGGCAACTGTGCTTCAGTGGCTGCGACCAAAAAAATGCATATTTTCTGCATTTATATGGCATAATTTTTCTGTCAACTGTGCTTCAGTGGCTGCGACCAAAAAAATGCATGTTTTCTGCATTTATATGGCATAATTTTCTGGCCTCTGTGCTTCAGTGGCTGCAACCAAAAAAGTTTATATTTTCAGCATTTATATGGCATAATTTTTCTGTCAACTGTGCTTCAGTGGCTGCGACCAAAAAAATGCATATTTTCTGCATTTATATGGCATAATTTTTCTGGCCTCTGTGCTTCAGTGGCTGCAACCAAAAAAATTTATATTTTCAGCATTTATATGGCATAATTTTTCTGGCAACTGTGCTTCAGTGGCTGCGTCCAAAAAAACTGGGCAAACAATGTCTACAAGGTCAACGTATGGCGAAAAATGACTATTTTCAGCATTTATATGGCATATTTTTTCTGGCAACTGTGCTTCAGTGGCTGCGTCCAAAAAAACTGGGCAAACAATGCCTACAAGGTCAACGTATGGCAGTTGTTTAAAGAGAACAGTAGATTACTAGCCAGCAAAGCTACCTAAGCTAAAATGTCCCTCAAATCCCTGCAGACTTCTGTCCCTCCAATACAGAGCAGTATCAAGCAGATTACTAGCCAGCAAACTTACTATCATCTGTCCCTGAAATCACTAACAGCTCTCCCCCTACACTATCTCTTCCAAGCACACACAGGCAGATTTTTCAGATACATTTTTGCCCTTGATCCCCCTCTGGCATGCCACTGTCCAGGTCGTTGCACCCTTTAAACAACTTTAAAATCATTTTTCTGGCCAGAAATGTCTTTTCTAGATGTTAAAGTTCGCCTTCCCATTGAAGTCTATGGGGTTCGCGAACCGTTCGCGAACCGCTCGCGTTTTTGCGCAAGTTCGCGAATATGTTCGCGAACTTTTTTTCCGACGTTCGCTACATCCCTAGTCAGAACCTCATATTAGGCAGCAACAAGGATGCTAATACAAATGCCTACTTAAACACACTTTTATAAACTGTTCTGTTTTAGTTGGGAATCCAAACATATTCTGAACTATTTACATACATAATGACAACCCCACAAATCCACATCGTATTGTATTTGGTTCCAACTGGTTTTCAGGAGCTGAAGAGTGTACTTCTCCAGTCTGATCTGCACCTAACCCGCAATGGTTGCCAAATTGCAACCCAAACCCAGTAGCAGTAAACCTGCAGGTCGCCATGGGTTTTGGGTCAACTCACACATCACTAGTTCCTTCAACAGTTAGCCTCTTGAGGAAAGATATACAGTTTGTAATCTTATTTTAATGTTGTGCTAGTTACAGGATATGCTGAATATACAGTATCTCACCTCTGGTGCAGCTCTGTTCCTACGTATGCACTGTAAGACATCCCATCAAGCCACTTGTTTAAGTTGTTAAAACATCATTATTTGAACAGAACCAAATACTGACTAGTAAAACTGGCTAGTCTTGAATTATCACATGAACTGGACCTGTATGAAACACTTATAATGCTACAGTTGTTAAAAGGGTCTAGTAACCCACAGCAACCAATCTACACTCGTTTAAAGGCAGATAACCAGTAGATTGCTACTTGCTAGTTACTTTACTAGACTTGTTGCAAGCTTTGTGACATTTATTATGACACAAAAATCTGCATAATAATAGTCCTTTTAAAATTAAACATGAAATCCAATTTCTATTTTTTATTAAAGCATTCATAGCTGTTGTAAGCTCATTTAAACAACTCAGCTGTCAATCAAGTATTGTCTGCCCTTCCTTTATGCCTTAGGCCTTAGGCATAGAGGCGGGGCAGACAATTGCTTTCACTTTCCATTCAGCACTTCCTAGATGTCACTGCTCTCCCCACATTGCCCTATTCTCTTCACCGTTTAATTGTGTAGCCAGGGCATGGAAATAGACATCAGGTCCCCCATTCTGGTGCACAAACAAGATTCTGAGATGAGGCAAGGCTTGCCTTAATACCAGTGTCCAGAAAATGGCTGCTGCCTGCTTGCTATAATTATGAATTCCCAGACTGAAGGAAACAAGATTCAAAAAATTGATATAGTGTAATTAAAGCTCATTTTGCTTGACTAATGTGATAAAATTGTTTTTTTGGGTTTCGGGTCCCCTTTAACCCCATAGTCTATAAATAAATCTATAGAAATAGGTTGAAATGATATTCCATGTAAAAACAAAATCACTGAGTGGTGTGAGCCATTTCATAACTCACTAACAGTCAGAAGTCAGTAGACTTTTCCTTCATTCCATCACAGTGAGCATAGCCATGGAAACCTTGCCAGCACCTTGTTTGTACTTCAGAATTTTCCCTAATGGAATAGGTCCTCTGGATTAAGTTTATAGGAACAGATGTCAACGAAAGTCAAATAAAAAATGCATAATTGCTTTAATGAGTCTTTTACATTTCCCCTTTCTAAAACTATTTATACAGTAACCTGATTGAGCCTATTTGCTTAATTGCTTTGCATAACATTGCTCTTTCATCCCCCAATTAGAAATCCAAACAAAATATAAATGCATTTCTCATTTACTTAAAATCCTATTCTCTTGCGTATAGGATCGGAAAACATTAAATCTAAACTTGTCATTACAGCATTTAATGAAAAGTACATTCAAGTTACGGTGGGGTAAATATTTGTTTAAGGCTTAGTACTGAAAATATAATTACTCCAGATACAAAATCATTTAGTTAAAGAGGGAGTATAATCATGAATTGCTATTAATTTCGGAAACAGGGAATTTCTAAATAGTATGTTGTCTTCACCATTGAAGATTTTTTTTAGCAAAAATTGTTCATTCAAAGCCAAGTTTTTTAAACACAAATTTTCAAGGTTTGTTGAAGGCAAAACTCAACTCAACTAAAAAAAAAAAAACAGCATTTTAAGCAGGCAATGTAGAAGCGATTCAAATGTCAAGCTATTTTTCAGTTTCAGTTTTCAAGACATTAAAAAAATTGGCATTGTTTGTAAATGAAGTATAGAATGAAATTTCACTGCATTCCAGTTTTTTTCTTGTTCACATTTTGTCACAAATAAGCAAACACTTGAGGCTTTTAAGTTTTTGAGGTTTTTTAGAAAAATTAAAAATAGGAATTTCTATAAATCTGTAGCACAATAGAGGCAAGGTGGGGCACAGAGGACTTGTAGATGTACCCCACTGCACTGTTTTATGGTTTAAAGGAATTGTTCAGTATAAAAATAAAAACTGGGAAAATAGGCTGTGCAAAATAAGAAAAGTTTTCAATATAGTTAGTTAGCCAAAATGTAATGTATAAAGGCTGGAGTGACTGGATGTATAACATAATAGTCAGAACACTTCTTCCTGCTTTGCAGCGTTCTTGATTTCCACTGATTACCAGGCAGTAACCAATCAGTGACTTGAGGGGGGGCACATGGGTCATAACTGTTTGCTTTTGAATATGAGCTGCATGCTAAGGATCAATTGCAAACTCACTGACCAGTTATGTCCTATGTGGGCCCCCTTCAAGTCACTGACTAACTCGGAGTTAGAGGGCTCCAAAGCAGGAAGTTGTTTTTCTGTTCTGCTATGTAAGGCATCCTCTCACTTCAGCCTCTATAGATTACATTTTTGGCTAACTAATTATATTGAAAAGATTTTTTATTTTGCACAGCCTATCTATTAACCCAGTTTTTATTTTTACACTGAACTGTTCTTTTAAGGGGAAATTGGCCAATTTATTTGCACAAAAATATTTCTTTACTTAAAGGGAATGTCATAGCAAAAAAGTAATTTTTACCTAATAAAAGAAAATGTAATTCTAAGCAACTTTGCAATATACATTCATTACATTTTTCTATGGTTTTAAAGTTATTTGTATATGTATTGCTATTGAAAGTAGTGTTTATCTGTCCCTTCTATTCTCTGCCGTGGTGGCACAGTCTGTTGAAACAATGAAAGATAATTCAGTTAGGACTTAAGCAAATGCTGCTTTCAATAGCAAATGTTTTTACATATAATTTTAAAAGTACTGAAAATGTTTAATAAATGTATATTGGAAAGTTGATTAGACTGTTGTTTTCTTTTTTTACGCATATTTTTATTTTGGGGTTGACTTGCCCTTAAGTCAACAAGGGTAAGAAAGACAGGACATTTTTCTGTAGGCACCTAGCATCTCAAAAACATTTGGGGCTCAATGTAAAAGGGCAAAAGGTGTATTATATTGTATAATAATAGTTATTTTAGTATATTCTTCAAAGATATCTAACTTGCAGCCCTCCAGCTGTTGTTGTACTTTAATTTTCAGTACTCTACATGGAGATGTTGCTCAACAATATCTGGAAAATTCCAGATTTATGTATTTTTCTGCCACCCATCCTTTTCACATTATAAGTGCCCACTCCTTCTCCTTCAGTCATGTAAGACATGACCCAAAAAAACTCAGTAATTAATGTACACTATGATAAAAGAATAACTTCTTTCTTTTAAAATGATGTAGAACATTAACTATTTTATCTCCATTATTTTATTTAAAGCTGCTTTTAAAGAAATCTGCCCTGGTGGTATGGGCTACACGGTCCCTAACATGCCCAGGAATCCAATACGTGTGCTACCTCCTAACAGACCCATCACAGTGCAACCTCCAGTTCGAACAACACGTGCACCAATCGTTACAAAGGAAGAACCCATTGAAGCACTGTCCGTCTCTGTGCCTGAACGGAAAGGTATAGAACAGGGAACAACAATACTCCAGAATGTCTGTGAGCTGAAGCCCCATAGCTTTAAAGAAATCTGCCGGTTATAGTCACAGCATCTAGAAATATGTCACTCATCATCTATGAAGTAAAATATTAGTTATAAGTTGAGACTATTGATTTCATTTGTGGCTTACTGAATTTTGCGTATAATAAGAAATGTACCGCTCCCTTAAAATAAAAGTATATAAGAAGTCATTTAGGAGTTCTCTGAGTTGGCCTTGTGCTTTTATATGGTCATGGAACTCCTTGGCAACTTGTTATGTCCCTAAAATTTACAACTGGTCATACAATTATATAGCAGTAAATACTGCAGTCACAAAAGAACTACTGTCACAGTATTTATTACTGCTTACTACATATGCATAGTTCTGTTACAGTTCTGTTGCTAGTATCAGAAATTATTCCGTTTTAACCATGTGTATTTTCATTGATTCTTTCAGATGAAGCTACAGATGATGAACAGGTATGGTGACAAAAAAAACCCAAGCATACCTTTATTAATAAGGGAGCTAATCCCTCCCTAAACCTGTCCCACTGCTCCTCCTAATTCTACAATATAGATAACGAAAACTGCAGAAAGACAAGGCTTCACCAATGAGAATGCTGCTTACAATTGTCATGTCACTCACCTTACTTTTAGCTTACATACAGTGATTGTTATTTTACATTTGTGGTTTTACACTGTAATCAGAAATCAGGACAGAGGACACAATGCCATTTAGTTCTGTCTAGTCCTGTGAGAAAAACTTCCAGTTCAGTTTTAAGACAGATTGGAGCTGGATTTATAGAGATCAGTGGGAATTCTGAATGGAAAATACTTTTGGATCAGTTGTCAATAGTTCCTAACAAATTTGTAACCTGATATTTACAGAAAAATATGTAAATAGTAATAGTCCTAACAAGTGACTGTTCTTATATTTCTATATAATTCTAATAGGACCGCCTCTTACGAACCCATACTCAGGCACAAAATTCTTGTACCATTAGTGAGCACCAATTACACAGGAATGGGATCTGTTATCCCATAGAATAGTGCTGTCCAACCTCTGTGATACCGAGGGCACGAAAATTGCTGACCTACATGGTGGAGGGCAGATAATGGAAGCCAGTGTTGACCACTTCCTGTTTTTAAACCACACCTACTTTAAACCACACCCATGTTATGGCAAGAACTTTTAACATCATGTCCACATTAAACTTTTTGGGGTTAGTCTTTGCCTCTGCTGCAGTGCTCTCCTCATTTGCAATCTTTGCGTTGCATCCGCACTGCTGTTTTACAACATTTATTATAGTGTCTATATTCGTTAAATATATATTCATTAAAAATTACAGTCTGAATTTGAGGTGTAAATAATGCAGGGGCCATTTAATCTCAGTACTGATAACTTTTAGAGCTTGCACAAGCTAAGCAGTCACATCAGGCAGACTTTCATATGGGGGGGGCACACAAGGGGGCATTGTGGGCTACCAGTTGGACAGCATTGCCATAGAAAGTCCCATTGCTTTACCTTAGAATAGGCTATATGGTGGGTTTGACAAGGAGTAGATGTATAAATTAGCATTTAGGGATAATTCACAGTCATTGATGTAACTAAAGGCATCTGGGCAGAGATGAGGCAGTAATCACATGAATGTATTAATATAACAATATATGTTTATATAGGCACATGTCCCATTTGAAGGGAGACGTGTAGAAGGTGGACAACCTCCGGTTTCCCCAGGAATATCAACCCTGAATTTAGATGGACAATTCAGAGGTAAAACTCTAGAAATACTTCTACTATTCCTGCATTTCCTGACTGGTAACCTGTCCCCTCTGCCCCACCTAGCAGCATATGATCCCAAACCCTGTCCCTTCGTGAGTTCAGGTTGCCACCCAAATGCCAGGTTAGGGATTTTTGTCTGCAGCTAAATGAAACCGTGACTATTCTATCACATTTTTTTTAAATAAGCTAGTGCTTACGAATAAAATACACAGCTGCAGAAAAAGTCACATGAGTTTTGTCACTTTTTATTTTTAAGGCGGTCACTTTTCCCCCCCATGAACTCAAATATTGATGAATCTGTCTCCAATTCTTCATTTTTCTTTCACATTAATTTGTTGTGTTTGTCACAGTTGTTGTGGAAAAAACATCACCACCCGTTCCTGTTGCCTTGGCCCCAGATGTGTCTACAGCAAGTGCTAGCCAAGTTATCGCCCCTACTCAAGTAACAGGTACTTATCCACACACAGCAAATACAAGCACACTGGCTCATAAAAATATTGTGGCAGAACTAGGATAATCCTGTTCTGATGCGTCTGCCTAAGCCAGTATTGTGATCCAATCCATGGAGCCATTTATTATGAATGCATTAATGTAGTGTGACATGTTTACTCCATGCAAAGAACAGTGTGCATGCTTTATGCAAAAATATGAATATATGTTTTGTTTTAGTTGCATTCATTCAATATGTTTCACTCTTTATAGTGTTTAGTATTTATAATTCTGATTTTGCTTTATGTTTCCTCATTCTTTAGAGATCAATGAGTGTGTTGTAGATGGTGATATATGTGGAGAGGGTAACTGTATCAATCTACCAGTGGGATACACGTGTTTATGCTTCGCAGGATATAAACTGAATGAGCAGAAGACCAAATGTGTTGGTAAGCAATCCTTCAAGCCATCCATACCATGTACCCATTATTCCCATTATTACACAAGGTTATAATAATGGCAATTCGCCACTGTATTTATAAAGGGAGTTTGGTTATTTTCCACTTAGACTGAAAAAGATTCCTCTCCTTGTTTGATGTCAGTTAAGAAGATATATGAGGAATGAGGCCAGTGATAAGTAGTCATTAAAAATGTGCACGTAATAACCAGGTTCCTGAGCATTGAGCATTTTTGTGATGCTAACAATAGGGCAGACCACAACATTCCTTACTACACTCAACATGCACCAGACCCACGTTCCTCTATTGCTCCTTGGCCTGTAAATGGGGCATATACAATTAAGGGAGTTATTGAGAATCAACAAGATCCAGTATTGAAAAAAGGAGCAGTGCCCAGATTACCAAAATAGATTCAATAATATAGTTTGGTTGATTGGACCATTGCATAGTGCATAATGTATATCAGGTTTGTGGATATTAAATCATGTAACTGTAATTGGGGGAATCATGCCTGTGCTGATAAAGATTAATAATCTATGTAGTATACATAGAGTTTATATTTTAAATAACTGCCTTTTGAATAATTTGACAAATGAAATAACCTAAGAGCAAGGGAAAAGTATAAAGGAAATACAAATCTTTTTAATTCTCTATATATAATGTATAACATAAAAACAGTGGGTAGTGCTTCTTCCCTGCAAGATTTGGGTATTGAGTTTAATCCTGTCTTGATTGTATGTATGTGTGTATGTTCTCCCTATGTCTGTATGGGTTTCCTTTGTGTACTTCTGTTTCTTCCCACATTCCAAAACATGTATGGGCAGTTTCCAATAAAACTCGGCACTATATAAATACCAGAAAATAAAACAACCCTTGCCCACTCTGTTGGACTTTGGGTTGTGTGAGTGTGTGGGGGGGGGGGGGCAGAGTGGGTTGGCTCAGCCTAAATACCAATATTTTCCTATACTGTATGTATAACCTTGTTTTGGGCCATGTGGGGCTTTAAATGAAAAATTCCATCCAAGCCATTTTTTGCATAAAAACAGTGCAGCTCAATATCTGTATTGTACGGCAATATATCTGTGAATGAAAACATAAAAATAGGAATATCAGTAATGAGATTTGAATTTATGATTTCTGACGACTTTTCAGACATCAATGAATGCGCCGAGGATCCTCAGCTCTGCTCCCATGGCCGATGTGAAAATACAAAGGGAAGCTTCCTGTGCATTTGTCATTCTGGATATATGGCTAATGAACAGGGAACTGACTGTGTTGGTAAATATCATTGTCATTTTTATATCAGTTATATTTTCAGATTGTTTGAGGGAAAAATGGTGAAATCCAAAATGTCAGTGTAGTAAAACTACCTCCTGACTTTTTCAGCTTTTCAGCCTGACTTATCTTGTTACTGGGTAAATTAAAATGACAATTTTTTTAAAGTTGCACCGCACCACAGAATATCACTCATCATAGGAGAGGGATCCATTTTCAAAGATCCTGCATTATGCTGAAAAATAACACATGAATAGAAGAAAGGTGCTGCATTATTACATATGGGATGAAATGGTCTGGAATGTGTTATTACTACATTAGAAAACTTTAGGAAAACAATAGCATGTTCATGCAGTAAATCTTGTTATTGGTAAATTTTACTATTATACTTAAAGATACTGAGAGTGGTCATTTTCAGTAGCAACATGCTGTTTATAGGGGATTTAAAGGGAATGTCAACCTAAAAAAAATATTTTTGCCTAATAAAAGAAAACATTATTCTAATTACTTTTGCAATGTACATTTATTAAAATGTTTGAATGGTTTTTAGGTTATATGTACATGCATTGCTATTGAAACCAGTGTTTGTCCCTTTCGATTCTCTGTCCTGGTTGCTCAGACTGTTGATATAATGTAAGACAAGGCAGCTGATTAACAGACCTGTCTTTGCTGGAGAACTAAGGGGCAGATTTATCAAGGGTCGAAGTGAATTAGAGGGAATTTTCAAAGTAAAAAAATTCAAAATTCGAAGTAATTTTTTGAATACTTCGACCATCGAATAGGATACTACAAATTTGAATTTACTTCGATTCTAAGTAAAAATCGTTCGACTATTCGACCATTTGATAATCGAAGTACTGCATCTTTAAAAAAACTTCGACTTCAATACTTCGCACCTTCCAGAGCAATTGTCTATGTTTTTTGTATTCAAAGGAAAATCGTACAATAAAATCGTTTCGAAACTTACGATTCGAAGTATGATCGTAGTCCGATCATACTACAATCGGAATATGATCGTACGATGAATAAAATCCTCCGACTTCGAATTCGAATGTCGGAGGATTCTATTCGATGGTCGAATTTCGAAGTATTTTCCAGTTCGAAAATTAAACAAAGGCTGCTTTCAATAACAATTGTTTCTAGAAATAATTTTAAAAGCACTGAAAATGTTAAATAAATGTATATTGGGAAGTTGCTTAGAATGGTGTTCTCTTTTTTTATGCTATTTTTTATTTTGGGGTTGACTTGCCCTTTAATGTCAGTATGTCAATATTATACAAACTTGGATTTAATGAGAATACCATCCCTGGATTCTGAGACATCTGTGTACATTTGTTTTCTAGATGTGAATGAGTGTCTGAGACCACACGCTTGTGAGGATGGTGGGCAGTGTATTAACACAATCGGTTCTTTCCGTTGTGAATACTGTGAAAAAGGATTCCGCAAGAACCAAAGGGGTGAATGTGAAGGTGAGTCCAAATTATCCTAGCAACCATGCAGTGACTTGAATGAGAGACTGGAATATAAATAGGAGAGGGCATGAATAGAAAGAATAGTAATAAAAATGAGTAATAACAATTCATTTGTAGCCTTACAGAGCATTTGTTTTTTAGATAGAGGTGTCAGAAGAAAAAAGCAAATAAATCAAAAACTATAAAAAAGAAAAAATGAAGTTCAATTGAAAGTTGCGTAGAATTAGCCATTCTATAACATACGGAAAGTTAACTTAAAGGTGAACTGTCCCTTTAAACAATAGGACCCACGCGTTTTCAAACATGGAGTTTTCTGCTACAGTTTCACCAGGTGACACTGCTTACTAGCTAGTGGGGTGTGATTTAGACCACTCAATATCTCTGGCTAATTGCAAGGTCACTTTCACAGCAGATTTGGTTTAGCAAGTAGCACCATGCAGCGGTAATGACAAAATATGGAATCAGTCACATGTTGGTTCCATAGTGGTTAAATGGATGCCACATGCTTTCAGAGCTGGGCCCCATGTCACCATCCATTCTTTAAAGGTAAAATATTTTCCATATGTCATACGTCAACAGGGCACAAAACAGTCCTGGAACTGCTTGAAACATATGGGGGCAAATTTACTAAAGGGCGAAGTGACTAATACGTGACCTCATTTTGGTACTTCGCCAATTTACTAACAGTGACTAGCATACCTTCATTAGCGAAGGAGATCGACACTAGCGGTACTTTGCTCCCTAACGCATGGCGAATTTACTCTCTAGCGAATGGACGTAACCAGGCAGCCATCAGGGGGGGAGAGGGGGGACAAGTGTCCCGGGGCTGAAGGCCATGCCTCTGCTTGCGAAGTCCCGAACAGCCGAATGCGGAAGTGCCGCACATACGAAGTCCTAAGCGGCGGAAAGACCCGAAGTCACGAAAGGAGCCGACACTGAAGTCCTGAAGCGGCGAAAAGAAACAAAGTCATGAAAGGAGCCGACACTGAAGTCCTGAAGCGGCGAAAAGACCCGAAGTCACGAAAACAGCTCTAATTGAAGTCCTGAAGCCACGAGTTCAATTCTACTGACACCAATGTGTTGTTTTTTTTAATCCCCTGGCCACCAATGTTTTATTTTAATAATCTATAGGCCCCTGCCACCAATTTTTTTAAAAAAAATATTTTATGGGGCCCCAATTTTTTTTAACTTGTAAGGGGGGGCCCTGGCGCAAAGGTTTTTTTAAAATAATTTTTGGGGCCCCAATTTTTTTTAACTTGTAAGGGGGGCCCTGGCGCAAAGGTTTTTTTTAAAATAATTTTTGGGGCCCCAATTTTTTTTAAACTTGTAAGGGGGGCCCTGGCGCCAATGTTTTTTTAAAAAATTATTTTTGGGGCCCCAGTTTTTTTTTACTTGTAAGGGGGACCCTGGCGCAAAGGTTTTTTTAAAAAAATAATTTTTGGGGCCCCAATTCTTTTTAACTTGTAAGGGGGGCCCTAGCACCAATGCTTTTTTTAAAAAAAAATTTTTATGGGGGGCCCTGGCTCCAATGGTTTTTTTTTTTACCTTATAACAGGGCCCTGACCATCAATATGTGTGGGGGGGGGTTACTTTTTTAGCGCTAATGTCTGCGTGGTCTTTTAATTGTGATGTGGAGTGGGCGGGGTCAGGGCTGGGGCTTGGGCGGCAGGGTGGTCGGGGCCCAGGGGGCCCGGGTGGGTGTTGAATGGGGCCCTGTGATTTCTAATGGCGGCCCTGGGCATAACTAAGCAAATTCACTAAGATGCGGATTTTACTGAACGTTACCTCTTGCGCTGGACCTCAGACCAGGTGAAAAAGTGATAGGCTGAAAAAGAGCATGATTTTTGCTTGGGGTAACCGGCTTCCCCCCTACATTTCCTAACATATGGCACATAAACAATATACTGGGCTCATATGTAGGGCGATATAACAACTCTATTTTATTTTATTAAGGTTTCCCAGGCTTGTGTAGTGTAATGTATTTGCTGCAACGTATATGTCCATTCAACTTTAACTTCCCGCCGTATGCAAATTAGCAAACGCTAGCGCAACTTCGCTTCGCGCAGTAACAGTAGCGCAACTTCGCCAGCGTTCAGCGCCCTGGACGCAACTTCGGATTTTAGTGAATTAGCATTGTCCTGGCGAATCTACGCATGGCGAAGTGTTGCACTGTGAGCAAAGCCATCGGCAAAGCCATCGCTGGCGAATTTTCCGAGATTAGTGAATTTGCCCCATGGAGGTCATCTATCTTGGTAATTTACAATCACAAAGGGGCACAAAATTGCACGAGGGGCAGAACACAGAAAAAACTGAATGATATACAAGTAAGAGAATGGGTAGTGTCTGGGGTCCCTACCTGCCTCTCATGAATACAGCACTACTAAAGTGAGCAGCACATTATTCATGACAGTTAAATACAGAGCTGTGTATTTCACCTATAAGAATGAAGATTAAGGCTGAATTAAAACAAAATCAAAATTATATCACAATATCTGACTTCACACACGTCACCATTTATATCCAGACTGTTAGTTTCATGCTGGGAGTTGCAGGTCACCAATAACTGCAGGTCCACAGTTTGATGATCAAATCTAACATTTCACTGACAGCATTCATATGACAAAAACAAAAAAAAAAAACTTTCCACAAATTCACACTCGCAAAGTTGGAAGCAAAACTGTCACATCCGCTAAATTAAGCAAAAGTAATTTGGTTGCTCATTGATCCATATTAAAGGAATCCCTGACAGGATATGCAGATGAATTGGAATTCTTCCATTGAAATGAAGGATGTCGCTGTTTTGTGATCGTTGTATTCTTGAAAGGACTTGTCAGAGCGGCTAAAACACACCTAGGTTACATTCTTGTGTTATCCCAGTTGGCAAATGTCACACTGCTTGAACATTTCATTTCAGGTTTCATTGCTTGCCTCCCATCAGGATATTAACTTTGCTGTAAGGGCACCATGGCAATTACAACCTGCTCAGCTCTCAGTGAACGCTCTGAGATTAAAAAGTTAGCACTTATGGATAGATATCACAGAGATATAACAAAATGATTCAAATAGAAATATTTCTTGTGGTAACTGCATTTATTTGACTATTCAAGAGCCACTGTATTCCAAAATGTGCCTATGCTTAGAGAAATAGTGTTGTACAGTAGAAGGCATGCCCAAAGTGTTTCATTCCTGCTCACATTTGTTCCAGTATCAATTACAATAAACAATCAGCATGAGTTGTAAGGTAATGCACCCATTACACAATTGAAAGAAAATGATAATAATATAGGAGGGCAGATGGGAACAAGGACAGTTTCTACCAAAGGGGAGGCATAGGGAGGTTAAAATATTAATATGCATTTTGCTTTTGCAAAAAAAAAGAACATTAAAACCCAGTTCTTGCGATTTTTCTTTTTACTGAAGGTCAAAGTAGGTAATATTTGCAACTGACAAGTATTTCCAGAGCTCAATTATAATTTCAGGTTAAAACAGAACATTTAAAGTCCATGTAGAATTTGAAGAACTTAATTTTGGACACAAGACTAATGTAAGAAAGTGGGGAAAATGATAAAGTGTTCTGCTGTCACTCAGCATGCTAGAGTAAAAGGGAGCGCCATGGTGTGTTTTGGGGTTTTCCGGATAATGGATCTTTCTGTAATTTGGAATAACCAAATCTACTATAAAATCATGTAAACATTAAATAAACTCAGTAGGCTGGTTGCGCTTCCAATAAGGATTAATTATATTTCAGTTTGGATCAAGCAAAGTACTGTTTTTTTATTACAGCGAAAATCTTTATTATTTTTAAAAATTTGGATTATTTGGATAAAATAAAGTCTATGGGAGATGGCCTTTCCGTAATTCAAAGCTTTCTGGATAATGGATCCCATACCAGTACATGGATTTACCATGTAGATATGGCCTACATCTTATTCCTTAAATTCCCAGAGAAAACAGACTACTCATGCTGCATTAGCAGGGGACCTGGGGACCCATATGTAGAAGTCAACTAAGTTCTAAAAAATTCTAAGGAGTTTCTCATTGATCTCCATTTACAGTTTTTCTGTTTCAACCTTTTTATATTTGCATAAAAATTTCAAATCGAATACTTCCATTCAATATAACCAATAGTAAAGAACATTAAAGGAGAAGGAAAGCTACGGAGGCATTTTATTGCCAATAGATTAGCTGCAATAGTACAAGCGAGAATGCTATATTTATTCTGTGGAATGTTTTACCATACCTGAGTAAAAAGCTCTAGAAACTCTCTGTTTGTTTAGAATAGGAGCTACAGTATTAATGTGGTGTGACATCACTTCCTGCCTGAGTCTCTCCCTGCTCTGGGCTCAGATTACAGTAGAGAAGGGAGGGGTGGGGGGAGAGGAGCAAACTGAGCATGCTCTTGCCCAGGGCAATGAGGTTTAAGCTGAAAGCAGGAAGTCTGATACAGAAGCCCATGTGTACACAATAGAAGGAAAGAAATGCAGTATTTCTTTTGACAGGGGACTCAGAGCAACATTACTTTGGGGGTTTACTGGTATATTTAGATGGGCCTTTCTGATAAGGCTTACTTAGTTTTAACCTTTCCTTCTCCTTTAATCGATTTGGCTTACTATGACTTTTCCTCCTAGATATTAATGAGTGTCTGAACGAATTAACTTGCCCACACGATAGATGCGTTAACAGTGTGGGCTCCTATGCTTGTGTTCCTTGTCCAGATGGATTCAATGGACTAAATGGACAGTGTTTTGGTAAGACAAACTTTCCGTTTTTTCATAATTGGTCTTAATTCTGCTGTTTAATTCTAATGAAATATAAACGTTATTCATAGCTCCATAGATTTTTAGGATAATTTGGTGGTTTGGGGGTCCAGATTTATTGGAAATGGATTGGAAATGGTATGTTACTGCCCTAAACAGTGGTAAGACAACAATAAAATTAGTTCTCAGTTATGTAGATGTAAAGAGTTAAATCAGTTACAATATTTAGGACAGATTCACTAATTATTGTATCTTGATGTATTCATGTTATTTGTTTCCTATTCAGACATTAATGAATGCCAGGAAGATACCTCACTGTGTGCCAATGGTCACTGCTCCAATCTTGAGGGATCCTATAGGTGCACATGTCACAGGGGGTATGATGTAACCTCCGATGGCAAGCAATGTATAGGTAATAATGTTTTTCAATGTCAGCTTTCCTTCACTCAATATACTTAGATGGGGAATACAGATTTTGTAGAGAACACAGTGATATTACTGGTGCCACTTGGAACTATAGATGTAGACACCACCCAGATATATAGGGCTGGATTTAATTTAGTGAGAAAAAGGTTTTTCACTTGAAAACTCATGGATAAGGTTCAATTTGAGATACCATTCAATTCAGAAAAACATATCTCACGGTGTTTATTGAAGTTGGGTAAAACTGGGACTGAATTAGGAGAAAAGTTTTTTTCTCCATAAATGTATTCTTGTCCATGAGTTTTCACCTGATAAATCAGGAGATAACTGATAAATCATGAGATAAGATTTCTAAAAAATTATTTGTAAGCAAGTCATAAGAAATATTTGTGCTTGTGGCCAGTGGATTCTATTTTTTCATGTATATCAAACCTTGTCAGACACTGTCCTTATCCTATGTTACACATACAGCATACTTTTCACTGTGCAATCTATTTTTACCAAGTCTGGAAATAAAAGTTGGAAATGGAAAGTTAAAAATGGATGTGAATGCTGCGGCAGCTGCCAATACAACCTTACTGGGCACAGTGTTCTGTTTGTTTCCTTTAAGAACCAAGCTGGAAACAAATAGAGAAATATTTTTTTTGTACTTCTGCCTTTTGGCATAATAAACAGTGCAGCTAATTATAATAATTCTTATGATATTGTTTAACCTTTATTAATGTAGCACACGTCTCCCTTAAGCCTTTACATTGGCAGTTTTATTGGGAAAGTTTGTCCAAAAGTCTACAGCTGGTCCAACCATTGGATCAAATGGGCGCCTATGCAAACCCATCTCTTGCCCAAAGGGAATTTTTAGGCCAACACAATGGATATCTGCCCGAGCCCCAATCAGACATTGTTTGGGCCTATGAAAAGGGAAATTAAAATTATCTTTTAGTATATTGTAGAATTTTTTTAGTTTTTTTTTCTTTTGAATTATGTGCCTTAGTATTTTGCCTCTTTCCAATTTAAAATGCTGCGGGGGCCACTGACAAGGGAGAAGTAGAGAAGGAAGGATAGAAGAAACAAAATTGTGGAGATTAAGAAGGATTGCCTGGTTGCAACCACAAAGTTAAATAGCTCAAAAGTCCCAAAAAGAAAACACGAGAATACATTTCTTTAGGATATCACTGATTACATATTACTAAACCTTGATCTGAAGATGAACTACCTCTTTTAGCAGCCAATGTTAAATTGTTATATTATTAACTACCTTTCCATTCCTGCTGCAGCTACATTTGTGGCCAAGTGTGACTTACTGTGACAGATGTACCTCTCAGCTTCATTAGCATAGATGTATGACATTATGTGAAAGTTTTTGTCTGGGTGTACTAGGGCCCACCAAAATATCCAAGTCCCACCTTATAACCATTCATTGTAGCAACTAACAGCTGGTGTTATATAGCTTTAGCCTTCATATCAGCAATGACTGGTAAACCCTCAAATAAATGGTCTTAGAAGATCTTTTAGTTCTAGTAGATGGGCAGGCCAGTACAACTTAGACCATAAAACAATATAAATGTCACTTTGCTCCTCTTAAGAAAGTGAACATCTAGAAGAGAAGACAACCCATATTTTTGTATCTGTTTATTAAAATGATTATTGTATGATGTATAATAGTATTCTGTTTACAGATATAAATGAATGCCAGAGCAGCACTTTATGCTTAAATGGGCTATGCCAAAACACTGATGGTTCATTTGTGTGCTCCTGCCATGAAGGCTATCAACTGGTGCCATCTGGGGATCAGTGCAATGGTATGTATATTACTAAACTTTTAGTCACTGCATTCTGTTTGTGTTAGTGGAAACATTACATGGGAACTTCACATGTAGGCTATTTGTAACTAATGGGTCCTCTGCACCAAGGTCGTGGTAATTAATATTATTATCCCTTTATTTATGTAGTGGCAGCATAGTCTGCATGTTTAATCACTAACATAAGTCCCTGCCTCAGCTGAGTTTACAGCCCAATTTCCCTATCACAGTCAAACACAGTAAGGACAATTTCTACAGAAGCAAATAGCTTGCTTGTATTTTTATGCACCAAACTGATATAGCAAATTTGAAACATGCAAGTTAAGCATATGCATTGGGTGCTGGTCACCACAATGTAGACTATTGGCCTGAGAAATAGGGATGTAGCGAACTGTTCGCCGGCGAACTAGTTCGCGCGAACTTCGACTGTTCGCGTCCGCCGCAAATTCGCGAACGTCGCGCGACGTTCGCCAATAGGCGTTCGCGTCAAAATCGTTCGACCATTTGACCATTCGATCGCTAAAATCGAACGATTGTCGTTCGAATCGAACGATTGAAGCCATTGGATTGAATGAAATCATTCGATCGAATGGCTTCGATCGTTCGATTCGAACGAAAATCGTTCGATCGAACGATTAAAATCCTTCGATCGTTCGAATCGAACGATTTTCGGATGTTCGAAGTTCGCGAACTGTTCGCGAACTGTTCGCATTTTTTGCCGGTGTTCGCGAACGGCGTTCGCGAACACATACTCGGCAGTTCGCTACATCCCTACTGACAAAGTTAATAGCCTGTATGAATGAATATCTGCTGTAAAACAGTTGGAACAACATCAGCATCAAGCAGCTTGTGGCTCTCAACATCTGGTTAGAGATCAATGCCTTAGAAACACAGAAATCCCTTATTCACAAACTAAACACAAATCTCAATTCTATAAAATGTAACTAGATTACATAATGTACGGGTCTAACTACAAAGCATAGGGAGGAAACATCATTATAAAAATATAAATAAGATGAAATAGTAAGTACAAAAGGGGTAATTTATGAACACTCACTAGTACCTGCTCTAAACTTGATGAAAGTGCATATTAAGGTACCTTAAGGTCATTTTATACAAATCAACTCCTGTATTTCCACATGCTTGCCTACGTCATCATTCTGCCTCTTCCGCTGAATAGTCCACATCTGCGCCTGTTGATGGTGTGGAACTCTAGAGGTACCACCACCATGGACCTGATGATAGCTCCAGGGTTCCTTAAACAAGCTGTATCAAAAGGCACACGAGACTTGTGACCAAAAGGCAAGCAAGACCAAGTGAATCCTATGCAAACAACATTTTAAACTCGAGCTCTGAAAGTGACACAACCCCACTCAGAAAATACTCAACTCAGCTTTCACTTGATTTGCATGAAAGCACAATTGCTCCTGTTTTGATGCATTGGGCACATTTACCAAGGACAAAACTTGGAACAAAGCTGCAATTCTGAAAAAAAAACGTGCATTATCTGTAAAGAAAAAATTTTGATTTGTGTTCAAAATTGTACTTTGCACAGTGCACTGTGAGCCAAATATGCAAATTTCCACATGGACTGTTGATTCCATATGGACTCAACGTTTTCAGTTAGTTTCTTCTCTGCTCAAAGTTAGGCAAAATGAATGGCAGCACTATGCGGAAGTGGGAAGAGATTATCCCATTTTGGTGATTTTGGTAAACAAGGGAGGGAGTACGGGCCTTTAGTATTCCATGGTCCCTGAATGCTGCTTACATGTTGGCATAGTATGAGTTCCATGATTATGATTAGTGTCTAAAAACTGTGTACTTGTATACATGTGTTCTTGTATACATTGTGAGTGCCTGTCCTTCACAAATGCATGTTGCCAAACCACTGCAGTCTGAATAGCATAGAGGTGGAAGTGGTGGAAGTAATCACATTAGGCTTGATAAAGGGTCCAGTAGGGCCCGAAACGTTGCCCTTTTGTTTGTTCATATATGGGCTAATAAACACTACGGATTATTGCATCAATTCAAGTGTGCTGCTGGATTTTTTGTTCTGGATGTAAAGTGTACCCAAAAAGCAGGCGAGGGTCTTCCAGTTCAGCACCCGAGACCCACACAGGTTTAATGAAGGTAGAGCACTCCTAATTACTATTACTGAATAGCATAGAGGTGGCAGAGGATTTGAGAAGTAATTAGAGGGCATTACATTGATTTTAACTATTTAATTGGCCAGTGACTCATGATTCTAAGAAATAATAACAGGGGTTATGAGGGGAACTAGATATTGTGTTGGCTGAAATGATAGAGCTCAGCTGCCACATACTTCTCCAGATTCTATTTACCTGGAACCCCCTTGTTTACTCTCTGGGAGGTCCATGGATCTGGTGGCGAGGAGGGGCAACGTTTTACGCTGCAAGGAAAATAAGCACACTTTGCTCTCCTACTGTAGTAAGAACTGTACTTCTTCTTTTTGAGCATATATAACTTGTCAGGGCGATCATTGGCCACCCTAGCATAGTGCCACCTGAGGCTAAGCCACCTTGCCTGGCAGAAACACTTCTGGTAATTATTTCATAAAGCACCTTTTATCTAGAAGAGTCACAAGTAAATATTGCAGCTTTATTATCTGTTTTCTGTTTATTTTTTCCATTTACAGACATTGATGAATGTCAAAATACAGACTTGTGCAGAAATGGACAATGCAGGAATACAAGGGGATCATTTACTTGCATATGTAATCAAGGTTATAAAGTATCTGCTGATGGAGAGCAATGTGAAGGTAAAATTAACTTGTCAATTGGTGCTATGTGTTATGTTGATTCTGTGGAAGTGTACTGTGGAGAACACTGGACCTATGCTTCCTCTAAGCCAATAGTTTCTACACTTTGAGGAAGGTGCAGAGCAGTGCCAGTATAGGACAATCCTTAACCCATTTAGGATGAGAGTGGGGTAGAATGTCTATTTAAATACTCCTAGAAAGCCAGCTCATAGTTAGTTATGGTTTGCCAATCAGCATCAGACTGGGGGTGCTGGGACCCATAGGAGCTGGTGCCTCCTCGAGTGCATTGACCCACTGGGTTTTTCCTGGAGACTGTCAGGTCCAATCCAGCAACGGTTGCTAATGGATTGTTTTCATATGAGCTCAGAGGGCCTGTGCAAATATTGGACCTCTGTGGGGAATTCATCTAAAAAAGTCAGAAAAATCACTGCTCCAAGGTTTTTGAAAGTATGCAATTTCCTACACGGAAGCACATAATAAATTATTGTCAGAAAAATAAATGTCATTTGCTCACACATAATTTGGTCCTTATTTTGGCATGTGTATTGCACACACACAAAACATGTTTTTGTACGCAAAGCCAAGGAAACAATTGGGGGCCGATTCATGAAGCTCGAGTGAAGGATTCGAAGTAAAAAAACTTCGAATTTCGAAGTGTTTTTTGGGCTACTTCGACCATCAAATGGGCTACTTCGACCTTCGACTTCGAACGATTCGAACTAAAAATCGTTCGACTATTCGACCATTCGATAGTCGAAGTACTGCCTCTTTAAAAAAAACTTCGACCCCCTACTTCGGCAGCTAAAAGTTACCGAAGTCAATGTTAGCCTATGGGGAAGGTCCCCATAGGCTTGCCTGAGTTTTTTTGATCGAAGGATATTCCTTCGATCGTTGGATTAAAATCCTTCGAATCGTTCGATTCGAAGGATTTAATCGTTCGATCGAAGGAATAATCCTTCGATCGTTCGATCGTAGGATTTGCGCTAAATCCTTCGACTTCGATATTCGAAGTCGAAGGATTTTAGTTCCTACACAATAACAGATGCATTTGGCAAAGTCATAAATACATATAGCATAAATAATTAAGAGTACAACTTAGAGAGTTACACAGTTCTACACTAGGAGCAGAAAGAAAACATATGATAAACATCTGTTTGAGGAGCTGCAATGGATGGATAGCTGTTTCTCATTTTCCCATGCTTGATAGGAACTAAAAGATAAATTATGTAAAGCAAACATTTCAGAGAAATGATTTCTCATTATTCTGTTTGAAAGCTTTATAAGTGAAGTGTTATGACTCAAAAGAACATAACTGGGTGTAGGATGGATTTATTGATATCAGCGTGTGGTCCTTTGCAATAGATTGGCTTTTATTTTCAGAGGCTTGTGTGCAAATTGAATAACATCACACGCTCTTGTGTTTTTACTTCAGTCCAAAAGAATAGCAATATTTACATTTATTAACAGTATTGAAAAAGAGCCAAAAAGCTTGCCAGTCTTATTATGTGTTGTAGACAGGAATTCTTGCTGTAAACTAAGATGGCTTCTATTAGGATTCATCAGGAAACCTTACATCAAATTTGTAAGGCACTCCACAGTTTGCTAAAACATTAACCTTGTGCCCCAGACCAGCTCATCTCTTTTTTAAAAAAACATGTAGGATATATATATATATATATATATATATATATATATATATATATATATATATATATATATATAAGTCCAAAGGTTTACACCCACACCGATGTTGATATAAATATTACTTTATTAGGAAATCATTAATTATATTGCATCAACGTTTTGGTTCGGAATCTAGAACCTTTCTCAAGATGCTTTTCCCTCTATATATATATATATGTGTGTGTGTGTGCTATTTTGACCAAAGCACCCTTGATCAAAACTGGAGGAAGAGTGCAGGTACTATCTGGACATTTAAATATATATGTATATATATATATATATATATATATATATATATATATATATATCTATGTATATATATATTATATTATATTTTATCATATTTTGTAGGTATGGGATCTGTTATCCATGAAGCTGGAATTACAGGATGGCTGTCTTCTGTAGGCTCTATTCTATCCCAATAATTCAAATGTTTAAAAATGATTTCCCTTTTCTCTGTAATAATACACTGTAAATCAGTATCTTGTACTTGATCCCAACTACGATATAATTAATTCTCATTGGAAGCAAAACCAGCCTATTGGGTTTATTTAATGTTTTAATGATTTTCTAGTAGACTTAGGGGGTTATTTACTACACAAAGATTTTTCTGGTCAGGGTTTTTTAAAAAATATATGTGGAAAAAAGATTTTTTTATACACCGAATCCAAAAATCCGCCATCTCAAACCTGCCCAGCTCATGTAGAAGTCAATAGCAGATGTTCCTTTTACAATTTGAAGATATAGTCTGTGCTGGATTTTGTCCAATTATCTGAAAACTTCTGGGTTTTCGGGCGATAATTCTGGAGTCAGATCAAAAAAATTCATACTATATGGGTTTTTGCTTGATTTTATCAAATCTTTTCCCAACTTTTTTAGTTATTTTATTGATAAATGAGATAAAATTGTGGATGGGAGTTTGGTCGAGCTGGGTTTAATAAAAATATGAGATACATGAGTTTTAATAAATAAACCCCTTAGGGTATGAAGATACAAATTTTGGAAAGATTTATTATCTGGATAACTCCAGGCCCGAGCATTCTGGATAACAATCCCATACCTGTATAAATATATATATCTTCTGTTGAAGTGATTTTCTTTCTAATCAAGAGTAGCATTAGTTATATTATTTTTCTCCTGCTATTATTATTTGCAGGCATAAATGATGCACCAGGTATCTCTTTCCAGAACCAGCACCGAATGCTTTTTCCTTCCAGAGATATAATTGAATTTGCATTGTAATTCATATAGTGATTTGTTCAGACGCAGTAGTACTGCATCCAAGTTAAACTGTGCTTCCGGAATACTCATAAGATCACAATTTATATTTGCATACAATTTTCTCAAATGACATTCCCTTCTGTTCTGTTAACAGAAATCCACTGGAGCAATTAACTTCTTTTAAACTGAGACAAATTGTGATTAAAAACGATAGCTCATCCAATCATAAAATAATTGCCTTGTTTTCCAAAAATGTGATTGTGATTGCAGACATAGATGAATGCCAGGAAGAGGCTGAAGTCTGCCTTGGAGGGGGAAGCTGCCACAACGCTGATGGGTCATATGAATGCACTTGTCCAGATGGCTTCTTACTGGTAGATGGTATACGGTGTCAAGGTAAAGTAATAACTGTCCCAGAGCAGGAATACAATCTTTACTGTAGGTCAATAAAAAAACAGTATATATATATATATATATATATATATATATATATATATATATATATATATATATATATATATATATATATATATATATACATATATATATATATATAAATCTGAAACATACTTCTCATAATAATATTACTTGTTTAAAAGGTTCTAATTTTTTTCTGATGTCCTGATATTTGCTTTAGCCATATAATTTCCATTTCCATTTAATTTCGCTGGATCTGGCTCTCTAAACAGTGCAACAGGAGTGTGGCCTTCTCCAGGTCTTTTAATGAGCTTTAATCAGCTGGCTTGCTACATTGTTTCTGGCGTCAGAGCCAGGAATGCAGAGAATGTAAAGTCAGATACAGATTTCAATATAAATTAACATTTCCTTTAAAACAAATAACATTCTAATTAATGTATATTGGAAAGTTGCTTTGATTGGCTTTTTCTTTCACTTTGCAAAAACCTGTTTTATTGGGAATGGAACCCCCGTATAGACAAATATTTTTTACAGAACTGTATGTACTGAATATACAGCTATAAGGTATATTTATATAATTTTCTAGGTAAATTTGCCCTAGAAAGAGCACAAAATATTGAAAATGTGATTGGCATGTAAATTGGTTTGCACTGATAGGGTTAAATTATTGCAACACATTTGTCTCTTTCTGGAAAATTATGTATTTTATAAATATAAGAACATACAGTATACCCCATTTCTGCTTGTATAACCAGGAAAAATATGTTTTAGCAATACCATTTTCACATTCTTTTTAATGCATTATTTAACATTTCTGCTGGTTCTTTAGAAAGCTAGAATTCTATAATTTCTTTTACATCCTTTCCTGTTTATTTACTGGTCTGTGTTTACCAAATAATGGCTGCAGAGTCACGTAATACATTGGAGTCTTGCTTGAAAGCGTTTTTTTTTTTTATCTCCTGTATTTACTGGTTGTGAGCCTCAGAATTTCCTTAAACTTTACAAAGATATGGCTGTCTATATAAAGCTTTCAGATCCAATCCAACACTCAAAAAATGTGTATTTAGCATGCATAACCATAACTCAGGGCTTTCACTCATTATGGAAGTTTGCTGAAGCACTTATATTTGCCATGCTCTGTAAATTTCAAGGACGTGTTCATAAAAGAGGCACTTCATTAATACAAAAAAGAGTTATTTCTTGTCATTCCCTGTAAGTAGCTCGTAAAAATATGTGGTACTGTGACAGAGTGAAATTATGCTCAATACTATACATCTTTGTACATTCAGTTATATTTATGTTTTCCACATCATGGTGTCTCCTCCTGTAATGTACACTTACAGATTCATTGAGCGAGCCATTTCTTTAGTCGCGGTCTGGTGCCCGACCCTAACCTGCCCTAACTCAACCTGTGACCCTCCCGGCCTGTCGCTCCAATTTATATACATGCACCTGCAGTATCTCTGATATCACTGGAGGGGGCAAGGAGAGGTCAAGTATACAAGCAGCGCTTTGGTGTTGTTAGAGGGTCTAGGAGGGGCGAGGGAGCAGTTAGGCTGGTGGTGAACTTAGCCTGCCAACTGCCCGTTACCCACCTCTGGGGGCAATTTGCCCAGGGGTCCCACTGGTCAAGCAGTTTCAGTTTGCATCACTACTAGTGATCACTACTTCATTTATTTATCTATATTTCTATTTATCTATTAAATTAATTCAAAGTTGGGGGTAGCAACGTCTCCTGCACACTTGCCCCTCCTACCAAGTCCTCTTCCCAACATAAGAAATATTCCTACAGTGAAGATACTCTTCCAGTGTTTAACTGTACAAAGACTGCAAACCTTGTCCAAATAATTGCAATATCTGAATATCTATCTGAATATCTGTTTGGCTGTCAGCAAACATTGATAATATCGTATCCTTCTGGGAGAAAGGTGCATTTGACTTATAGCACTATCCCATAATTATAAGTTGTTTTTCTTGTGCCAGAGTGCATCTCCTTGGTTGATCAATCTCTGTTATGAGTAGCTAGAAAGAAGCCTTGGTGAGAGACGGTTTAAAACAAGTGCTTGGTGTCCATGCAGGGCATCACTGGATAGCAAAGTGGTATATTTAATATATGAGTATTCAGAAGAAAGGCAAATATTTTCTTTTATTATCCCTCATTTACACTTATTAGGGAATTATGGGTGACCTGTTTCCTATGGTATAATAAAAAAGGGGACTCTGTGGTGGTAAAATGAGACTTTCATAGTACTCTTAACATCAAAATATCAAGGGAAAGTTCCTGGTCCATAACCAAAAGTAGATAATCTAACCAGTTTAGAAGTAAGGTCTGGGTGCACATGCCCCAGATCTACAGCTCAAGGTGGAGTATTCATCTATAGAAGAAACAGCAGGCACTCACTGATCCCATGGACAGGCAATGTAAAACAATTGCAGACTTTATTTCAGGTGAAGAGTGAACAAACACCCACCCTTATGCGTTTCATGCACTTAATCATAGACTAGGATGCGTTTCATGCACTTAGGCACTTAATCATAGCCTATGATTAAGTGCCTAAGTGCTCGAAACACATAAGGCTGTGTGTTTGTTCACTGAAATAAAGTCTGCAGTTCCTTTACTTTGCCATGGGATCTGTGAGTGCCTGCTGTTTCTTCTATGGTTTAATACTCTAAACATCAAGACAAGGCAAACACAGATATCCTAATTTCTTATGCCTGTCACCATTTTGTGTATATTATACCAAATATGGAAATGATGAGAGAAGTAGGTTCTCAGTTTTCTGTTTTATTAGACCTGTATTGTATTTCCATAACTCACAGAGTTCTACATTCAGTAGAAAGAGCAATATCTACATTCATCAGTAGGCTTAAATGCTGGTCTCTTTATAAAGTGACAAAGCTTGAGAGATGGTTCAAGTTTCAAAACATCCGCAGTACTGACCAGAATGAAAAAGTCTGACATTTGACTTCCCAATTATAATTTTTGTCAAAATCAATGGAATACTATTAAAATAATGGGATTATATTTTGCTGCATTCTCATCACTACATCAACAACTACTTCAAGAATTTACAATTTTAAACGGCAGCAAAAGTAATTTCAAAGATCGACATGTGGACCTTCTCTAAGTAGTAAACATTAAGGGGCAGATTTACCTAGGGTCGAATATCGAGGGTTAACCCTCGACTGCTGAATGTAAATCCTTCGACTTCGAATATCAAAGTCAAAGGATTTAACGCTTCGAACGATTCAAATCCATCGATCGAAGGATATTCCTTTGATCAGAAAATTGTTAGGAAGCCTATGGGGATCTTCCCCATAGGCTAACATTGGCCTCGGTAGGTTTTAGGTGGCAAACTAGGGGGTAGAAGAATTTTTTAAAGAGACAGTACTTTGACTATCGAATGGTCGAACGATTTTTAGTTCGATGTCGAAGGTCGTAGTCGAAGGTCGAAGAAGCCCATTCGATGGTCGAAGTAACCAAAAAAAACATTCGAAATTCGAACTATTTTTCCTCTTTTCCTTCACTTGAGCTAAGTAAATGGGCCCCTAATACTTAGGGGGATCCTTAAACCTTGCATTAGCTTCAAGATAAGTTAGTGAGGTATATTTATCAAAGAGTGAAGTTAATAGTGAAGTTCCGCCACAAGAGTGAAATTCCGCCACTCTCCATTAATTTCTATGGGATTTTTATAGGCGTATTTATCAAAGGGTGAACTTTCACTTTCACCCATTGATAAATACGCCTTTCAAAATCCCATAGAAATGAATTGAGAGCTGCGGAATTTCACTCTAGTGGCGGAACTTCACCCTTTGATAAATTTACCCCATTGTCTTTTGCAGAGAAGGAAACATATGTGTTCCTTAATTATTCCTTAATTGTTATAAATATAGTATATAAAAATATATACTTATAATATTGCACTTCAGCTCAAATTAAGTTCTAAAAGGGAATTTCATTACATATATAAATGCTTATTGATTTTCAGATATAAATGAGTGTGAACAGCCTGACCTTTGCACTCCTAATGGGGAATGTCTAAACACTGAGGGCTCATACCACTGCATCTGTGAACAAGGCTTTACTTCTTCAGCCAATGGAAGATCATGTGAAGGTAAGTGATTTTAATGTTCAAAATAACCTTATCTTAATCCCTTAAATTGTAAAAGGTCTATGAAAAATAGGTTGTTTTATAATTGTGTCAGGTTTAGAAATAGAATTTTGTGTGACAGCATGGATCTTGCAGAAAGGCAATTAAAGGAGAAGAAAAGCCTCCTCCCTTACAGCGCCACCAGGGACTCACCAAACTCCATCTATCGTTTTTCTTGACTGTGGTTTGCAGACAATTTCTCCTATTGCTTCAGGTCCTCTTCATTGAAATTGCTGACACAGAGCATGCACAGTTGAAGCCAGGTTCTGTTGTCCTTGATTGAGCATGCTCCTGGGACTAGAAGAAAACAGCGCAGAGAACCTAAAGTGACATGAGAAGGCACCCGCCAACCACCTGCCCTACTTTTCAGCAAGGAGCTAATGTTTGATGAGTCCCCAGTGTTGCAGTTCAGGATTGTGGCTCATGTAGGGGTCTAGGATTCTGCTCAGGCTTTTGTTTTCCTTTAATTTATCTGCCTTTAAACCGCTAGTAATTAGTATTTTATACAGGCAGAAGAAGGAAACAACCAAGAGGGTACAGCTCAAGAAATATTGCTAAACAAGCAATGTTCTTCTTTAGACCTAAGTTTTAGGAAGCAAACTAGGATACCTGGAAATCTCAAGCAAACCATATGCATATATTCATCTTTCTGTCTATAATACTGAATAGTGAACATTTGTAAAGGCACCAGTATAGTACTGACTGGATATTGTAAACACTGGTTTGACCTTGGAAGGTCCAGATCAAAATGACAGCATAATACTTGCACTCTCACAATATCTCATTTTAATGGCCTTAAAGGAGCAACTAAAACCCTTTTGAATAATCTCTAACTATTCTACTTATGTCATGGGGCTCTATATGAAGAGCAGTGATATAAATAAATGTCCAAGCTTGTGTGACACAGATATTATTAGCACCAAATTTTTAAGGTGTGCAAACTCTATACTTACAGTGGCATCCTGCTTGCCTGCAGTTGTACTGGCTTTCTAGAAAAAAAAAAAAAAAAAACGTCGATAACAAAAATGAGGGTAAATTGCAACACTTTTTCACATTGCCCATTGCCTACCACAATGCTTTTTCATTGAATAAAAGCTCCTGTAGTTCTTGGTGTTTCCATTATTATGGCCAACCAATGCTTTATGTATTTGCTTTTATATAAGTATTTCAATATGTTCCAGCATTAGGAGACATTTTGGACATGCAAGTAAGTAGGATAAGACAAGCCATTTTCATATTTATGTTCCCCAGAGCCTGTAATTGTTGTTTTAGAACAAATACGCACTGCTTTTAGCTCTGTCATAAGCATTGCTGTATTCTATTTATATGGTATGGTAACTGGTTACCTTTACTATGAAATTACAATAAAGCATGTTGAAGAAAAATAACAACATATAACACACCAGTGTGATGCTGAAAGTTAATCATATTTTGGCAGTACTAACAAACCACATTGGACTTGTTGACCATAAAACTCCAGATGAATATTTATCTTCTCTGGCCAATATTCCAAGCACTGCTGTGAAGTGGTTTAGCTTAGGATTCACTTAAGATTTTTTGGCAAAGAAGTAGCCAGACTTAATTTGGATCCTCTTAGCATCTGTTACATGCTTTACTACATTTAATAGGTCCTTATCTAATGTCTGCTTTTGAATTATATGAATGCTATTGAAGAGGATTCCACTGCAGTTCTTCACTAGTTTTCACTAGAAAAAATATTGGTACCAATAAATAAACTTCTTGGCAAACAGGACGACAAAATAATTTATATTTTTCTATAGAAAACAGTTTTCAGATGAAACCCTTTAAAATCCTGCAATCCTGAAATCCTGTGGAAGGCAAAAAATAAAAAAAAATGTAAAAGGGGTGAGGGAATCATCCCGGATCAGTTACTACTGATTATATTAAACTGAAAACTACATATTCCTTTATTTTATAAAGAAATATCAAACCCACTGGTGAAAGCTGCCAATAAATCACTCATTATCACCTCTTTAGACTTACAAATAGGAAACCCATCTTCTGAGAGTTCTATGATGGAACCAATGGATAATTTTTTGGTATTCCAGAAAACTAGCTTCTTTTGTACTTACAGGTTATGAAGCATCTACTGATACAAGTGAGGAAGCATATTTTCAATGATCATGTGTGCTAATGGTGTAAAATAAGATTTGCTAGATAAGATGTAGAGACCTAGAGTTTTCAAAAAAAAAAATAGGAAAAAAATGAATTTTTTGAGATTTGTGGAAAAAAAATCGAAATCTGATTGATAGTAAATGGGCCCAGTAGTGTTTAGGTAAGCAAGGCTATTCATGCCTTTCATTGCCCTCACACTGTGTGTGTGTGTGGGGGGGGTAAGATAAAAGGAAAGAATGCACAGAGTCTAATTCAGTAGTGCACTATATTACCTAGGCAATGGAGGGTCTTGTTATTATGGGAGACCAAATATTCTTGATTCATTTACATGCTAAAAATAAACACTCAACAAAATCCCTGAATTATTATGAGATGAAACTAGGTGCTTTACAACAAGAAGTACTCCATATAATGATAAACAACTAATGCCCATAGAGCAAAGTCAAGCATGTTACAAAATACTGTGCTTTATCCTTTCGTGGAAGGTGTCATCGGATCTGTCCTGCTGTTTGGTGAACAATGCAGACCTATGATGGTGCTCTAAAGGGTGCAGCGTTGTGCCCCTTAACTTGCAGAACCCCCAGCACTTGAGCCTGTCCCTTCATAAATGATCTTTTTGAATTGTTTTTGTGAAGTGAAGTTTGACTCACAAAACAGTACTCTACAGTTGCCTTTCAGACATACACACATACTAGCTTCAAATTCAAACCTTAGTTAAAGGGGTGATATGATCATCTGTTCAGGATGAACCCAATTGTGTTTTAGTTAAAAATCTCTGTCAAATTATTGGAGATGGAAAAGGTAGTTAGTAAATAAAATTCATGAATAATAAGCTTTTTTTTAACTAACAAACAGGCAGCATTGTGTATTTAAAAAACAATAGGAACAAGACATTTTCAGTACAATGTCTATTTATTGGATTAATGATGAACACATGTGTATATTGCCCCATTAAGTAATAGTTGTGGGCAAGAGCTTAGGGAAGGAATTAGAAGGATGTGGAATGAATTCTCTATGTGACTCAAGGTTTTCTCACTGCTTTAGGGTATTGCTGAAAGTGTGAAATATTTCAAATGAATATTTTAATAAGTGAGCTGTGTTGATGATTTATAATTTTTTTCTCCTTACATTTCCAAGCAATAAATATAGTTGTCTCCTGTCATTCTGCATGTTCAACAATGTCACTGCTTCTTGTTGTACACTGTGTTATTTTATGTATAAATGGATTGAAGTCCAACTTAACCTCCCAAAAATTTAGGCTGTTTTACCTTGAGTTTAACCGCAGACCCTGTTCCAGGAAAAGCTTAAAATCCAGTGTAGAAGCTTTCAGAATGAAAGCTAATGGTTATGTCACTGCCTACACCCCCTTCAGTTGTTCGGTGCTGCCAATCTGGAGCATGCACAGTAAGGCGTGAGCATGATTTTTACAATGCTATTCGTTACATTGCAATTTATAAGAGTGAGACTGGATCCAAGATGGCAGCCACAACAGCAATGCATAAAGTAGTGCAAAGATAGAGGTATTTTGGTTAACATCTATAGTGGTTTAGGTTGGGGTATATATGTTTTGGAAGTTGGCTTAGCATGCTTCCCTCCCTCTAAGGCTAGGCTATCAAACCTGCTGTCCAACAGCCATTGTTGATCTTTGACTTCTAGATTCTTTTTTTTTTTTTTGAAAATAATCTTTATTCAATTTTCAAGGAAATACAGAAAACAAAAAAAAAAGGCAATGGAAAGAGAAAAAAAAATGACAGTTGGCAATATGACAATATCCAACAAAATGCAGTATAAACAGGGATACACATTACGTTAGTACAGAGTCAGCATATCAAGTCAACATAGCCATAATGGAACAATTGCCCTAGGAAACTTCCCATGCCATGGAAGGAAGAAAGAAAACAAGGGACAGTAAAGATAGAGAGAGAAAGAAAAAAATAAATAAATAAATAAAAAAAAAAAAAAAAAAAAAAAAAAAAAAAAAATAAGAAAATATATATATAGTCTCAACTCTTACAGCGAACCATCTCAAAGCAGTAACAGCCGTGGTGGTATACATTGTATAGGCATGATATAGGTAAGGTGGTATTTAGGTCAAGGGCTGTATTTTCTAAGAAAGGGCAACAGGACTGGAGTCAAATAGTAAGTCCTCTATATCGGAGCCACGGGTCCCAGATCCCATGAAAAGTATCAATCTCGTCACTAGCCAGCATGGTAAGCTTCTCCATCACCATGTAACCATCTAATCTGGACTTAACCAAAGGTATATCAAGAGTAGGTGTTTTCCATGCTTTAGCTATAATTTGTTTGGCGGCCGAAAAAATACGGCATATCAATTTTTTCACATATTTATTACATCCTGTAATTCCGCCGTGAAGCAGTGCCACTGCAGGAAGCTTAGTTAAAGTGAGCCCTGTGATGCTAGTGATCATGGTATAAATACGTGTCCAATATCTAATTGCTTTGGGACAGGACCACCATACATGTAGGTAAGATCCTACCTGTCCACATCCCCGAAAACAGGTGGGAGATGTAGCAGGATACCATGCAGAAATTTTCTCAGGGACCAGGTACCAACGGGACATAACCTTTTGAGAAGTTTCTTGAATCAAGATACTGGGAGAACATTTAGTTATATCTAGGAACCTATCTAACCAATCATCCTCCTCCAAAGTGACATGAAGCTCCCGTTCCCATTGCCTAATGTATAGTAAGTCCTTTAATGGCTGTTGATGAGCTAACTGATCATAGATTCTGGAAATGGCACCCTTATGTGGGAGTGAATGGAGGCACAATTGTTCAAACATAGTGGGGGGAGGTAAAGAGCGAGATTCATTTCCTATTATGGAGAGGAAATAATGTCGCATCTGGGCATACCGGAATATCTCGGAGGGAGGCATATGATATTTGGCTGTCAAAGTGGGAACATCTATAAACTTGTGATTCGGAGTCAGTTGGGCTATCATAGACAAATTGTTCATGTGCCACCACTGAAAAGTCGACCCTGCCTGACCAGGAAGAAACTCCGAATTCCGTAACATAGACAGGGCTGGGCGGTAATATGAGGATAACGGGTATTGAGACCGGATACTCCTCCATAGCGACAGAGAGTGGATCACAGTGGGGGGTAGTGTGAGGTTTGCGTTCCCTTTGGTCCAGATGAGATTGCTAAGTAACAGATTGCCAACCTGCGACTGTTCTATATCTATCCAAAGAGGAGAGTGAGAAGTGACATGCCATTCCGACATCTGGGCCAATTGTGCTGCGATATAATACAGTCGGAAATTTGGGGCCCCAAGTCCTCCCCTCCGTCTACTCCTATAAGTCACACTTGCTTTCATCCTAGCTCTTTTACCCCCCCAGATAAATTTCTGACAAGAGGATTGGAGTTTAGTTAGGGTTGTCATAGGAGGGCTTACTGGTAACGTACGGAAAAGATACAGCAATTGTGGAAGGATAGACATCTTTAAGGCATGAATTTTACCAAGCCAAGACAGTTTCATGGATTCCCATGTCCTAAGCGTAGAGAATATTTTCTTAAATACCTTAGGGTAATTAGCAGCAGAAATAGTATTGTAATCCGAAGTTAACAGTATGCCTAAATATTTGATTGTCTTGGGCTGCCATTGGAACTCGAAATTCAGTTCTAGTAATTTTTGAACAGGAGCAGGGAGATTAATGTTCAACGCTTCCGACTTCTGTGAGTTAACTTTCAAACCCGAAATAGAACCGAAATCAGCAAGAATTTTATATAAGTGCGGGAGCGAGGTCATTGGTTTGACTTCTAGATTCTTTTAAGGATGTTGGGAGCAACATTAAATCAGCAACACTTGGAGGACGACAGACCCCTATTTAGTTCTTGTTACTAGTTTTACAGATTGTAATTGCCTTGTCTTCAAAGTTTTGGGTTAACAACACTTGTTAAAGTTCAGCTCCCATCATCTTCAGCCAGGATATTGACCAAGGACAGTGGGAACAAAAGATTAAAAATAGCCTCCAGCTAAACAAATTACCTTTATTTGCAGGTGTACAGTAGAATCTAACATTACATTTAACATATGTTTGGAGTTTGTTTAACGATGTGTTGTGTTTAACGATGTGCCACCTTGTCTTCTTACCCATGTGCTATGTCTGTCTGATGTCGATAATGTCTTCTTTCCAGACGTTGATGAATGTGCTAACACTACGCAGTGTGGCAGTCAAGGTATTTGTGAAAATACAGATGGCTCCTATCGCTGCCTCTGTTACCAGGGTTATCAGGACTCCTTCGATGGGCAAGGGTGTGTGGGTGAGTCAATGACTGTTTGTGTTTGTGCCAACAAACACTGCCAAAATCAAATAACAGATCACCAGTCTGTAGTGGACATAGTTTTAATTGTATGCAGGATTTTTACACAGGTGACAATCCACAAATTCATACCTTTTATTTTTTTATTATTATTATGAAGAGATGTGGGAAAACCTCTGTACATCCAGTAATATGATTCAACATATTTATATTTGCAGATGTTGCATCATGAAGCCAGGACCCTGTGCAATATTAGAGAGGTTTAAAGTTTGCTGCTGTTACTCAAACACATGGGGGCAAATTCACTAAGCCGCGAAGCGCCGAACGATAGCGTTAATTAGCTAGCGTTTGGCATTTTCGCTACTGCGCAAATTCACTAACGAATGCTGGCGTAGTTTCGCTAGTGTTACTTCGCAACCTTACGCCAGACGAATTTTCGCTAGCGACGAAACTACGCAAATTCACTAACTTGCGCAGTGTACTGAACGCTACCTTTTACGCTAGCCTTCCTTCGCCACCTCAGACCTGGCGAAGCGCAATAGAGTAGATAGGGATTGTTTAAAAAAAAGTCAATTTTTTTTCTAAGTCCCAAAAAAACGCTGGCGTGTTTTCTACATGATGGCTGATAGGCTGAAAAAGATCGAAAATTTTTTGGGGCTCCCCTTCCTCCCCCCTACATTTCCTGACTCATGGCAACTTACCTAGACAGTGGGCACATGTGTAAGGCAAAATAAAAATTTTATTTGCTGATTTGAAGGTTTTCTAGGCATTTGTAGTGCAGATACGTGTTCCTCCATTGAAATTTGAATTTCGCGCCGTATGCAAATTAGCCTTCGCTAGCGTAACTTCGCTTTATATAGCGAATCAACCCTAGCGCAACTTCGCAACCTTACGCTACCCCTGTGCGCGACTTCGGATTTTAGTGAATTTGCGGAGCCCTGGCGAAACTACGCCTGGCGAAGTGCGGCGAAGTTGCGCCTGGCGCAACTTCGCATCTTAGTGAATTTGCCCCATGGACTCTACTTCAATATTCTTACTGCAATGTTTACTTGCCTCAAAACTAAAACTAAACAATCGGCAATATGTTCAAAGCGATAGACATTTGGATAAGAGTAAGCATTACATAGGAATCTTCTTTTGTTTACAAAACGTATCCAATAAAAAGTTTCCTTATTTCTAAATGGCTATTTGTAATGAGCGAAATCCGTTATATGCTACTGAATAATAAACAAATGCATTGTAAAACTGCAAGAATCGCCATCTCATCAAAACTGACAAATGCTGTTGACATTCAGCTAAGCTGTTTTTACTCTAATGTGAGTTTCGGGCATATTGGCTGTTTAGTCTCATTCACATGTTATACTTTTCCTTTATAGAAAATGTGAATGCTTCTCAAGTGGTTTTGTAATATAAACCATCGACGTTTCAGTCTGCCAGAACACAGAGTACATATGTTAGATGTTTCTGAGAAAGTATAAAAGATTTCGAATTCCTTTTTTTTAACATATATTTTATGTTGCAGTTCTAAGAATCTTTAATCACTATCAGCAGTGTTACTTATCCTTCTCACCTCCCAATTTGGTCTTATCCTTGTCGGGCTTTATGGTGTTTTGTCTCGCTTTTACTGTCTGTTTTATTGCTCACTGGCTCTTATCTGTATGTAACAAACTATTTTACCTTTTATCGTTGGAAATCAAACAATAACAGGATTTGTTCTTTTGGAAAAGTAGACCCTTTTGTGTTACTGCAAAGCCACGAAATGTCCTCTAGGTTAACCTCTTGTAGGCAAAAGTGGTAGGACTCATTGGCACTTGCTTTGGTGCTGACAGATGAGTAACTGGGATGGGTAGAAGTTGGTAACTCAGGTACACAAGTACCTCTTTGCAGGCAGCTCTTTGCTTCCATTAGAGGTTGCCTTCTGGCCCAAGGGATGTTTTCAGCTAGGTGGTTATGCCTTACCTGTTAAGATTCTTTTTATAGATCTATGAAATTGAAAGCAATGGTAGGGTTGCCACTTTTTCCGGAAAAAAAAAAACGATAGCGCTTTCTGCCCTAGCTGAGCCAAATTTCCATTTTAAGAACTGAAAATTCAGCTCTTAAAGTTACAAGAGACAGTTTTTTGTTGCTCCTGATAACTGGCCCTCACTGTCGCCTGAATAGCAGGAACATCCCTGACAGGAACCCTCCAGATATTCTTAGACCTCAGGCCCACTCTCCAAGCTATTCATCCTGCTGTCCTCACTTAGCCACTTTATACTCTTTGTTTACATTTTATAATCTATTCTTCCATCTATTTCCTATTTGTTCTCATAGAAATATAGAATGACCATGAAATAGGCTTTATTGTAAGAAATTGGAGGGCCCACTGTCACGTGGGCCCACTGGGAGTTTTCTAGGTATCCCCCTGGTGGGCCAGTCCGACATTGCCTATTTAGTGGAAATGATACCCATTTAACAACAACCTCTGTTTTCTTATCTCTTAGGGGGCATATTTATAAAGTTCTGTAATTTATGCCTGAAAAGACATGTAAAATAAATGGCATAATTATAATGCTCTGATAGGTAGTATATAAAAATACTGGCATTGCTGTTTATGTAATTCCATAGTATTATCATTATTTCTGACATTATTTTATATAATCCATTAAAATCAAAGGAATCAATTAAGGCAGCAAATAGATTCTGCTGTAAGAAATGTCAGCACGACTATTAATTTTTTTAAGCAAACAATTTTTTTTACAGAATTTTACACCATGCACATATGCCAGCTTTCATTCCATTATAAGCACAGAGTGAGCTGTGGCATAAATGCTGAGACACTTGGCATATTGGATTGTATTTCAGCTTGTTTATTGGATTATTCTTAGACAGAACAAGGGAATTAAAGAAATCTTTACAGATTTTCATCACATGAAGTTGCATTCCAGATAATAAGGGGAAAAAAAAGATAATAAAAACCAAGGAGCGAATAAACAGTAATACATTTTTTACACATATTTATAAATATGCCCTTAGATGATGCTATTTTATACACATTCTTCTGCAAATCCTATGGTTGATTTTTTTTAGCTCCATGTTAACATTTTTATGCCAAATAAGTTGTATGCAATTACATCTTTCTGCTATGAAACTTCTATTCTGCTATTCTTTCTTTTTCTTTCTACTTTTATTTGGAGGTTTGGGGTAATATAATAAAAAGTCCCAATTTGCACCAGGTCTAGTATCACATAGGAACCAATGAGATTAGTTGCTTTTGTGCTGGTGATTGCAATGCTTCTTGCTTATTAGTTGTTGTGGGTTACTAGATCAGGGGTAAAAAAAAAGTGTTTTTCCATCCCTTTGGGTTTTGCTCTGTTTCACAGCTTTTTCAGTGAAAGGTTTAAGCGACCAAGGTTTTTCTTCAAGTGAGAAATCTGCAAACATCCAGTAAATGCTGTTATTTGTTTTTATTCATTTCAGTAGTAATAACATTTAATTGTGCACCAGGGAACTTTTATTTTGCAGCAGACGGTGCTTTGGCGTGGGATGGTTGGTAAGATGAAGAGCTGTCAGTTAGAAAGAATGTATCTGAATAAGTGTTCTCCATTTTCCAGATGTGAATGAGTGTGAGATGCTGAGCGGAGTTTGCGGGGAGGCACGATGCGAAAACGTGGAAGGCTCATTCCTCTGTCTGTGCCCTGACGAAAGCCAGGAATATGACCCTATGACAGGGAATTGCCGAAACCACATTCTGGACGGTGAGAAATAGGGGCCGAAAATACAGTGGACCTGAATTTATGGTTGAATGTTAAGTCAAACTGTGTATGACATTTGTGAACTGAACTTGTGACATTGGGGAAGTCATATAATGCTCTTGTGCACAAGCACAAGAAAACATATTCAGTGTATAACACTGCAAAAATGAATAGAACTTAATAAAAGAGAATAATAAATTCCTGGATTCTCTCCCTGAAACTAAGGAAAGTACAGTACAAGCATTTGTACAACCAGTGTTCATGTAGGTGTAGATAATGGTCATGCAGGTGTAGCCAATGGCACCAGTGCTAGGCAAATTGAAATGGAAAGTGGTTGTTTTATACTTGGAACATACTGTAGACTTTATTTTGAATATTGCAGCAATAAAAATGGCATACTAAAAGCTCTAGAAAAAAACATCAATGTTTAGGACATGGTTATAAACAGGACTATTTATACAGAGTTGCCAATAGAGTCTGAGCTGCACTGCAGAGAAACGACTAATAAACAAGCAGAATTAAACTTATACTAGAAATATAGTCTGATTTAAATGCCTAAGGCTTTAGCTTTACTTTAATGCTCAGATAGATCAATATATTATCACTGAATAAACCATTTTATGAGAATAGTTTCATTAGTGAGCCCATGCCAACAATACATACAGCCATGCAGAACTGTCTTTATTGTCATGAATGACTTCTTGTTGGAGTTGAATGGGTCACACCAAAACGCCTACAATGAATACAGGGGCCTGAGCAAAGGGCATTAAATAGAAGTATTGCAGGAATTTCATAATAATGTCATGTTACAGTATCTATTGGCACAGAACAAAGTTCTCATGTCATTTTAGCAACCATTTTCAAATAGGAGTATTTATTTATTTTATGAATTAAAAAAACACTTTCTGGTGTTTTTTTTTGACACTTATTGCATCTTAAAATTGTCTGTGTTTTCACACATTGGAACATTGTATTAACACAGCCTAAAAAAGCCTTGTGTGATATAGACCTAACTATGATTAGTTATTCATTGCATTTAACCCTTTTTAACTTTAATATTCAAAGCCAGGGTTGGCTCTGCATGAAAGTTTTAGGATTGCATTTCTTAAAATTGTAACATAGAATATTTTTTTTTATTCCTATGATAAGATGGAATGATGATAGAACGAAAAGAATGTTCATGAACAATTACAAATTGATATGATTTTAGCAGATTTTATGCTTCAGCAGATAGGATAAGGGTTTATATGATCCCAAAATATTGTGTGCTGATCAAATACATCTGATCAAAATTTAAACTGATAAGAAAAAAATGTAATTTGGAATAATTTGTTAGAGAAAAAGTTAAATCTCTACAGGAGAAAAAAAATAATTTTCACAGCCAAAAGCTTCATGCAAAGTGCTAATTGTGACTCCAAAAATGCTGTTGTGTTAGGAAAGTCATCAAGCATTGAGAGGGATTTCCTAATTCATATGTGTTATTATAACTGTAAAAGTATAGGTCATTCTGGTGATCTACAGTATAAATTAGTGAGTTGCGGGTTGACCAAAACCCGTGGGGAATTTTGGGTTTACTGCCGCATTGGCTGGGTTAGGGTTAAAATTTGAAGATTCCCTATCTTGGAACCAGAAGAGTACACAGAAGTAGCATACAGAGCAAGAATATGCAGGTACAGTTTGAATGCAGGTCCTAAAATGGTAACATTTTCCAGGTTAGGGTCGGGTGTGGGTTAAGGCTTTGCAGGTAAGTTTGGGTGAAGGTTACGGTTTTCTGACCCACACAGCAATAGTATACATCAATATATATATATATATATATATATTCTCTCTTTCATATCAAAACAATAATTTTATAATTGGATTTACTCATATCTGTGTTGTAAGATTGAATTTATTCCTTATTAGTGATGGGCGAATTTGCGCCGTTTCGCTCCGCCGGAAAATTTGCGAATTTCGTGCGAAATTCACGAAACGGCGCAAAATTTGCGAAACGGCGCCGGCGTCTAGTTTTTTGACGGCGGCGTCCATTTTTTCGAAAATTTTTGTCGCGAATTTTCGCGGGCGTTTCACAAATTTATCTGCTGGCGGCGAATCGCGCGAATCACATACAACGGCATGCATGAGTTAAAAGTGCCACACCCCCTGTGTTTTTTCAGCCAACAAACTCCCCTTGACTGCTCCATGTCTCTGCAATGACTGGCATGGCAATAGACTGTGTGCAGACACATGGAGCGGATATTGGCTGTATGTAAAAAAAGCAGCCAGAGAGAAGCTGAGGCCCAGCCCAGTGTGCCATTGGCCTAAGGCAGTGATCCCCAGCCAGTGGCTTGCAACATTCCTGACTTGGAAGCATAATTTGGTTGCATAAACCCACATGCACTGCCAAATAGACTGCCAGTCCATATAGGAGCTACCAAATAGCCAATCAAAGCCCTTATTTGTTCACTGAGGAACTTGTTTCACTGAGGAACTTGTTTCACACTTGTGTTGCTCATCAAAAATTTTACAATTGAATGTGGCTCTAGGGTAAAAAAAAGTTTGGGGATCCCTGGCTGATAGCAGAACAAATGGCTAAATGGCATTTACAGGTCCTGTTTCATGCAAGCTCATACAGATCATACAGCCTGCCTGGCATTGGAACAGTGTAGCCAGACATACTGACATTTCTGGAGTTAATCTTGGATACGTCATCAATCTGCCATGACCAAGTCTTGTTAAAGCTCAGCTATATATTTAAAGCAGAACTAATGCTTAACTAAAGAATTCGGCCAGAAATGTTGTACATTATGTTTTGGGGTTCTGTACCAGCCCAAGGCAACCACAGCCCCTTAGCACTAAAGATCTGTGTCTCCAAAGATGCCTCAGTAGCTCCCCATCTTCTTTTCTGCTGATTCACTGCACATGCTCTGTGTTGCTGTCACTTACTGAGATTAGGGACCCACTCACAATATACAGTACACATAGAATATAAAGGCTGACACTTTCCAAGATGGTGACTCTCTGTGACAAGTTTGAAGTCCTGGATTATTACTGATATTGAAAAGTTGATACTTTAGGCTGGTGCAATAAGTTCAGTATATAAAATATGCCATTTTTAGCCATATTCATTTTAGGATTTAGTTCTCTTTTAAATGACTGTTGCACTGATTAAACACTCACCAAAGCAGTTTATTAAGATGCATATATAGCGACACCACAAGTAAATAGGTCTTTAGACAGTCAGACAGTTCTCACTATGAGAGAGGTCAGGATATAGGTTTATAATAAGATCAAATCAACAAGGATTTCACAGGGTATCTAATATATCCCAGGTGGGAAGAATCCCAGTGTCCTTTTTACGTCTCCCATCATACATCTGCAAACACTTTTATTGACTGGATATATTTACGTTCTTATTCCAAAAAAAAAAAAAAAAAAAAGAAGAAACAATGGAATTTTGAAACGTACTTACAAGGGCATAAAGCAGTTGAGATTTGTGACTGTTTTTCTTGTGTAGTTTAAAAATCATACAATCAGCAAATTCTCCCTGGCTCCGGTTCCATGGAAAAGACTTGGCGTATGTACCGGATACCGCCTAGTGGTATTTTGTATTTCTCCAATCTGCATCAAATTGCATAAAGCTCCCACTACATAGATCTACATAGAATTTGGTCCACAGCTCACAAACTTCCTTTCCTGCAGATGTATATACCATTACTTTTTCTTTTCATTTCTGTGGTGCGGACTTGGCTCCCCTTTTAGTTTTACTGTATTCCTATAAGTTATTTTGGCAAAACTTCTAGTTCTGCAGACAGGTTTGACCATAATTCATTTATTGTGGTTCCATAAACCCTGGCATGTCACACTGGATTTTCCTTATTATTTCTTCTTACTGATCTGTGGAGTGTCAAGGAAATTTAAAGTGAAACTGTTACATTCCTGCTAATGAGGAATTGTGCCTGTACGTATAAAAGGAACAGCAGCATTTTTTATTCTAAAACAAATTCAACTTAGCACTTTTCAGCCCAGCAATGATTTCTCCTCCTAAACCTATATAGTGTGAGGTAGTGGCAAGATTTACACAGCTAGTCAACCTATTTAAGCATTGTCCCTTTAATGGGGCATTTTCTTGTTAGGATTTATGTTATCATTATTATGTCTGAATATTATATCTAAGATTTAACATACAATTAACAAACAATACATATTTAGATATAATTAAGATATAATATTAGATAAAGAAATCTGGCTGAGACTGATTTATTTAGCAGGCAAACTGAGTGTGAATTGCAAACCTTTAACAGCTGATTTATCAACGTTCAAATTCAAATTTTTAACCACAGTTCAAGGATTTTTTGTAGCTAAAACTCACAAATTTGAATTAGAGTTTCAAAGACTCAAATTTTAGAGATTTATTAAGCACCTAAAACTCAAATTTAAAAATTTGGCAGAGCTCGTGTAGTCAGTATAGTTGTTCTAAGCAAAATGCAAGCATTTTTTCACAATTCCAGTTTCCCAACTGGAGTTTGTAGACCCACTGAAAATGATGAGTAGAATCACAGTTTTATTTGGTTTTATTTGAGAATTGTCCCTTTAATGGGGAATTTTCCCTTTTTGGCTAGGATTTCTGTTACCAGGTTTATGTCTGAATATTATTTGGAAAACTGAAAATATTAATGCCAGGATGATGGTGGAAATCTATTAATCACCAAAAAATGGCACAATAAAATAAATGTCTACAAAACTGAAATTGAAATGATGTCCGAAGCATTCAGGGATTCCATGACTGATACACCAGCTAATGTTTGTATCTTCTGTTTTAAAAAGGCACCAACTCCTATGGAGACAGCAACACTGATAGTTTGCTAAATACTTTCATTCCCAGTGTTACCCATGATAATACAGGTAAGGAGCACCACGAAAAGCTGCTTCTTAAAGTAGTAACCTGCACCAGCATCCAATGGAGGAAAACGGGAGCCAACTTTTCGCTCAGCTCTTTCCTCCCTTCTCTCTCTAATCTCTATGTGAATGAATCACACAGCAGCTTAAAAGCACTAATGCTAACTATCTTCTTCAGATGCCATGTGACTTCTTCATTCAGACACATGTCTTATCCTCTGATCTATACTGTCTATATGAATCATCTTGATTGTGAAAACAGCCATCAACCAAACAAGGATCTGGAAGAAAGCTCAAAATTCAGACTAGCATGCATAAATTCACTTGTGGCTGCGGAGATAGGACTTTGGCTGGGAATCTTTGGATGTAACCCGATAGAGCATTGGTTTAGGAATGGCCTTAATCCATTGTTTACTTTTTGTTTTATAATGAAGTGATCAAGTCTTAAATGACAAATTCAGTGATATATTCAGTGTGATCAGTAACTTAAGATACATGATCCCTCTATGGTTTAATTTTTTTAACTTTATTTTTTTAATACAGTTGCATCAGTAATATGTATTTAAATGTGTCAGTCCTTATTTGTACAATTTAGTTTATAAAGAGCAGAAGAAAAGGAGAAAAGGGAAATAAAAGAGTAAGACACGCAACATTTATATACAATGTAGTAGTAATACAACAGATGTCAAATATTCTACTGTATATACAGCTAAATGTCATTGGCTCATGATCATTTACAGTATCACATACAATGCTATATAAAACAAAGAAGAAGTGGGTCAAAAATGACAGGTGAGAGTGAGGCAGTTCAAGATAAATGAATGGGAAAGTCTTTGGTATCCATAAGATTTATTTCAAGGCGGGCAAGGGCAGGGCAGCCTTGTGCTTTGTAAATAAGTCTAATGGAGGGAAGAGATTTATTGGCTGATTTACCCAGTGTGTAACTGTGGGACTGTGTGTTTCTCATCAAGTTCATAACTACCATTTTCTGCATAGTACTTGCCTAGTACATTAGACCTAATTTTGTCCTTTGGTAGAACCTCTTGGACCGACCCTAGTAGATGCCTTTGCCAACCTTTACCTGAGATGCAAAGGTTAGAAAAAGCTAGATTTGAACCACTTTTCTATTTTCTACAAAATAATAAGACATCCATGAGAATCCATGTTATTGACAAAAAAAGTTTACATTTACATTTTTTTAATGCTCCTAATTATCCAGAAAGCCACCAGGTCCCCAGGACTGGAACTAAGGGTACAAAAAACACAGCAGATGCTGCGCTGCAAGTTTTATTTTATTTGAGTAAATAAACATTGGAGCACACATCTGCAATGTTTTTTGTGCCTGTTTTCCACAACCTCAACTTTGTTTGGGACAGAAGCAGTGGTACAGGTATCCAAAGTGCAACTGGTTCAAAACCATTTTTCTCCTGGACTAAGGGTAGGCAGAAAAGGCACATGATTAGGGCAAAATGGTGGAGGGTTGCCAGGCCAGCACATAACCTTGGCTGCCTCCTCTGACTCCAGCCCTGCAGAGGCAGCAAGCGTAGGTGCAAGAGAGGAGTTGCCGATGGAAAAGCAGCTGCAGCTGTGGGTAGAATGACGAGGAGGAGAAAGAGTGTTGGCAACCACAGGGGAAATTTGCAGGATGGGTGAAACCAGGGACTTTGATGCTGTGATCTGTTGGTCTGGCTCTATAGGTCCCAAGCATTCCAGACAATCAACCTTATACGTTTTGTAGGGCAAAGTATTGATAGGTTAGAAATTCTCTGATATCTAAAAAATTATGAGTTAATGTAGTGAGGGAACCAATATTACAGTTATTGTAGAAATACAGGCAGGTTCAACTTTCCACTTGGTGATCTATGACTACTAACAGCTATTGGCTATAAGCATATTTAACTTGGAAATGATATCTACCTCTAGCCAGCTGCATGGCCAAACATACTGAACTCCTGATGCATCGTGCTGCTTGCTGAATCCTATTTGGAATGGCCTATGCTCTTCTTATATGAACATGTTCTCTTGACGTCACTTAATTTGTTTTTCTCCCGCACATTAATTTGCCAGTTTTATCACAACTCTGGAATTACTGTTGTTTTTATAATAACTTTCCGATGGATAACCAACTATTTAGATTGTAAGCCAATGTTTGCTTTTTATTTGTTTTTAATATGTTTCAGATGTAGAACCAACCACCTAGATTGGATTTTACTGCTCTGGCTATAATTACTTGCTGTTCTTGTATTAAAACACATCTATCTATTTCAGAGGAATATGACGAGGATCATAAGGACTGCTACTATAATATCATTGGGGACAACTTCTGTCAGAATGTTCTGGCTGCCAATGTTAGCAAGCAGGAGTGTTGTTGTACATTAGGAGCTGGATGGGGAGATAACTGTGAGATCTATCCATGCCCAGTCATAGGTTCTGGTAAGTAGAAATCCACACTGGAGATATTTACAAATGAGTTCATGACTGTAATTAGCTGTATAAATGAGCTCAAGTTTGCGATTGGTTGCATTGTTAATGTGTTATCATGTGCAAAAAGTGAATGGAACAATTTTGCAGGCTGATGCTCCAAAAATAACTGTAGTCTCCAGAAAACTGGGTCATGTAGATGACATATCTGGGCTTTATTTCACTATGATTATGTCTGCTTAATAAACGTGAATGAAACTAGGCATTTAACACTAGAATATTTTACACTGACTAAAAATGAAAAAAAAACCCACAGCAAAATATATGATTTCTAACACATTATCGGGTGGAATGTGAAAAAAAGTGGGTAACGGAAAAATTATTAGCAATGTGAAAAGTTATGCCTTTGCGCAAAACATTTTGCGAACCTGGAAACTGTTTAGCGACCACTTCCGACAGTGGAAGACCGTTTGCAAGTTTTCGCCAATGCGCAGTAAATGTAATAAAACTTACTGAAAAAGTCATTGTGTTTGCTCCAAAAGATTATGACACCTTCAAGCACTTCTTAAGAGCAATTAAAATTCGGAATGCGTAATTAAAATTCACAATGCAATAACAGTTTAAGGAACAATATTACATTGTAAGATTTGGATTTTTATTCTTATTGGTGAGAATAGTTTTGCTCTTCGTGACTTTAATTACATTCCTCCGTTTGATTCACTCACACCACCATATACATCCCTCATTGCTACATTTGAGCAGTAAAGGTGACATGGCTGTACATTAACAGATTACAGGGTAGGTACAAAGCCCTAGAACAAAAACTATGCACTCTGAAATGTCTAAGGATGTGACATAACTGATAAAGTTCTATTGCATGTATAAAAGCACTTTATATAGTCGTTGAAATTGTATCTTCATTGTATAGTCAATGCTTGTATCTAATTTCTTTGTATACATAGATGAATTTACAGGGATGTGTCCAGGAGGAAAAGGCTACATCCCATCAAAGGATTCCATGTATGAGGGCAATGATTTATCTTATCAAGGTTAGTATATACAGTAGCTCAATACTTTATTCTGTTACTGATTTTCAGTGATATAGCTCTTCGATGTACTGTTTAAAGTTACGCTTTTATTACAGCCTACTTCCACCTATCCTTAATGGGGTTTCCAAAACTTTTTTCAGTTTAATTGGTTTCAGATTGTTCAAGACTTTTTTCAATTACTTTCCATCTTTTGTTTTTTACCATTTTTCCAAAATGTAAGTTAAAAGTTTAAAGGACAAGGAAATCCCACATAACTTGTCTTTCTATATGAAAGAATTTATCTGATAATTTCACCAGTGCTCTGTAATCTCCTTTCAAGCAGCACTGTCAAGAAAAAAAAGATTATTTATATACATGGGGCACTAAACAATTCCCAATACCAACAGATGGGGACCTTATCCACCTCAAACACCTTTAATCACTTAAAAAATGGCAATTCAACTAAACAAAGTTATTAGTATTAAGACTTCATGTTGTCATTCATTCAATTAAAAATTGTCCGGCCTATCTTTAACTTCCTAATTAAAACAATAAATAGCTGTGATTCATAAAACCAATGAATAATCAATTCATCAGGTTTAAAAAGTCCTCTATACAGCCCTTAACATTATAAAGTTCATAACTGAAAGCTAAGATAATACATCACCGCAGGTATAATTTGTAGTTATTTAAAGTGCAGGATAATTAACTTAACAGTTTTTAGGTCTTGTGTTGCTCCACAATTATAACGAGCTTAGCCCAAGAAGGGGTTCCCTTTGACCATAGTCAAAATAGATCTTGTGGGTTATAGTCAACTCTGCTGTTTATAAGTATCCACACTTCCACACTTAGTTTTTGGTGTGCATTCATGGTAGATTCCAGACCTGTGACAAGACCAAGACCTGTGATTCTGAGCAGTAGTGTCTCCAAGGGAGTAGAAGGAATGAGTAACCTCCAAAAGGCCGTCTAAAGCCAATAGCCACCTTTGTGCATCTTCCATCTTGGTGACGTCTTCGCACAAATCATGGCAGTGTGAAAAACAATGAAGGAGACCTTTACAAAGCAGCATGATATATGTGAAGGAGGCACTCTGGTGTTTTAGTCTGGCAGCTCAATGATCCAGATTCTGAACTATTACAATTTGCTACATTAGTAGATACATTTGTCAGCAGAATCTGGGGGATGTTACCAACTATTGTATCAATTCTAACAGCTGCCTTTAATGGAAACTCAAGGATTCTGCTCAGCAGGGACAAAGATAAGAAATGTATCAACGAATATATCAATTTAGAACAGTTTACAGAGTCGGTGACCCCCCCCCCCCCCAGAGCTGTTTCAGACATAAGAAGGTAACAAATGAAGGTTTAAACTTCAATACTAGAAAAACATTTACAAATAGAAAATAGAAAGCATTTGAAAAAAAGTCTTTATTGCTGGTGAACAATCTGAAAACAACTGAACTGGAAAAGTGTTGGAAGATGAACAACCCCTTTAAGAGTGTGTGTCATCGTTTTATGATTGTAAGAAACCTGACAGCCACCTTTTGCAGCAATAAAAGCCATCCGTGTTTTGGAATAAATATGTGAATAATTATGTACCATCTTTGTACACTGTTCAAGAATGAGTTTATTCTTCCAGGCAGATTTCCAGTTCCATGTTAAGGTTGATTGGATGATGCTTGGGCACCTCAGATTTCAAGTGCCACAGTTCTCAGTTGGACTGAGATTGGGGCTTTGACTGGATCATTGTAGAACATTTGCCTTGTTTTCTTGATCCACTCAAGTGTAGCTTTGGCCTTGCATTTCAGATCATTGTCCCAGTGAGAGATAAACTTCATCCCAAGCTTTGGTTTGTCAGCATATGGAAAGGGATTGTAGTATTTTCAGTATTTTGCACCACTCATTCCTTGTTCTGTATTTAACCTAATGCCCATAGATGTGTGTCACACATGTTGCACTGGCAGTCTAGCACTGTGTAAAAACTGAAGTTCAGGGTTATCGTCTGACTAACCTGGAAGAATGGGCCTATAAGACTTTGTATTTTTGAGTTTGCATTGATTTTAAATAAAAATATCAGAGAGATGTGACATTTTATAGAAAGGATAGCAAATGGCTGTTTTGTAATCCTTGGATGGGGGAAGTTGAATAGTAGATGAGGCCAGTCATTTAGACTAGAGAAAATGCATTTTCACCTAAAATAATGCAGGCGGTTGTTCACCAGGAGTGTATTGATGATGTGCAATGCTCTATTGAGTAAGAGGATGGCTGCCTTTAAGTGAGGGTGGCCCAGGGCACAGGGGGGGGCAGACTGCAGGGTCAGCTTCCTCTATAGTCACTTCAACAATTGAAAATTTGCTGTCCTGCTTTGTGAGCGAGAGCATAAGTGCATGTGCATGTGAGGAGGGTAGATTGCAGTACATGCTGGGCTCCTCCAAAGGTTTTTTGTTTGGGGGCCCGGCGTTGTGTCATTAAGCCACTGTTACAATCTAACAGGAGAAAAGGTTGAGACACAAGGTGTGAGAATGAGCAAGATCAGAAATAAGCAAGGTGAGAGATGTAGCATATGGCATATGGTATTGCATTTAGTAGCTAAACGGAATGAGGGTAGGCTTCTCTAAATAAATGTTTTTAAGAGATCTTTTGAAAGTGGAAAGGTTTTAAAACGTTTGTACACACACACACACACACACAATATATATATATATATATATATATATATATATATATATATATAGTGAATAAAGTACCCCCTCTTGTAAAATATAAGGATATTATTAGTTACCGAGGAGTTTCATGACCATATAAAAACACGAGGCCGAAGGCCGAGTGTTTTTATACAGGTCATGGAACTCCGAGGTAACTTCTAATATCCTCATATTTTACAACTGGGGGTACTTTATTTATTATAATACACAAATTTTATGACATCACTACTCACCGTTTATAACTGATGACATCACTACTCACCGTTTATAAGGATATAATTTACAGGATATTCATGGCTTTTGTGTATTATATATATATATATATATATATATATATATATATATATATATATATATATATATATATATATATATATATATATATATATATATATATATATATACACATACAGACAGAGACCTATACTTCTTTTTAACCCCAAAAGTAGGTTTTAAATAAATATAAAACAGAACTGGTTTTATTTTTTTGACATCCACAGATGCTGATGAGTGTATGTTGTTTGGAAAAGAAATCTGCAAAAATGGCTACTGCTTGAACACAGAGTCTAGTTATGAGTGCTACTGTAAGCAAGGCACATATTATGATCCTGTTAAGCTTCAGTGTATTGGTAAGTTAAATGCCATTCCTGGTGAGATAATCTTCTAGGTTCCTCTTTGTTATATGCACTGTACTAATACAATTTTTTAAGCATGTTTAAGCAGAAAACCTATAGATTCATCATTCCAGTACCACAATGGTATGAAAATAAATCCAAATAAAAGAATCCCTGTGGATTAAACATTCCCCCATAACTGTATCATCATCATTCATCTGATATTACACAGTGCCTCCAAGCATAGCTGAATACAGTGTACACAACTCACACGCTTCTCACTATCTGTTTTCTTTCATCCTGTAGATAATAATGAATGTGAAGACCCAAGCAGCTGCATTGACGGCCAATGCATAAACAACGAGGGATCTTACAGCTGCTTCTGCACACACCCCATGATTCTCGATGAATCGGGAAAAAAGTGTATCCAGCAAGTGGATACAAGTGGTATGTTACTTATTATTTTTAGTGCTGTTTAAGTACATGAAAAGAATGACTTGCCAAATATCATTACTTCAGCTCTAGTATAGAATTACCATAGAGAGTCAAATATTTACACAAACCACAGCATAAACCAAATGTCTATAGCGTATGTGAATTAAACAACACATTATTTTATAACACTCTCCACTGTGTTGCTTTCAGCTGAAAACTATGTGCTATGATACAAATGAAGTGTGAATAGTAGCTAGGTGAATAAACTATGCCATCCAATACATATTCATTCCCCTGACAAACAAATCATTGTCTGCACTGAGTTGTCTTTAGGTGGGGTCCGGGCTATGATGCCTCCGGTGGGTGTGATGACATTTGAGAGGGGAGCTATGACATCAGGACAGGCTTGATGATGGGGCAGGACTTTGACATTGGAGGTGGGGTTATTGAATCACTCAGATGTGATTGGGCTGATTTCTTCCCAGTTTTCCGAACACTGAAAATCAGGCAGAAAGTCTTCAATAGTATAGCCCTTTGAAAAACTTTTATTTTTGGTTTTTAAGCTGTTTAGATTTTTATTCAGCTGCTCTCCAGTTTGCAAATTCAGCAATCTAGTTTCTAGGGTCCAAATTATCCTAGCAACCATGCCTGGAATATGAATAGAGGAGGGTTTTATTAGAAAGATGAGTAATAAAATGTAGCAATAGCAATAAATTCATAGCCTTACGGAGCATGTGTTTTAGATGGGGTCACTGACCCCATTTTAAAGTTGGAAAGGGTCAGAAGAAGAAGGCAAATAATTAAAAAAGTATATAAAAAATAAATAATGAAGACCAATTGAAAAGTTGATTAGAATTGGTTGTTCTATAACATACCGAAAGTTAACTTAAAGGTGATCCACCCCTTTAAGATCCTTTGAGGAACTGTGATAGGGCTATGACATAGATGGAATAACCACCAGTGCAGTATTCCAAGGTGTAGAGGTAATCCTTATTAGGGGTTCTAAGAATGTTCTTGAAAGTAAGACAATGCTAATATGTTTGTGAGCACTGATTGGTTTAACAGGCAGGAGGGATGACGACATTTCCATGTTTGAATTGTAAGCCCCTTACAGTGTGAGATCTTACATCTGGTGCCAGTTAATGTTCCTCTATTGAGTTCATTATAAAACTACCTGGAATAAACACTAGAGAAGCATTGAATCCACTATTTTGGGAATATGTCTCGAATTTTTCATGTAGAAATTAGCATATGCAAATTAGGGTAAGGAAGGGATAAAAAGAATCACAATTTCCTTGTTCCTGGAACGTAAAGTCACATGATTTTAAGGATTGAGAATAAGTTAAGACAGGTTTTTGACTTTGGCCGAATTCAAATCCTGCTGAACAAGACTGAATCCAGAACAGAATCCTGGATTCAGGGCATCCTTACTAAACACACACAAACACATGGTGAAATAATTTCTTTCAGATTGTGCCCTAACTTCTGTGCCACTTTACATTAAAAGTGTTTTCTGAGTCATTGTTATATTTTGTTATTCAGAGCCAACTGGAGACACAGATGTTTACCAAGATTTATGTTGGCAAGAGCTCAGTGAGGACTTTATGTGTAGCCAGCCTTTGGTTGGAAGACGTACTACTTATACAGAATGTTGCTGTTTATATGGAGAAGCATGGGGAATGCAATGTGCTTTTTGTCCTACCAAAGACTCAGGTAAGAATAAGTCCTGGAACATCTTAGCCTTGGCTATGCATAAGACATCCTCAAAGTAATCAGTTAGTGCTAGAAAGATGTTCAGCTTCTTTTGGGGTCAAACACAAAACTATGGCCTGGATTCAATGCTTCACACAGGACCTACCAGCAACTTACAGAATCAACTGCACGCTGGGAAATGCAGGCTGCTCAGTAAGGTTCAGGGAGTTCTATGCCAATAAGCCAGATTGTTACACTGGTAAAAGGGAATATCAGCAATTTAGTGTCTCATCACATCCAAGTTGTCCAAATAACAAGCTATGGCAGCATCTGTCAAACTATAACAGATATGTTTTAAATGGAAAGTCATGATTCATTTACTTATATGTGACATGTACGACCACTTCCTTTAGTCGTTTCCTTCTTATCAGTTTGAATGTTCAATTGTAATTTTGTTTTAGTTAGTAATACTGTATCCCTAATTTGTCCACGCAGAACTAGCTCCCACATAACTGGTTCCATTAGATCCTTAAGCTCAAGATGTGTGTAAAAAAGGGAGAGATGTTGCAGAACTTTAACTCTTAGCTGCACAAACCGGATTTTTGGACAACAGGAGTTCTTGAACAAATTTTAATATAGCACACACAATTAAGTACCACAGAGCATATCTCACCTAACATTATCTACATACCTCATGCATGGGGACCCTGTTTCCCTTCGAGTTCACTAAGGGCTTAATACTTGAAGGTCCTTCCTTTACTGGAATTTTGGCCCCAGGCTCCCCAGCTACATTGACAACCCCCTGAAGTGGAAGTCCAAAGAAGAGGCGCAACCTGCTCCCACTTACTATATCAAACACCACAGGAAGTGGTCATCACCCACCTGGGCCAATAGGAAAACATCCCACTGATGTATCCAGAATACAGGTCCCAGGATATCCTAAACTAAAATAGAGGTAAAACCTATTGGGTGATTTCCTGTACTAGTAGGGGAGTTAACAGGGGCGTTGTGCCAGTGACACGCCTCAGATGGCAGCGCCCCACCAAGTACCAGGGGCGGCAAGAATGATGATCCTGGTACTTTAAGAGCCGAATTTCCGGTTTTCAAATCAGAAATTCGGCTCTTCTATCGCAGACACCGCAATTATGCTCTCTGCACTAGCATTCTGGCCCTCTCCATTGCCTTCGTGGACCCCCCCTGGACCCCCTCGGGCACGAAAAAGGTGAGCACATAGGGGAAAAAGCAACAGCAAGCTGCCTCAGGGTCCAGGATCACCCCTGGGTATTAACCCTATGGGTCCTTACAATACAGTTACAATATTAAAACACATGATTGGACTGGAGCATTGGGGGATGTGACACCTAGGGCCCTCCTGGCAGTCATCAGGAGCCCCCTCCCAATTTTCAAACTCCTGTACCCCACATGCGCACCCTGCCAGGTTTTTTCCCAGTCGACCTTGTAAGAACATGCCCCCTATGTATAGATGCACATGTCCCAGTTGAAATGTATGGTCAAGTTCATTCTCAGATATTTTTGTTTTGTTTTTTTCTGGCAGCTCATATTAGGCTCATTATAGATGCTGTAACACAAAGAAATTAAAGGTGTCCATAATGAATATAAGAAAACTTTTTTAAATATTAAGCTAGCTCCTTTGATTTTAAATATCCTAACTACGTTCACAATAACCATCATTTCTAGCATCTGCCTTACTATGTACATAGAATTAATCTGTTACTGCCCTCAGCCTGCTGAGTTAGTTTTGTATACTTTATACATATATAACTAGACTTAAAGGGATTCTGTCATTTATGGTGTAGTTTTATTTCTAAATCACATTGTTTACACTGCAAATAATTTACTCTACCATATAAAATGTTATTCCTGAACCAACAAGTGTATTGTTTGTAGTTGTAATATTGGTGTGTAGGCAGCCATCGCAGGCCATTTTGCCTGGTCATGTGCTTTCAGAAAGAGCCAGCACTTTAGGATGGGACTTCTTTCAGACACTCTATTTTTCTACTACTCAATGTAACTGGAGGAGTCACAGTGGGACTTAAATGCTATTCTCACATCTACCAGGGAGGTGCTATCTTGTGTCAGGGAGCTGTTATATGGTTACCTTCCCAGTTTTCTTTTGTTAGTCTGCTGGAGGGAAAGGGAGGGGGAGTGACATCACTTCAACTTGCAGTGCAGCAGTAAAGTGTGGCTGAAGTTTATCAGTGCACAGGTCACATGACTGGGGGCACCTGGGAAACTGACAATATGTCTAGCCCCATGTCAGATTTCAAAATTAAATATAAAATATGTGTTTGCTGTTTTGAAAAATGGATTTCCGTGCAGAAGTCTGCTGGAGCACCACTATTAACCGAGGCAATTTGAAAAAAAACCCGATGTTTTCCTGTGACAGTATTCCTTTAAACTACAGTTCAGAGAAACCATGTTCTGGTTACACAAGGTATTATTATTATTAATAATAATAACTCTACTCTATAGCAGTCGGCCTACTTGCATTGGCTCACATATGGTCTTTTACACCAAAAAGTGTGTGCCCTGGAGTTTAGCCAACAGCGGATAGCCACTGGTAATATTTACTCTTTCCATAATACCTAATCATGCTTTCTGGTAGATAAATGCATATGATATAGAGACAAAGCCACAATGTGCTCTCAGTAGATGATAATGTGTCTTTCTAGAAAGTGTCGGTAGAACAGTAGATGTGTTTGCTTTGACTAAAGCACACAGTAGTCATTTAGAGGAAAGCCTCGGGTTGTGTTTAAATAGTTATACACCCCTACACATCCATTTCCCTGGAGCCTGCTGATGTAGCTGCCAGACATCAGGAAGGATGTGTGAAGGTCTGACCAAAGTTACAACCATCTGGGAAACAGTCTATAAATTATTCTTTTTAAAGACCATGCCTGAATATGAAGCTTCTTGGAAATTCAAAATGAATTCCTTTTCGAAAAAAAGCAGCATTTGTTCTCACTCAACATATACAGTGCTTAATCTAGTGATATATCAGTAGAGTCTATAGATAAACATGGAATAGATCATTTTTAGTAAAGAGAATCTCATTCTGATGTACTAAATATACTGCAGTTCAGAAGACTGACAGCAAAAAGCAGCATACACTAGAAAAATGTTATTTCCCCTTTAATGTTACATTAAAGGGGAAGTAAAGGCTAAAAGAGAATAAGGCTAGAAATGCTGTATTTTCTATACTAAACATAAACATGAACTTCCTGCACCACAAGCCTAATCAAACAAATGATTTATGATTTCAAAGTTGGCCACAGGGGGTCACCATCTTGTAACTATGTTATACATCTTTGCAAGACCAAGACCATGCACATGCTCAGTCTCTTTTGATAAACAATGCAACGTTGGATTACAGCAAACATGGACCTTTTTTTTAGCTGCATTCAGTACAAAACTTGGCAGTGGCCTAGTTATCCAGCTCTCAAGAAAGTTTTTAACTTTATTTCATGTTTCGTCTCTAAAAAACTGGTAATGTTTTGTGCTTTCCCTAGATGGTGTTCCTGCGTAAAAAGCAGATAAATCAATTTAAGGACATAAATAAAATTACTGTTTGTCAGAAGTGCCGTAGTCATATTTTTAATGATTCAACTCCTGTTTACACGCTCACCGAGCCTGAGGGTAGGCTGTAATTCACATCTGATAGCCCAGTGATATAAAAAGTGCATTTTCTGGAACGTCAGGAAATGAAATATTTTCAGGATAGTTATCTTGCTAAGATTTTTAACACATATTTCTTCTCAGAAAGGAATTTATGAAGTGGCTGTTCAGGCAGTGGTCTTTACGTTACTGTGCTTTATGTGATTGCAGGGAGCATTTTATTCAAATTTATAGAGGTCGGAAAATTGAGAACAGAAAATGTAAATTACCTTTTATAGAGCAAGTAAAGTGCAGATGAAACTGATACTGGAATGTCACATTGATCAGCAGTGGTGTAACTAGATGTTACTGAGCCCCACAGCAAAATAATTTTATATATAGCAAAGTAGGCAAAAGGCACAATTTGCATTGGGTTGTCCATCCTATGAGTTAAATTGCCCTCAAGACCAGAATCATTGCTGCAGCCAGTGAAAGAGGCATAGGGAAATTATAGGGGGAACAGGTAAATGCTACACGTGTTACAGCCCCCTCCCATCCAAGCCAAATTAAATATATTGTTTTTTTATTTTGGTATTTAGAATTTTGTTTAACAGCTCTCCAGTCTGGTTATTCAGTGGTTTTTCAGCAAATAACTTAAAAGCATACAGTAAATAATGAAGACCAATTGCAAAGTTGCTAGGAATATGATACTCTATAACACACTGAGAGTTTTAAAGGTGCACAATCCCTTTAATAAGAGCCATATCTACAGAAAATGAAGATACAGATTACAATGCATTGCTGGGGCTGGGGATCTTTCAGTAACATGCTGGAAATTATTAAATGAAACTAATAAAAGTACAAGCACCTTGACTGTAGCTTTTTCTCATGCAGAGGACTATGCAGAACTTTGCAACCTGCAGTACAGACGGCCTTATGGACACGATGCACTTATAGACCCTTACACATCTCACGATTCCGTTCCTTACGAGATTCCAGAACGTAAGTACAGTTACATCTTCATTTCACATGAAAAGGTATGTTCTTTGCTTTCTCTCTTAGGAATGATCAGTCCATGAAAACAGTGTCAGACAGGTGCTAATAGTGGGAAAGACCCAGCTTACTGCTGGGTCTTTCTTTGTATGGAATCCAGTCAATGGCCGGGTACATTTATTGCACTGTGTTGCTATTAGTTTTATTCTCATGTAAACTGATACACATTTTCTGTCCAGATGTCGGCATCCATCCCTTTCTTTATCAGTCTTACCATATGAGCTACACCCGTCACCAGTTAAACCTTTTGTCCCATTTATTCTATCACTGTAATTATACATATTGTGCATCAAATCCTTTAGATGTAAAAAAATAACCTTATTTCTAATATGTTGTGAATAACAAACAGTGAAATGTGCAGATTTATACCATTTATACAAACACATCGGTCAGCATTACCAATATAGGCTATCTTTTTTTACCGACCTCGTATTTTTAATATATGTTAGGGCCAGAGAAGCTCTATCTCTAGTTAAGAAATTAATCTTCCAAAAAGTGCAATGTGATAAATAGGTCAGGTTTGTTTGACGCAAGTACTGAGTCAGTTGCACGCACTGCTTGCTGCATTTCTTTTGTCCGTTACACACTTAACCCACTGTTCATTTTCTCTCCTCGTTCCTAACACACTAACACATCGGTGCTGGATTTACATGGGAAAGCTGACTCACTCAGAATCTTTGATATGAATGTGGGTGTGCAAGAAAACCTAGCAGAAAGGGAGTTTCCTTGTGTGTGGGTAGACAGAAGTGATTGTATGTTTTAGGAAAAAGAACTAATGGGGTTTATTAATAAAATACAATAGGGGCCCATTTACTAACAATTGAATTTAGTTTTTTAAAAAATTCATGGTTTTCTAATGTTTTTAAAGAGCTCTAAAAATTTGAGATTAATGAAGTGTTAAAACCACAAATACACTAAGGGCAGGACTACATGGCCGATTAAGCCGCGATCCGACGCGCTGTGCAAAATCACAGGCGTCACGTCGGATGCAACGGAAATAAGGTAAGTAATTCAATTGTCGCATCGTGTCACAGCATTGATGCGACACGACTGTCGGATGCAGACACTGCACGCTGCGTCTGCATCCGACAGTTGTGTCGCGTCAACAATGCAACACGATCCGACACTGCCATTACTTACCTTGTTTCTGTCGCATCTGACGTGACGCCTGCGATTTTGCGCAGCGTGACGGATTGAGGCTGAATCGGCCATGTAGTCCTGCCCTAATACAAAACTTGGCCAGGTAAAAGTTGTCAAGGTCTTATAGAAGTCAGTTGGGAGCTGTGCTGATCCTATTGGACAGCTTTAAATCAATTCGGACTTTTAAAGGTTTACAGATTTTTTTTTTGCCAGCAATTGTAATTTCCCTTACTTTTTTTTTTATTGGATTTTTTAATAAATGCCATATCCATAGTTTTAGAGTCTGTGAGTTTAGTCATGGTTTCAAAAACCTCTAAAATCACCTAAATCCGACCTTTGATAAATAGGCCTCAACGTTTGAATAGCATAAGAGAATCTGCACAGAGTGAGTGTCTTCCAAAAGCCGGCCATACATACAGTTATTGTTCTTATGAGCTTTTGTACAATTTTTGGGACATGGGCACCTTGTTCCATATATCGCCGATTTGTTGACTGGGCAGGTTTGAAATTTTGCCCTGTTTGGCCCAAACAAATATATTGTATTAATATACCAACAACCCTATGCAAGTGCTAGAACATCAGTAACATCATTTTTTCATCATTATCTACTCTATTGCACTTTGCCTGGTCTAAGGTGGCAAAGGCAAGTCTGGCGCAAAAGGTAACGTTCAGTAAAATCTGCATCTTAGTGAATTTGCGTGGTTACGTCCATTCGCCAGAGTGCAAATTCGCCAGGCATTAGGGAGTGAAGTACCGCTAGAGTCTATCTCCTTCGCTAGCGAATAATTTTCCCACATTAGTCACTTCGCCCTTTAGTAAACTTGCCCCTAAGTCTTTATTAAGAAATAACTTATCGAAACTTCGCTTGCGGTTCTCTTCAGATCCATCATGCTGCGCTCGATTTCTCCTCCCTGCTTTCCTTATCGAGTGCTGCATGATGGATCGTCATGCAAGCAGAGTTTCGATAAGTTATTTCTTAATAAAGACTTAGACTGATTTAAAAGTTTAATATGTCTTTGTGGTTTTTTTTTTTTCATTCTACACTAACAAATTTTTTAATAAAATAAATTGATGTTACTGATCCTTTAAGGGGCATGAAATTATCTGGGTGATTACTGCATTGTGACCCTCTCTCCAGCATAAGTCAGCCATGTCCTTAACACAGCCATAGTACAGACCTCCTTCCCAGCCTTACTCCTTAACTTGTATTTCTGAATCGCATGTTAAAGGGATTGTTCACTTTCAAACACTTTTTTTTAGTTAAGTTGTTTTCAGATAGTTCACCAGAAGCAAAGACTTTCTCCAATTATTTTCCATTTTCTATGTGTGACCGTTTTTCTAATATTGAATTACCATTTTTCACCTTCTTATGTCTTTCTAAACAACTCTAAGATGGGGGAATCAGAATCCTTGAGTTACATTAAAGGCAGTTGCTAAAATTGATACAATAGTTGCTAATATTCCAAAGATACTGCTGAGAAATAGATCAACTACATGCAGCAACTAAATGCAACAAATTGTAACAGAGATAGGGACATTAAACTTTGGTTTTGGGAAAACAGTAAGAAATAAAAGATGGAAAGCATTGAATAAAGTCCTTATTTCTGGAAAACAACTCAACTGAAAAAAAGTGTTTGGAAGGTGAACAACCCCTTTAACAACATTTTAACTGACAGTTTCTTAAAAGCTGTCGTACAACACAAGTAAGTGGCTCTCAAATGCACAGCTCCGCATCTCTATAAAGTAAAGTGCTACTGGCATCTACTGGCTGTTTTGCTAATATACAAGCATCTGGTACTCCAACATCAGGCAATATATAAATTTAACAAAAATAATATAAATTGTGTTTATATTTCACCAACATATCCCTCAGCATTTTACATTTTTTACAGCCACATTAGCACAATGGTCAGTTTTATCAGGAGCTTTATAACCTGCTTGTATTCTTTTTAAACGTGGGAGGAAACTAAAGTACATGAAAAAAACCTTCCAAACACACAGATAACTTACTTGCCCTGTCTGGAGTTGAAATATGAGAAAAAAAATGAAAGATACTTTCAAATGTAAGATTTGAAGCAATGTCTGTCATCTTGTTCTCAGGTTATAGCTATGAAGAGCTGCAGGCAGAAGAGTGCGGCATCTTAAATGGATGTGAAAATGGAAGATGTGTCAGAGTGCAGGAAGGCTATACATGCGATTGCTTTGATGGATACCATTTAGACATGGCAAAAATGACTTGTGTTGGTAAGAATCCTCATAGTACTACAGGCTTGCTTTCCATATACCAACTCTTGTGTATTCTTTAAGGCCTCTTCATATCTGTACTATCTGAATCTCACATCTGCCTGTTCACTAGAGTTAACTACAATAGTAGTACATAGCAGAATCCATGACCATTGCAAGGGGGGGCCTCATGATGGAAGGGTCTGCTGCCACAAACGAGAAAGGTAGAGGGGGCTGATGACTTTGGCTGAGGGTACATGTCTAGGTCTGAATATGTGTTATGCAGGGGGCTCAGCTCATGTTATGCAACTGATAGGATTTTTACTTCTCTATTCTCTATTTCCATTCTCAATCCTATACATCATATTAATATTAGTAGCAAGCTACAGTGTTCTAGGTGTTGGACCTATTTACCTTGCCTATATTCAGGGTTGGACTGAGGCATCTGGGGCCCACCAGAGCTGAACTTAAGGGCCCTCCTTCTGAGGCCACAGTGGTGGAGCGGGCCTGGGCTGGCGGGGCCCATAAAGGTGTCCCACTGGCCCAGTCTGACCTATATTACAGGAGGGATTTTAACGTTAAAGGGGATGTAAAGGCAAAAAAATAAAATCCCATTTTTACTTTCTTTAATGAAAAAGAAATCTATCTCCAATATACTTTAATTATAAAATGTGTACTGTTTTTTATAAGAAACCTGACTGTATGCAGTGAAATTCCCCCTTCGTTTTACTTGCTCTGACAGCTGCAGATAAGTAACTTCAGACGGTCCCAGGGCCGCTCCAGCCATGAGGCAAGGTGAGAATCTTGCCTCGGGCGGCACGGAGTGGCCATTTACCAGGGGTGGCAAAAAGCCACCTCTGATAACTTTAAGCGGCGAATTGCCATTTTTTAGCGCTCACTGCACTAGTGATGTGACCCCTCCTCAAACCCGCTCCGACGCTACAAGTTAGAAGCGCGGAGCGGGAGGGGGCAGCAGTCCCTGGAACGCATCTGGACGGTCCCTAACTTTCCTGCAGGAATACTGATCATACTTTCAAATGGCAGGGGGAAGCTCCCCCACCTTACTTCCCAGAACTGGAGCAGCTTTGTTTGTTTCCCTATAGAGCAGCTGGTGACCATGTAGAGATTTGTACCCACAGATCCAGTGCAGTCTGCATATTCTGATTATTAATCAGTCTTGCTTCTATGGCAGATATTATTTAACTTGTGCTGTTCTGATAATTTATGATGATCCCTATGCTTAACCTCCCAACTGAAGCCCAGACCACACTGAGCATGTGCATAGTCTTGGTCTTGCAAAGATGACAGCCCCCTGCAGCCAACTTTAAAAACATAAATCATTTTGTTTAATTAGGCTTCTGGTGCAGTAAGTTCATGTTAATGTTAAGTATACAAAATACATAATTTCTAGCATTATTCTATTTTAGAATTTAGTTCCCCTTTAAAACTATCTTGAAGAAAGGGAGTAGGCACCATCCCTTTAGAGAGCTGGAGAGGTATCCCTTAGCATTAGGGGTTGTGGGTAAATGCATGATGATGTGGCATAGCATTCAGATGTACAACTTTGCAACAGGATCTCTCAACCATATTTCTGAGAATATTACTACGTTAAAGATCCATTTGTAAGGTTCTACTAGGATTAAAGCTGAAATGATGCAATGTGCCCCTTGAGTATAAATCATAGCAGGCACACTCCTTGTTATATGTCTTGAAAGAAAGAGTCACTTTCAACGTTCATAGTTGCGTTATTCTGTTTTGCAGATGTCAATGAATGTAATGAGCTAAACAGCAGGATGTCCCTTTGCAAGAACGCCAAGTGTATTAACACAGAGGGCTCGTACAAGTGTGTATGTCTACCAGGCTACAAACCCTCTGCAAAACCCAACTATTGCACAGCACTGAACTCCGACAAAGATGACAGTGAACTGGAGTAAATAAAAAAAACAAGAATCAGCTACCTTATTTTTTTTCAGCCCATATACTCTGCACTGTATAAAGGAATGGGGACTGTGTATGTTACTTGAGACGAAGATGGAACAGAAATGAAACTTGATGGTTTTTAGGAAATGACATTGAGCGCAGCAGGATACAGAGACTGGGACGGTTGGCCTACTCCTCACCAGTTTCCGAATTATTGCAGACCAAACGGACTTGTTTTCTCTATGGAAAAAAAAAAAACAGAACCCAAGTGTAGTGTCTGATAAATTTGATGGAGAAATGACAGAGCGTTTTTTGGTGTTGTTGTTATTTTAAACCGAATGTTATTATTTTCTACTTTTGCTTTATTTCCTTGGCATTTTAATAATGGTCGGAGCATCCTGTAACGCTTGTTGACGATGCAGCACGTTGGATCCTGTATTATGGCAGACCTATCGAGAGGATAATTTTTTTTTTTTTTTGTTTTTGCAAATGTTTTCTAGGGCCATTTTCTAAGAACGTCTCACGCGATTATACTATACTTTTTGGAAACATAGGTTGGTGACTTTTATAAATCTGTGTCTGTCCTGTGGAGCAGGCATCCTTTTGTTATGACTCCATATTTTGGCTGAAAAAAAAATGCAGCAAATGTCTTTAACTCTTCTTTTGTCTTTTTACTGCACTTAAATCCTTTCAGACTTTACTTGCCAAGTTTCAGAGCTGCTGGAGAGAAATGTTAACCCCTTCTTGTAAGTGTAATTAGACATATAAATCCCCCCCTGACCACGTTTTTATGTGTAAATTGATTCTGAAAAAGATCTTGTTTTTGTTCCTTAACATATTAAAGTTGTATATTATAAACCTCAATCATTAAAAGATATATAAATATACATTTAGTTTGTATAGGGAGCAACAAGGACACACACACACATTTTCACAGTGTTGTGAATCAGTATCTATATTTTGGGCCTTGGTTAAAAAATATATATGTATTTGATACAAAACAAGTGTACAGCTAGAGAAAATCAGGGGGTAAATTGAATATTATAAAGTAAGTTAGTTTACCTTATAGTAACATGCAGCATATATCATTATTTTCCCTTGAATTATTTATTTTTAAAGGGGTGATTTGGCTTTAAATGGACCCTTAGTGGCTAATTCTAAGCAAATTTTCAGTTGGCCTTAATATTTTCTTTTTCGTAGTTTTTGAATTATTTGCCTTCTGACCATTTCCAGCTTTTAAATGGGGGTTAATGACCCCATCTTAAAAAAAATGCTCTGTAAGGCAACAAATGTATTGTTACTTGCTACTTTAATTACTCATCTTTCTGTTCAGGCCCTCTCCTATTCAAATTCCAGTCTTTTATTCAAATCATTACATGATTGCTGGGGTAATTTGGACCCTAGAAATCATATTGCTGAAATTGCGGGAGAGCTGCTGAATAAAAAGCTATATTCAAACTCAAAAACCGCAAATAATAAAAAATGGAAACCATAGCAAATTGTCTCAGAATATAAGTCTATAAATTCTAAAAGTTAATTTAAAGGTGAATCACCCCTTTAATGTATATTTCTGGTGGTAAAACAAATGCATGGTGTAGTATTTGCAAGGCACCGTCAGGCTACTATGTGATGTGTATGTGGTGATGATGGTTGGGCAGATAGAGACAAATTGGGTAAGGCCAGGCTGTAAATTGAACTCTAAGTAGCTGATGGTGACACACAAACATGTCGCATGCAGATATGTTAAATTTAGTTCACTTTGTTTCTTAAAAAACTAGACAATTATTTGTAAATATATGCAGTACTGGTAAGGACCTTCTAGGGCCCACGAGAGCGTGATGTGTGGAGCCCACTCTTATAACAGGTATAAAATTTGCTAAAGGTTATATAATTCTATGGTGGAACTAAGAAAGTGTTGCTGGTCTTTATCTTACAGCAGGACCTAGTGTGCCAGTCCTTACCCGCATTATGTCCTCCCCAACTTATCTGACCCAATCACCCACCGACCAGAAATCAGTTTCATCATGAAGATAGATTTGTTCTGTTTTCTCTTTCGGCCTTCTTTCATTACTTTTATGCTCGAACATCCAAACTGCTGCGCCTTTGCTTAGGTCAACCAAAGAGAACCACACAGCAGATGAGGTACAGCTAGAGAATATATTTTCTAAATCTGTATTTACAGGGGATCTGTACAAAAAGACCTCGACCACAAGCTACCAGAAAGCTCCATTCGGCAGCAGCTTTCTCACAATGATCTGTATTGCAAGGATCTATAATTGGGTGTGAGAATTAGGGAAATTCAAGTTCTTGCTAAATGTATACCCTAAGGGGTTTTGCTCCTTTTATACAGGATTATTTATTTATAGTTTTATAATTATTTGCCTTTTTCTTCTGACTCTTTCCAGCTTTCAGAGGGGCATCGCTGACCCCATCTAAAAAGCAAATGCTCTATAAGGCTACCCATTTATTTTTACTGCTACCTTTTACGGCTCATCTTTCTAGTAAGGTTCTCTCCTATTCATATTCCAGTCTCTTATTCAAATCAATACATGGTTGCAAGGGTAATTTGGACCCTAGCTACCAGATTATATTATATTGTTTATAATGAAAATTGAAGAGCTGCTGAATAAAATGTGAAATAATTCAAAAACCACAAATACTAAAAAATGAAAACCAATTGCAAATTGTCTCAGAATATCGCTCTCTACATCGTACTAAAAGTTAACTCAAAGGTGAACACCCTCTTTAAGGGCTTCGTGGAGTTGGCAGAGGTTATATGAACACATTTTGTATTGAATCATCATTTTAAGCTTGGGTTCGAGTATTACAGTCAAAAGGCTGGGACTGCGATCATCATCAATGTCATTTATTAATGTAGGGTTATCAAGTTATACAAAGCTTTACATTAATAAATAACAAACAACAATAATTAAACAACCAAGTGTTACAGAGTATGAGCATAGACCTACTCATAAGAGCTTACAATCTAAAGGATTGCAGGGAAGGGATCCCCCTTTCATGCACAAATTTGTGAACCTGTTTGAGATAACGTTTTGAATGATGTAGCGAGTGATATCCTGAGACAATCTGCAATTGGTTTTCATTTTTTGTAATTAAAGGTTTTTGAGTTATTCAGGTTTTATTCAGCAGCTCTTCAATTTGCATTTTAAGCAATCTGGTAACTAGGGTTCTAATTACCCTAGCAACCATGCATTGATTTAAATAGGAGGCTGGAATATGAATAGGAGAGAGTCTGAATAGAAGGATCAGTAATAAAAAGTAACAAGAACAATACTATGTAATAATCTGTAGCCTTACAGACCATTTGCTTTTTAGAAGGGGTCAGCGACGTCCATTTAAAAGCTGCAATTTTTGGACCCTAGCAACCAGATTGCTTACATTACAAACCCAAGAGCTGCTGAATAAAAAGCTAAATAACTCAAAAACCACAAATAAAAAAAATCTCAACCTCAAAGGTGATCCTTTAAGAGCAGAATTTCTGTTTTTCAAATGGAAATTTGTCTTGTATGGCTCAGAGAACACAACTGCACTACCATTGTGAACCCCCTCCAGGCGGCAAAAAGCTGAGGGCAGGGAGGAGAGTGGTAGTAGCAGCAAGCTGACTCAGGCAGCAGAGGGGCCAGGATCGCCATTTTGCTCACAATGCATCAGAGAGGGCTAGACAGGTGCTCAGTGCAACTATGTGGAAGTGCATGGAGTATTTGTGGGCCTTTAAGTACCTTTAATAAATAGTGTCAAGAAGCACACACGTCCATTTTGGTAATCCACACTTGTGGTTGGGTTTGTAAGAGCTTACTCATCTTCCATACTTGTACCCAAAAACCAATACATAATAATAACATAGGTATTAGAAATGACCTTCTGTTACCAATATATAAAACCATATTGTCCTTTTCTTTTATGTAGTTATGGAACTGCATGGTGAACTTTCCTTTACATAGCCACATAACTTTGTAGTCACATCCTATAGCCTTATATTCTGTGGTAGGGGGTTTATCATGCCTTTTTTACAGTGTTACACATCAGTAAGAGAAAAGCAACAAAAGGGCTCCAGGTGGCAACCTTTACCAGCATGTAATAGCATTCACTAGTAATGTATCCATGTCTGTGCCTGGAGCCCTCTAGTGTTTAAATTAAATAATAAAACAGTACCTTGTACTTGATTGATTCATTGATTAATTAATTCTAATTGGTGGCAAAACAATCCTACTCAGTTTATTTAATGTTTAAAGGGGTGATTCACCTTTACATTAACTTGTAAGAAAGACTGCATGCTGAGACAATTAAAGGCATGGTTCACCTTTAAGTTAACTTTTTAGTATGTTATAGAATAGCTAATTCTAAGTAACTTTTCAATTGGTATTCATTTTTTCTTTTTTAAATAGTTTTTTAATTATTTGCCTTCTTCTGACTCTTTCCAGCTTTTAAATTGAGGTCACTGACCCCATCTAAAAAACAAATGTTCTGTAAGTCTGTAAATGTATTGTTTTTGCTACTTTTTATTACTTATCTTTCTGTTCAGGCCCTCTAATAATCATATAGAGTCTCCTATTCAAATCAGTGCATGGTTGTTAGGGTAATTTGGACCCCAGCAACCACATTACTGAAACTGCAAACTGGAGAGCTGCTGAATAAAAACCAAAATAACTCAAAAAACACAATTAATATAACAATTAAAACCAATTTCAAATGGTCTCAGAATATCACTCTCTACATCATACTAAAAGCCAATTTAAATGTGAACAACCCCTTTAAAGGAGAAGGAAAGGTTAAAACTAAGTCCACCTAAATATACCAGTAAACCTTCAAAGTAATGCTGCTCTGAGTCCTCTATCAAAAGAAACACTGCACTTCTTTCCTTCTATTCTCCTTGCCCTGGGAGTGAGCATGCTGAGTTTGCTCCTCTCCCCCCCTTGTCTGCTGCAATCTGAGCCCAGAGTGAGCAGGGAGAGACTCAGGCAGGAAGTGATGTCACACCAAGCTAATACTGCAGCTGATATCCTGAACAAACAGAGAGCTTCTAGAGCAGGGGTGCCCAAACGTTTTGCAACGAAGGCCAGATTTGGTAAGGTTAAAATGTGTGGGGGCCGACCATTCAGACCTACATTCTTTGAACCATTAACATTAAATTACAGGAATCGAGTAATCGTAGCAGTAATATTTGGGCACATTAGTAAAATGATCTGCCACTTGGTCTATACTGCTGCCTGTGTGCTGAAGGTGTTAGTGATAGACACATACTGGCACGTAGTGACGCCATACTTCTTTGGCACATCAGTATGTCTATTGACACCTTCAGCCCTTAATAAGTATGTGAAAACAGTGTGTCTCTACGTACTAGTAAGTGGCAGATAATTTTACTAATGTGCCTTAATATTATTGCTATGGGATTCCTGATCGCACTGTGCTGGGGGGCCTCATTATTATTAATTTCATGATGGAGGCTGAGGGCCGGTGTAAATTTGAAAACGGGCCGCGCTTTGGACATGCCTGTTCTAGAGCTTTTTACTCAAGTATGGTTAAACATTCTATAGAATAAATATAGAATTCTAGCTTGCAATATTTTGCCATTTAAAGCTGGCCATAGACTCAAAGATCTGCTAGTTTGGCGACATCGCCAAAGGAGCGGATCTTTCCCCGATATGCCACTAACGGCATGGCTGTATAGGGGGTAATTCGAACGGTCGGCCGTTTGTTTGAATGATCGAATTACGATACTCCAAGGGGCTCCGACGGGTCGGTCGGGTAAAAATCAAACCTTCCCGATCGATATCGTGGCCAGATAGCGATCGGGAAGACCCGTCGGAAGCCCCCATACACAGGCAGATCAGCTGTCAAATTGGTCTAAATGACCGATATCGGCAGCTTTATCTGCCCGTGTATGGCCACCTTAACTCTAGGAGAAGATTGTCTGTGTAGGTGAGGTAATTCTTTCAATCAATCCATTTCTGGACTGATCTTATTGACATGTCTGGAATAAATGGAGTCCTCATTGGTCATTTTTGAAGTGAATTTACTGGCTTGTCTGGGGTTAATGAAGCACTTATGCTGTGAGAACACCTGGTGCACAGTGTTAGGCGTACGGCATCCTCCATTAAATCTTAGAATAGAAAAACACTGGCACTCAAGGCAACTTCAATGCAGGGTTACCCCTTGCTGGTTTAGTAGGTGCGAACGTGCAACGTTTCTGGGCGTACCCCTTTATCAAGCATCGTACTGGCATTTCTAGGTGTTATCTATCCATTTACCCTGGCTCGTCTAGGGTTAACAGCCATTTTATTTGGTAATGATACTGGCATGCCCGGGGTTAATATCCATTTTATATAGTATTTATAGTGGCACTGGGGTTGCCACCTTTTCTGGAAAAATATACCCGCCTTCCTATATATTTCTCTTTTTTTTCCCTATGAATAACATTGGGATCAACCATCAATTTTACAGGCCGGGCCGGTAAAATACCAGTTAGGTGGCAACTCTAAGCGTCACACCTGGGGTTAATATTCATTGTATATAGTGATTATAGTGGCACATCTAGGGTTAATATCCATTGTATATAGTGATTATAGTGGCATGTCTGGGGTTAATATCCATTGTTTAAAGTGATTATAGTGGCATGTCTGGGGTTAATATCCATATAGTGATTATAGTGGCATGTCTGGGGTTAATATCCATATAGTGATTATAGTGGCATGTCTGGGGTTAATATCCATATAGTGATTATAGTGGCATGTCTGGGGTTAATATCCATATAGTGATTATAGTGGCATGTCTGGGGTTAATATCCATTGTATACAGTGATTATAGTGGCACCTCTGTGGCTCTTCCGCCCTCAGTAAGCTCAGCACACACAAAAAACTACACAACACACCAGCTGTCCCCAACACCCCCACAATATTCGACAGCTAGCCCTGCAAATATATCACTGCTTCGTCGCTCCGTGAAACTGAGAGCTACAGATTTGGTTTGATGAGACGAAGAGCAGCGCCACGTACACCATTTAAGCAGCCTCTGTAAGTGATCCTGCTTTTAGTTCTAATATATACCAGGAGAGGATGACGCCGTGCGTCACGTACGAGCGACGTCACCGGAAGACGAATCGCAACTAGGAACTAGACGCATCCGAGACAGGAGGCCGGGAGCTTGCAGTTGACAGCTTCGCAGGAGGAGGTGTAAGTAGCCATCCGGGACTGCGGGCGGTGTTAGGAAAAGCGGGAGGTTTATGCACTTACTTATCCTGCCGCTGCCAAGCGTGACATATCCGCAATGTACGTCTGTCAGAATGGGGGTTCAGCACAATTCTGGGTTAAATGTGTCTGTAATGGAGAGTGTCGCCATTCAGCACCTGTATATGTAGTTAAAGCTGGTTCAATATTGTCTGTTTCCCTCTGTCATCAGTGTGTTCTCCGCCTTCCTTTTCTCCACCCCCTCTCCCTACCTGCGTGTTGGAAATCCCTAATGACTTTACCCTTCAATGGGGACCCGTCACCTCTGCAGTCTTATAACAAGTCTTCTGTGCTCACTAACAAATAGAGCCTTTGCATTCGTCATTTGGAATTATTAAAGGAGAAATACTTTGATGCTGGGAGGCCAGATATTTTAGGACTCCACAAAGACATACATTGCTTACCTCCTGACTACCTCGCCTCTTTTTCAACCTTGAAGATGGATATGGCTAGAAATGCCAATATTATTTTATATATTGAACTTAATGCACCCGCCTAAAGGTGCAGCATTTCTGTAGTGGCAATGATCCAGGTTTTTACAGGTGCTCCCCATCTTGGATTTTGCTAGTAGTGTCAGTGACTTGCACATGCTCTGTGCGTTTGAGCAGCTGTTGAGTTTAGGGGTTGTCTTAAATCTTAAAGCAGAAAATGAGGCTCACGTGTCTGAGAACCTGATGCTACAGCCTTTTATATTCTGTATCTATACAGTATATTGTGTGTTTGTCTCTAATCTCCAGTAACTGATGGTACCACAGACCATATGCAGTAAATTGGCAGAAAACTATTGGGGGCATCTTTGGAGGCACTAACAGTGTCAGACTGGGACACCAGGGGCCCACCAAGTAACCTTAGACCAGGGGTCCACTCTTACTATTATTATTCTTCCTCTCCTCGCTCAACCTCTATTCTCCTAGTCTCTTTTCTTTACATACTGTATCTATTAAGCCACTTAGTTCTCATTGAAATAGGGAATGGACATGAAATAGGCAAAATGTCTAGCAGCATGAGGGCCCACTGACACCTAGGCCCACCGGGACTTTTCCTGGTATCCCTGTGGGCCAGTCCAACACTGGGCACTAATGTTTGCTACTAAAGGCCTGTGGTTTCTTTGGGCTGTTATAAAAGCCCAAAACATAATGTGCAACATCTTTGCCCTACTTCCTTACTTAAGCTTTAGTTCTTCTTTAAAAAATGCACTAGCCTGAGATAACTTTGTGCAGTGCCTGTCATCTTCCAAGTTCCCAGTGCAATTTGCATATGCAGTACAGAAATCTTTCTGTGTGGGAATGTGCCAGTCTTGAGATACTTAAGAGCCTGAACCTAAATGGTGGCAGATCATGCTGCACAAAAGTACCAGAATGCAAAGTATGGAATTAGTCCCTGGGGCTGGCTAACAAATTGGCACCAGGTATTGTACTTCTGCTTTAAATGCAGGAGCAGACTGTTTCTGATTTAATCTAAAATGCTTTAGAATTAAGTTTTCTATTGAGTCCAGTACACATCTACCATCATAGACAACTGTTGCAGCTCTTATCTCGCTGTTTATGCATTTCACATTTTATGGTATACAAGGAAGTATCACAAAGAATGCAGAATATTGTTTTGCAACACAAATCTCCTATAACAGTGGGTCTTAAAGGGCACCTGTTGGGCAAAAATATTATCCCCAATCAAAGGTGCGACTAAAAGGGCCCGCACTCTGGTTGGGGGTAACAGTAGTTTTTTAAAATTTGCCCCCCCCCTGCCAGCGCTAGGCCACCTGCACCAGGGGGGAGCTCCCAATACGATCGGCCATGTTGGGCCACACACACGTAATGAGCGAATGCCGGGACTTGCTCATTATTTGCATGCGTGTGACATCAGAAGCACATACAACATGGCCGCGTGCACGGGGAGCTCCCTTCTAGCCTAGTCCTAGCACTGGCAGGGGGCAATTGTTTTTTTAAAAAAAAATAGTGTTACCTGCACTTTTGGTTGGGGAAAATATTTTTGGTTGGGGAAAAAACCTTTAAGACCCACTGTTCTAAAGATTTGTGTTGCTAAAAATTACGTCTGCATTCTTTGTGATATTTCCTTGTTTACCATTAGCCGTGAAATCATTACTGCGGGATAAGAGCTGTTTATTCATGTTGTTTTTGGTGGGTCTTTATAATTGTTTTAAAGTGAAATTCCCCTCTACAACATAAGATGCAAAGCTTATTCTAAAGCAGATTTTGGGTTACAACACCTATACTTCATCTGGGACCCCAGAGGGGAAAAAGAAGAAATCCTCCCTTAAAATGTGCTGAAAAGTGACTGATGGTTGGTAGTTCCTGACGTTTTATTCGCCATTGTAGTGTCTTTAAACATGGGTGGGGATGTTATAGGAATTGAGCGGTTGCAGAACTTTTTAGAAACTTCTGAGATTTTTATTGTTTCACATTATGATGTCTATTTCCATAATCCCTGTTCCTGAAAGTAAGGTAAAAAAATATTTGGCTATGGCTTTATGAAATATGCAAGGGGTTCCCTTTTCTGGGAACCTATAATGCATAATGTTCAGAAATAGGGCTATGTCATCTCCCATCATTTAAAAAAATATAATTATCCCATATGTAAAAAAGGAATTGCTTTTTCTCTGTAATAATAAAACAGTATCATGGTACAATACATATTTTTGTTTTTGTGAAGCACTGTGAGGACTGTGCTCTGTCAGAGGCAAGCTTTGAAAAATAGAATGCAGCAATTTTGGTTTACAATCGATTCATGATTTTTTTTTTTTTTTAAAGTCAAAGTTAATTCGGGTTGAAAAACAAATAAAAAGTTCATTAATTTCAACCCCTCCAAACGAACCCCAATGTACATTGATACACATATTTATACAAACCTGTCTATACAAAAAAAAACTATAGCTATCTATACTTTTACAGGTACAGTATGGGACCTGTTTTTCAGACTAGCCAGGGCCTAGGGTAAGGGTTTTTTCCATAACTTTTCCATAATTTGGATCTCCATACCTTAGGTCTACTGAAAAATAATTTAGAAATCAATAAAACCCAGTAGGATTGTTCTGCTTCGAATAAGGATTAATTATATCTTAGCTGGAATCAAGTGGAAGGTACTGTTTTATTATTACAGAGAAAAAGGAAATCATTTTTAAACATTTTTTTTTTTTATTTGGATAAAATGGAGTCTATGAGAGATGGCCTTCAGAGCTTTCTGGATTTATGGATAAGGGATCCCATACCTGTAGATCCTAAAATCACAATATCCTTGGATATTTTGGTTGTTCAAGAAATCATCCAACAACATCACCCAGCAGGGCATTTCACAACCTCGCTGCCCTCACAGTGACGAACCACAAACACTCTACTTACGGTTCTTGTTCTTTTCTACGGGGAAAAATATGCCCTGCTATTGGTTTATAATTATCAAATGCAAAAAGGCAGATTAAAGTTTGGCCATCAGGAACTGAATTATGGAATAAAAGCTAGTTGTTTACATAATTAAGATATTAATATCGACTATATCCTTTATTCATTAGTGATTGTTGCCCATCAGAATAAGTGCTACAACAAAAAACTGAACTGTACTTTTTCCTAGCAGGTGGTGAACAATCATCATGGAGTTGGCACACAGCTTGTTGCTGAAAGAAGATGCCTTGGCCCAGATCACAGAAGCCAAGAAATCTGTCTTTGTTTTTGAATGGCTGCGTTTCCTGGACAAAGTTCTTATTGCTGCAAACAAGGTATAGTTTAATTAATTGGCATTTATGGTGTTAATCTAAGTTTTCTGCTCCTTATCTATACTACAGGTATGGGATCCATTATCCGGAAACCCGTTATCAAGAAAGTGCCGAATTACGGAAAGGTTGTCTCCCATAAACTCCATTTGATCCCAATAATCCAAATTTTTAAGGAGGGAAGGATTTCCTTTATCTCTGTAAAAACAGTAGCTTGTACTTGGTTCTAACTAAGATCTCATTAATCCTTATTGGAAGCAAAATCAGCCTATAGGGTTTATTTAATATTGACATGATTTTCTAGTTTTTTTTGGTTGTGGAACTACAACTCTTAGTAAATACTACACTATAAAAAATGTCATTTTTTTCTCTTTTTCATCATATTTTTTCCCTTGAGCTTTTAATTAGCGCTGACCTTTTAAAGAAAATTTTGGACTGTTTTGTACTCGAGTAGAAACGAGGATCGTTGGGTCGGACAACCAAGGGGAAGACTCAGAGACTTTGGTCACCTAACTTTTTATAAGTTTATATTTTCAATGATTTTCTAGTAGACTTAAATGGGTGGTTCACCTTTAAGTTAACTTGTAGTATGTTATAGATTGACTAATTCTAAGCAACTTTTCAATTGGTCTTCTTTATTTTTATAGTGTTTAACTTATTTGCCTTCTTCTGACTCTTGCCAGCTTTTAGATGGGAGTCACTGACCCCATCTAAAAATAAATGCTCTGTAAGGCTATAAATGTATTTTTATAACTTTTTATTCCTCCCTTTTATATTCATATTCCAGTCTCTTATTTATATCTATGCATGGTTGCTAGGGTAATTTAGACCATAGCAACCAATTGCTGAAATTGCAAGCTGGAGAGCTGCTTAATAACTTAAAAACCCCAAATACAGGTATGGGACCTGTTATTCATAATGCTCGGGACCTGAGGTTTTCCGGATAATGGATCTTTCCATAATTTGGGCCTTCATTTCTTAAGTCTACTAGAAATCATGTAAACATTAAATAAACCCAATAGGCGGTTTTGCTTCCAATAAGGATTAATGATATCTTAGTTGGGATCAAGTACCCGCTACTGTTTTATTATTATTATTATTATTATTATTATTATTATTATTATTATTATTTCAGACAAAAAAAAATTATTTGTATACATTTGGATTATTTGGATAAAATGGAGTCTATGGGAGATGGCCATTCCGTTATTTGGAGCTTTCCGGATAACTGATCCCATACCTGTAATACAAAATGAAAACCATTCTCAAATTGTATCCGAATAAGGTATGATGATCCAAATTACAGAAAGATCCATTATCCGGAAAACTCCAGGTCCCAAGCATTCTGGATAACAGGGCCCATACCCGTCCATTCTAGACCTTGCATTCCATGTTAACGAGCCTACACACTCTATTTTTGTCATTTTTGTTTTAAGTGTTGTGTTATTGTTTGATTACAATCATTTCTCATTGTGATGTGGCTTAGCTTATGCATTGATAACAGGTATATAGTATTTAAAAAATAATTGCATAAGATGTTTATTTAAAATACTTTTATTTCTATGAAGATATTTAGAGCATTTCAGAAAATATTATTTTAGCATTGACCAGAGAACCTTTTCCATTCTCTAATAATTTGAACCCTCACAAATCATTTAAAATGTTTTGACATTATCTGTTAATCTATTCGTATCGTATAAGAGTTTTTGCATTATGTTTCTTTCAAGGGTACTTGATACACATGCTATATTAATAAAGTTAAATTAAATCACAGGCAGATATCAAAGAGAACCAGAAGAAACTTGTGGAACAGCTCACAGGGCTCATTAGCAGCTCTCCAGGACCTCCAACCCGAAAACTTCTTGCTAAGAACCTTGCTACTCTCTACAGCATTGGTGATACTTTCACAGTCTTTCAAACCCTGGACAAGTGCAATGAAATGATCAAAAGCAAAGATGACACACCTGCATATCTTTCAACCAAATTGTAAGTATGAACATTTCCTAATAACACGACCCTTACAGTATATCTTGCAAAGGACAATTTATGCTGATATTCCTAAACATTTTTGCATGGATCTATAGGCCTCTATCCAATTATTGTTATTTTTGTGTAGTATATTGTGATGTTGTGTTGATTATTGGTTTCTGATAAACTTTTACAGGGCTGCTGTGGCTTGTGTTGGTGCCTTTTATGAAAAGATGGGTAGAATGTTAGGAAGCTCCTTTCCTGAAACAGTTAATAATTTGCTGAAGTCGCTGAAAGGTGCAGAGGTAAGCTACTACACTTTTACTGGACTGTTAAGTGTTAATATCCTACATGTGATGTGAAAAAGTTACAAAAATAACACCAGTTTTGGTTTTATTGTTAAACGAGATTTGTGTGGATGTAGTAGGATGATAGTAGGGTGATAGCCTATCAAAAATTAACACTAAGAGGGAAAAAGCTATGTCATGGAGTGTCTCTGGAGTTCTATGTGCTTCAAGTTTATGTTTAAAAGCAGACTATGTGTTACTGGTGTTGAAGTTACTTATGAGCACATTTGCAATTCAACATTTTTATTTATTTTTACTGTTTTAAAGATATTGGAACGTGACTTGTATAAAATGTAATAATTACAAAGCATAATATCCCCTTGAACCGTTGATCTCCCACATGATCCACAATAGGTAGCCAGACAATGAAAAGATTTTTCACTCCAGCGATGTATCCAGGGGGAGTTTAACACTACAATCTGCAGCACTTCCAGGTTGGGGAGCTGAGGAGCAGCTTTTTTTGCCTGAAATTTTTTGGTGATTTTGGTGTTTTGGGCTTTGCCTAGGTGTTGTTCAATTGTTTCTGTCCGTAAACCTGTTTGACCAAGCTAAAATATTCAAACTATGATTCTGACTGCTGCTTACACTAGGCGGGAAAAAAGCATTAATTTTTGTGGTTTTATTGGATTTTAGTGATTTTATTGCATTTCACACTGATCTTTGTTACTTCATTTTGCCCATGGAACTTGTCTGCTATATATCAATTTGGGGGTCTCTGTGCACCACATAGTTTTGTAAATAAATGCAGATTGGGTATCAAAGTGTTAAGTAGACCCCTAGTGTTCATATTTAGGATGTTTTATGCTATGTTAAGAAATGTGGGGCATTTAATGAAGTACAATGTAAGCTTTTTGAGGATTTTTTAAACACTACATTCAGCATAGCTGTACAGTTTGGTAGTTTGCAGTATAAAGACTCATTTATCCATTTTACATTTATTAACATTTTCTGAATATGTATGGTTTTCTAGGGTCTCCGTACTGTAAGGGGGTCTTATGGCACATAATACACATACCTGGTGCTTCTATTACAGCAGCAGCCAGAGTGTCAGCCGTGAAAATTTATATGCATTTATTTGCATTTGGAGATCTCTGCACGCCACACAGTTTGGTAAATCTATGCATATTGGGCATCACACTGTTTAGTGCACCCCTGGCATTCATATTTAGGATGTTTTTTCTTGGTACCTTTATGCTATGTGAGGGATAAGTTGCTAGAAAGCAGAAGCTTTGAGGTGATTTTTAGCTGTTTCATCAAAAACGAAAATTTTAGGAAAACATTGCGAGCTGAGTAGTTTGGAGTAGAAAGACGTGGTTAAGCATTTTGGATTTGTCCGATTGTGTACTTTCCAAAAATATATGGTTTTGTGGGGTAATCCCACAAAATAATGCAGTAGATATGTTGATTATTTATTAGCTGAAGTGACTTCCAAGACAAGTTGTATGCACAAACTTCATTTTTGGATCTCTAAACGCCAGATACTTTGGTAATCCTATGCACAATGGACATCAAACTGTTCACTGGACCCCTGACATTCATATTTAGGATGTTTTTTCTTGGTACTTAAGGATGTGTGGGAGATACGTACTTGCAAAATGAAAGATTTGAGTTGATTTTTCTTTTTTTTGATAAATGTTTAGAAACCACTAAGTTCAGAAAAGCTTTCATGTTTGGCAATTTGGAGTAGAAAGACATGGTTACCCATTTTGATTTTGACAGAATCTGTACTTTTTAAAAATATATGGTTTCCTGGATTTTCAAAAATCTACTGTTCCAGGATTTATTGGCTTTGGAATCCAAAGTACACAATATTCTACTGTAGTGCTTTGAAATTCGGTAATTTACTGCTGGGAGATTTTGATCTGTCGAAGTCAGAAATCTCCATAAAACTATAAATATATAGTATTGGCACATTCAAGATACTTGATGCTTTCCAAATCAGTTGAAATTTTGTGCAGGAATTTTTCTTGCATAAATCTCTATATTGTGAAAAATGGCAAGTTTTCAGTTTTGTTTTTGGTATTTAGAGATCTAAATATTGTACCAGAAGTGGAAATACACAAAAAAACTAAAAAAAAGATTTAGAAAGCTCTCCCGAAAACAACAATATATAGGTTTTTTTTTTGGGTAAATTAAAAATCACCCCTCCCTGGAAATAAAAAGCACAAAATTTAAATGAAATGCGAAAATCTGCTGGCACGTAAAGGGTTAAAAAAGTTCTAATAAAGTGAAAGAAACATTTGTGTTCTCAATCAAGATTCCATGGAAACTTCTTATTTAGAGAGCAGAAATACAGTAGGTACTCACAGACAAATGATGTTAAATTGCACATGAAAGAAAGTGTATAACTTACGCTGGATATAGACGTTAGGATTTTTTAAAGATATTTTCGTTATTGTAAGACCATGCTTATCTTGAAACGATCGTTTAAATGTACGATTTGTCCCATCAACTAAAAAGACCATTTCAAGCGATGTTGTCTAGTTGAAGCCAGGAAAACAGAGGGTAGCTGCCTGCTTGGCCCTACAAAAAAATTGGACAATAGATAAGATTTCACTGTGACGTTAAAAATTTTCTAACCTGGCGAATCAATTTTCTGAACGATGTCGGACGAAAAACCGTTAGATGCATGATTGTTCATTTCTTACTAACCTCACGATAATTTGATGGATTGGTTGGATTGCACTGAAATCGGTCGTTCATCAAAGAAAAATCTTTGCGTCTATGTGTACCTTTTATCCACAGTATTTCCTGTGCATAACTATGGTGTAGACGGGTGCTCATTAACATGTGGAATGTATTCAATATCAATCAAATATAGATTTCAATTGTAGTGTATATCCGTCTATATAATAGGAGCAGGAAGGATGAACACTAGTGTGAAATGGTTGTTTGATAGTCGTTTATATAAGATATTGCACGTGCAATGTTAAATTCATATCAGATAGTTGTTTTACTTGATGTCTTACTCCACCGCGTTCTTCCATATCATGAATGCTTGGTTGCTAGGGTCATTTAGCCGAATAGTTTAAATTATAAATTGGAGAGCTAAAATACATTCTAAAAAAAAATCTTAGTATGAATCTCTATGATCTATGAATATCTTGATATGTCTAAATCAGCGATCCCCAACCTTTTAAACCCGTGAAGTAAAAGGAGTTGAGGAGCAACACTAGCATGAAAAATGTTCTTGGGGTGCCAAATAAGTGCTGTGATTGCCCATTTGGTAGACCCTATGTGGATTGTCAACCTACACTGAGGCTCTGTTTGGCAGTGCACCTTGTTTTTATACAACCAAAACTTGCCTCTAAGCACCTGCTTTGAAGCAAATTGGAGCAACATCCAAGGGGTTGGATAGCACCATGTTGCTGACAAGCTATTGGTTGGGGATCACTGGTCTATAAATGGACAATAGTAAAGTGAAAGTCACATAGTTCCCTGTGCACCTCAAGGATCACTTATAAAAGTTTCAACAGTAACCGACGTTTTTTTAATTTCTATAAATTTACCTTAAATTGGTGGTTTATTAGAAAGCATTTTCTTTTATGCCCATTATTAATGTATTCGTTAAGGAAGGGATATTGTGCTGAGCGTTACAGTGACACTTCTTTTGTCTTCTCAAGTCACAGGGTCGTAGTGAAATCTTAATGAGCCTGCAAAAAGTTCTGTCTGGCCTTGGTGGTGCTGCTTCCTCTTCCCATAGAGACATCTACAAAAACGCTCGATCTCTTCTTACTGACAGGTCCATGGCTGTACGATGTGCTACAGCAAAGGTTTGTCAACATTTTCTGATGTCTAATGCAATGCTGTGTTCTTTTAATTTCTTTTTTATTTCAAAAAGTTTTTTTTATGTATTATAACTTGTGGGAAGTGTATTTGTTAACGTAAAAACATTTACAGCTATGTTCAGCATGAGCAAAATGAATATAGATTCTGTACTGTGCTTATGTGTCTTTAAGAAAGAAAAAAATGTTTTTGTCATTGTGACGTAATAAAGAATAGTTTTTTTTTCTTTCATAGCATGGAAAAAATTAATGCGCTTCGTATCCATTTAAATATGTTCTTTTTCTGCTGCTCTTTTAAATGTGGTGCTTGCCTCGTCAATTTGTATACCATTTATGTGACTAAGCTTATTTTACAAAAGTGGAGGCAGCCATGTAAGTCTTAGTACCCACTATACATGGCATATTGTAGAAGCCGTTTACAATTCAATTGCTTAGTTATAATACCTGATAAACAGGTATGTTTGCACACCTATAGATATTCAAAATAGTACTGTTTCTGGAAATAAATTTGATGAAAAATAATGAAACACAGAATCATGCCCCATTATATTCAAACTCTGCCCATGATACGCCCAAAGCCCAGCACACTCCCCAGAAGTCCTGCCCTCTTTTATTACCATCAAATTGCACTTTTGTGTATCTTAGGGCCCCTCTGCTGTGGGTCCCCAGGCTGTAGTTTCCTCATATTTCTCTGATGGTGGCCCTGTCTGCATGTGGCAAAGAACATATGCATTTAGAGTGAAACTTTGTAGCTCAAAGACATAGCTATCTGATATAATGTGCTCCCATATACACCAGTCGCTGCTGGGGATAGTGGGAACTATGTTTGCTAATTTAATGTTTTATATGTATCTTTGCCATGTGACAAAGATACATGATACAAAGATGATGCTAAGTGACTTACATATACAGATATATACATATGTATAGTTACATAGCAGTGCAGCACAACAAATTGCACTATTAGTTGTTTCTGTGCTGCTAGCCTGAACTAAATTTAGTATTCAAATTGCCGTATTTCATTATTTTGTATTTATATTTCATTGCAAATATAAAAAAACTGAGAACTATATAATAATTTATACATTTTCTTTAGTGCCTCTTGGAGCTACAATGTGAAGCAGTATTTATGTGGACAGCTGAGCTTGAAAATGTAGCAACCCTTTGTTTCAAAGCATTGGAAGGGTCTAACTATGGCGTGAGAGTTGCTGTTTCAAAGCTGCTGGGAACTGTCATGGCTACAGCTTTAATGCCAAAGCAAGCAACAGGTAGGTTAACAGTACATGGGAACCTCTCAATATAACCATATCTCCTTATATTGAAGAGTAAAAATAAATACACCCAAACACTGGTCATTAGCATTGTGTGCTGTACTAAAAATAAAATAACTTTAAATAAAACTCATTCTGGCATTAGTTATCTGTAGAATTGTCCTACCCAATAATATCAAAGATCATTTTTTCTCTCTTCACTACAGTAATGCGTCAGAATGTGAAGAAGGCCACTTTAGAAGAAGTGTTGGAGCTGATGGCTACAGGATTTTTGCGAGGAGGCTCTGGATTTCTCAAAAGTGGTGGAGAAATGTTAAAAGGTGGAGCATCAATAAGTCGAGAAGTGAGAGTTGGTGTGACGCAGGTTAGTCTAAAAATAAAACTGTTACATTTATAAATATGCCATAGAGCAGTGCTGGAGAAAAGAAATGTTTTGCTCAGTTCAGCACGTCCAAAACAAAACAAAAATTTTACTGGCCTATGTGGTGGAGCGCCGATAATAGAAGTCAGTGTTGACCACTCCCCCTTTTAAACCACACCCACTGTAAACCACACCCATGTTACCACAAGAACTTTTAAGATCATATCCACATTAACGGTGGTAGCACACAAAAAAAAGAAATGGTTGGTGCTTACTGCATATGTGAAAAATTGAATCAATGTCAATGTCAATGTACCCTTAAATCCATATGGCTAATCCTCCCCTGTGGATAATACAACAACCCCCCAACACATGATTAAACACCTTAGGGGCCCTTAACAACAATTTCCAAATGCTAACAAACCCAAAGAACAAACCCCTAACAGGATTACATTCCACAGGTAGCGTAGGGCAAGCAGAGAATGGCACACCCAAGCAGCACTGGGCAAGTAGAGTGGCACACACAAACAGCACTGGGCAAGCAGGGAATGGTACACACAAGCAGCTCTGGGCAAGCAGGGAATGGCATACCCAAGCAGCTCTGGGCAAGCATGGAATGGCATATCCAAGCAGCACTTGGCAAGTAGAGAATGGCACACACAAGCAGCACTGGACAAGTAGGGAATGGCGCACACACAAGCAGCACTGGGCAAGCAAGGAATGGCGCACACACAAGCAGCACTGGACAAGCAGGGAATGGTACACACAAGCAGCACTGGGCAAGCAGGGAATGGCACACACAAGCAGCACTGGGCAAGTAGAGAATGGCACACCCAAGCAGCACTGGGCAAGTAGAGAATGGCACACACAAGCAACACTGGGCAAGTAAGGAATGGCGCACACACAAGCAGCACTGGGCAAGCAAGGAATGGCGCACACACAAGCAGCACTGGACAAGCAGGGAATGGTACACACAAGCAGCACTGGGCAAGCAGGGAATGGCACACACAAGCAGCACTGGGCAAGTAGAGAATGGCACACCCAAGCAGCACTGGGCAAGTAGAGAATGGCACACACAAGCAACACTGGGCAAGTAGAGAATGACACACACAAGCAGCACTGGGCAAGCAGGGAATGGCACACACAAGCAGCACTGGGCAAGTAGAGAATGGCACACCCAAGCAGCACTGGGCAAGTAGAGAATGGCACACCCAAGCAGCACTGGGCAAGCAGAGAATGGCACACACAAGCAGCACTGGGCAAGCAGAGAATGGCACACACAAGCAGCACTGGGCAAGCAGAGAATGGCACACACAAGCAGTACTGAGTAAGAAGTGAATGGCACACAGGCAGCACTGAGTAAGCAGAGAATGGCACACACAAGCAGAACTGGGCAAGCAGAGAATGGCACACACAAGCAGCACTGGGCAAGCAGAGAATGGCACACACAGGGAGAGAAGGCAGAACAGAGCAGGAGACAGGGTAAAATATCCTTCTAATATCTACTACAAACAGTGAGACAGTGCTGGTGCCCCGTTAGCATTTTGAATAAGGTGTGAACAGGAGAACAATGTGGGCAGTTTCAGTCTGGGTCTCAGGTGTGAACAGTACAGGGCTTTAGGGTTGTGAACAATAGTGGTGTTACAAGTGTGAACAATGCAGTAGGCTCACAGGTGTGAACAATGCAGGGGATTAGTCTGAATTTGAGGTTTAAACAATGCAGGGGCCAGTTAATCTCTGTAGTGATATCTTTTAAATCTTACATATGGTAAACAGACACAGCAGGTAGGTGGGGGGTCGCGGGCTGCATACGGCCCGCCAGTTGGACAGCCCTGCCCTAGAGGATAAAGTAGACCTAATTATCCTCATTTCCCGGCAAACCTCAAACTGCAGATTCACCAATGTTAAAATGCTGGTAAAATCTAGATGGTTATTTCTGTACTTGGCCTTTTTAGTTGTATTGCTTGAAATACAACTAAAAAGGTGGTTTCATTTAACATTTAATTTAACTCCCCCATCTAAATGTTCTGATAGCTTTCAATTAACAGTAAGTTTAAAGATCTTGATAGCATAATCCTCCAATATTTTCCTATTGCCTGCAGTGTTTTATATTTGTCATAAACTCTCTCTCTCTCTCTGATTTTGTGCCCAAAGGACTGTTGTAAGTCATATAGCACATATTGTACATCTGAAACGTCATTCCGCATTTAAAACAAGGAATTATGTACAGGTGTATGTTAATTGGCTAGGGTTTAAAGGCTCCCTCACTGGAGCTGGAGTTAAAGGGGAAGGAAACCTAGTCGGCGCAAACCCTCCACCAGGGGGGGAGGAGGGAGGGTGGGCAACAAACGTGTGGGGGGGTGGTCGGTTTGCCGCCGACTAGGTTTCCTTCCCTTTTAAGGATAAGTGCAATATGGTCTTACTACTGTTAGCGGGGGGACTTGATTTTAAATGCACTTCAAACTTAGAATGCTAATAGATAGTGTAGGGGCCTTGACGTGGCACATGAGCTTGCATATTTTGGCCAAGTATGAACACCTAATTTTTTGTAATAATAGGCAAACCTTGCACTGGCAGACTTTCTCCTTTTTGTGTACAAATAAGGGCTTTTTATTGTTTCTAGCCTTCTAATGTAACCCTTTTCTTGTTCCAGGCATATGTGGTTTTTGTGACAGCTCTGGGTGGAAAATGGTTGGAGCGTAATTTTGCAACTTTTCTGTCCCATGTGCTTGACCTGGTTTCACATCCTCGAGCCACCCAGACACACGTGGAAGCAGTGTACTCACGGAGATGTGTGTCTTTTATCTTGCGAGCTACAGTTGGCAGCCTTTTAGGAGAGAAAGCACAAAATGCAGCTGCTAAAGAAATCTGTCAAGCCATCAGTAAGCAGATGAAATCTGTAGGTAAGAATATTTTCTGCTTAATGGCAAATAAAACAAATTTAATCAAATTGGAATATATGGGCATAACCCATATCTCGAAAAACCACAGGTCCCAAACATTACATAGTTATTTTTATGTTTTGAATCTGAATAACATTGTCAGTTCTTGCTTTTGAATTCGTTTTCTTAATTCCATCCATTCAGCTTTTTCCAGTTTTACTCTGCTGCACATTGTTGGAACTCAGGGCAGCTACAATGGATGCCTGGGACATTGTGGCATGGTGCTTAGTATAGTACTGAGTAGAAAATCCATTGGCCTGGGGTCTGAGGTTAGCAAGTTTTATCAATGGGCAGTGAATAACAAATTGCCCCCCACCCCAGTTATTAATCCTTTTCCAAGTTCTTTAATGGAGAAGGAAAGGCTTAACATTTAATGGCGTTAACACATATGCAAAATATTAGGCTCCCTCCAAATTCCCCCGGGCTGGTGCAGTTTTCTGCTAACAGGTGCAACGGCCCATGGTATCAGGTAAGTGATTATAATTACTGGGAGTGCCTAACATTTGCCAACCACAGTTGACCTTTAACTTCTCCTTTAAGAAATATTAAGTCAGACATTTGTCACCTTTCAGTGGCATCTTGTCACAACAATACAAGTACATAATTATAAAAAGTATTAATGAGAAAAGACCTTCAGTGCTTTGGTTGGATAATTGTCCACTTCATTGATAATGTGGTGTTGAAATCACCTTCGGATGTTACTAATCCAATTTCAAATTAGGTAATTAGATCTAAGTGAAGCATTCAGGCGCACATTTATTAAGGGTCGAATTGAAAATTCGAATTAAAATTTTCGATTTTTTTTTTTTAATGGTTATCCAAATTCGATTAGAATTTTTTTAAAAATTCGAATTAGATTTTTGAAATTTATCATACTCTGGCCCTTTAAGAATTCAAATTAGACTTATTAGCCACCTAAAACCTGCCGAAGTACTGTTTAAGTCAATGGGAGAGGACCAGGGATCATTTGGAGATGTTTGCAACCTTCCTGACATTCAAGATTTTTGGGAGCAAAAAATCAAATTCGAATTTTCGGGTCGTTTAAATTCGTCCGAGTAAAAAAAAAATTAATACATTCAGTAAGCCGAATTCATGGGAGTTTAGGGGAGTTTTAAAAAACTCACATGAATTCGAAATTTGACCCTTGATAGATGTGCCTCCCCATTTAGTATTTCCCAGAATTTTTGGTTGTGTAGAACAGAGACGCCTATAAAACTCAGAGAATTTAGAGAAGGTATATAGGATTTTGTGAAGATAAGAAAAGGAGTATAAAATTATTTTAAACGTATTACATAATTAAAGCGCTAAAGACCAGCATTATAAAGTAGAGGGAATATGACCTGATCAGGCAAAATATCACAGCTCCCTTCTGAGCTTGCAGTCGCCACTCCTTTCATGTAATCTCCATTTTTATAATATTATAATAATTATCTGATTTGTGGGGAAAACTGAAGCCATAGAACACCCAGGCCAGAATATATTTTGCAGTAAAACTCTTTTTAGCCTAAAAAAAAAAAAATCATCTGGAGAATTTCAAGGCAGGAATTTTGAGCTCAATTTGAAAGATGTTTGCAAACTTATTTCCCAAAGAATAAAGTACCTCTTGGTATAATGTTGACCACACAGTGCTTGACATATATGCAGTAGCTTCTGTTCAATGTAGACTATACGAGCAAGACATAAATGATGAATGGCATAGCTCCAGCTTTTGGTTTAAAGGAGACATTTTGTATATAAAATAAGAATGTACCAGTGCGTTATACTCATTTAGAAGAATTGTGCTTAAAAAAGTAGTGTTTAAGGCTGATTTATTGAATATTTCTGCAAAATCCCTAATAATCCCTACCTTCTCTTCCATTTTCTGCTCCCTGAATTCCCAGGCTGTGCATGGGAGCCGACAGCTCTCAGCTCACTGCACTGTAGGGCAGGAACCAATCAGCAGCTAACAGGACCTGATAGGGAACTGAAGCCTGTCTGTGCTTGCGTGACTGCAGGGCTGTGATTGGCCTTCCCCCCCCCCTCCTACTGTGCTTCTGGCAGGGACCATTAGGACACACCCACCCGTCATTTAAAACACGGACAGGAACCAGTGGACATCTATAGGGTGCTCCAATAAAGGGGCTATTTTTAAAGATAATATTAATTTTAGCTCCATGTACAAGCAACACCATAGGGCAGATTTACTACACTCGAGTGAATATTTTGAAAAAAAATAAATAAAAAATTAGAATTTCAAAGTAATTTTTTGCGTACTTCGACCATCGAATTGGTCAAATTCGATCGAATCAAATGATTCGAACGATTCGAAGTAAAAATCGTTCAACCATTCGATAATCGAAGTGCTTTCTCTTCAACTTCATACTTCGCCACTTTAAACATACCGAAGTTCAATGTTAGCCTACGGGGACCTTCCCCAGCACTTTTCTAAGCTTTTTGTGATCGATTAAAAATCCTGCGATCGTTTGCTTAAAATCGTTCGATCGAAGCTTTTGCGGTAAAATTAACCCACGAAATTTGACCCTTGCTAAATCTGCAACCTAATATTACTTATAATAGCCTACAAAATTAGTTTTTTTTTTCATGTATCCTATATGTCTCCTTAAAACGTGTGGTCATCTGTCTGAAAACTGAAAATAATATTTAGCTATCAAATCAAAGAAGGACTACAAAGAAAAAAAAAATGTACTTCTGTGTAAGAGCATCAAATATACAACCAAGGCACTAGTTGTTTTTAATCCTTTTTCCTAAAAATTATCCGTTTGTTTTTTACTTGTGTATTGTTGCTAGACTTAATATTAACTTCCTCATAACAGGACAGCTTGGGATGTTTGTGTTTTTGGATAATAAATATTATATATATTCAAGTTTTATGTTATATTTCTGTTTGCAGAAGCTGTAGTGAATGATGCCAACAATGACAATAAATCTGGCACAGCAGATGTTTCGGCAAGTCAACATGTCATGGTGTGCGCCCTGCAGGAGCTTGGGAGCCTGGTGCAGAGTTTGAACTCAACAGCTTCACCACTTATTCTGGAGCCATCAATAGGTAGCTAGATGAAGTGAAATATTTAAAGCCTTTTTTGTATTATGTTATTTTATTTACTTTTAGCCGCTGCATCAATAGTCTAGCGTTGGTTTGCACGAAGTGATTATGTTGAATGTGAATGAATATGCTTGTTCAGTTTTATAATTTATACCAGAAATGTGTGCTAGGTCCAGTAAATGCCTCTATCTCTGCTAAGAAAGTGAATAAAGGGTAAGGGAGTAGCAGGAGAATACATCTAAGTATGCATTTCAAATAAATGAACAAAATAAACAAGACATTAAAATCAAATATTAAAGGGCTGGTGGGTTCCAGTTTGTTAGGGACCCAATTTTGGGACCCAAAATTGCTGAATAAGTATATGAAATGTTTTTTCTCGGTTGACATGATTTTGCTTTCCTCATATCTTTGGTTCTGCTGCAGTTTGATTCTAACATTTTCCTTATTTGATTTATTCATTGTATAACACAAAGCTTTAAATTGCCATTTGGGAGTTTATTTTACCATCTTGCTTAAAACCTAACTAAAGAAGTAGGCTAGAAATGTTGTGCATTATGTTTTGAGCTTCTGTACCAGCCCAAGGCAACCACAGCCCTTTAGCAGTGAAGATCTGTGCTTCCAAAAATGCCCCAGTAGCTCCCCATCTTCTTTTCTGCTGATTCACTGCACATGCTCTGTGCTCCTGTCACTTACTCAGCTTAGGGACCCACTCACAATATACAGTACACATAGAATAGAAATGTCACAATAAAAGGCTGATTAGTAATTTAATACAGATTCTTTCCAAGATGAAGTTTGAAGCCCTGGATCATTGCTGCTATTGGGAAGCAGAAACTTTAGGCTGGTGCAATAACTTCAGTATATAATTTGGCATTTCTCTTGCAGATATCTGTGGGACACAGGGACCATGGGTTTAGCTTGTACAGGAGGCAGGACACTAGATGAAAATCCTTCATAGGAATATATTCTAAGGCCTGAGGCTTTATCCCTTTCCAAAAGAAAGCAACACCGACATCTTCGATCCAAGACCTACGGTCGGGCCAGATTGCTTGAGGTTTGGCAAAGAACCACACAAGATCCTTGGGTACTAAAGATTGTATCCATCGGGTACCAACTAGAATTCTCTTCAATCCCACCTTCTCGATTTTTCATGTCCAGGGTGCCAACAGAACCGAGACCGCATCAAGCATTCTTGTTGGTGGTTCGCAAGTTACTACAAGAGAGGGTCATCGTACCAGTTCCCACAAAAGAAAGATTTTGAGGGTTCTATTCAAACCTCTTCATTGTGCCAAAGAAGGATAGGTCCTTCAGACCGGTATTAGATCTCAAACAGCTCAATACATTCATTCATCCAGCCCAGTTCAAGATGGAATCCCTACGTTCAGTTATCGCAAGCATGAAACCAAACGAATTCCTGGCGACACTGGATGCTTATCTCCACATTCCCATTTTCCAAGTCCATCAGAAATACTTAAGATTTGCCTACCAAGGCCACCACTTTCAATTCATAGCTCTGCCCTTCGGCCTAACTTCAGCACCAAGGTGATGCCGGCAACAGCAGCATCTCTCCGAGTACAGGGAATATCCATAACACCCTATCTGGACGATATTCTTCTGATGGCACCGTCTCAGTAAGAAGCGCAAACCAATCTGGCTCAAGTGTTAAGATCATTGAACAACCTAGGTTGGGTCGTCAACACTGCAAAGTCAAATCTCATCCCAAGTCAGACATTTCTGGGAATGATTTTCGACACAAAGCAACAAAGTGTTCCTACCACCCGACAAGATAGACAACATTCAAGTGTTAGTACGTCGTCTCACCACAACTCTGATCATTTCAGCAAGATTTGCCATGAGAGTTCTGGGGTCCATGGTAGCAGCGATAGAAGCAGTTACTTTCGCTCAGTTCCACCTCAGGGAACTACAATGGAATATCTTAACACAATGGAAACACAAAGATCTCTCCCAGAGGATAGTACTTCCCCAAAAACCAGGGTGTTACTGACTTGGTGGCTTTGCTACAACAATCTAGCCAAAGGTCGGCTCCTATAAGATCCCCAATGGCAGATTCTCACCACGGATGCCAGCCTAAAGGGCTGGGGGGCAGTATTCAGCTCTCTCACGGCGCAAGGAATTTGGTCATCGACAGAGGCTCGGTTTCCGATAAACATTTTGGAACTTCGAGCGGTGAGAAGGGCTCTCAATCACTGACAACAGGAAATGAAGGGAAGAGCCATTCGTGTTCAGTCAGACAAAGCAACAACCAAGGAGGGACACCCAGCTGTCAAGTGCTACAGGAAGTAAGTTTCATCCTATCCTGGGCAGAAAATCACAACACCACTCTGTCAACAATCTACATACCGGGTCTTGAAAATTGGGAGGCCAATTATCTGAGTTGCCAAAAATTGGATCCAGGGGAGTGGTCACTGAAACAAGCAGTACTCGTCAACATCACAGAAAGATGGGGCATTCCAGAAGTAGATCCATTGGCCTCAAGAAAACCGGATGGTTCAACAGTTTGTCTCGTTGCCGGGATCCTCTAGCTCTCGCAGTGGATGCCATGACAGCACCATGGGACTTTCAACTAGGTTATGCATTTCCTCCTCTTCTACCCAGATTACTTTGAAGAAGTGATACTGATAGCTCCACACTGGCCTCAACGAGCATGGTTTTCCGAGCTGATAAACATGACCATAGAGGATCCGTGGCCATTGCCGAATCTTCCATACCTTTTATCACAAGGTAAGGGTTGTCCTCAAACCATGATCATGACCATGACCATGATCTTCCAAGACTTACTACAGAGTAGGGCGTTGTTTCAGAGATTGGTGTGCCCAACAAGGGATATCGTTTTATTCATGTTCAGTTCCAAGAATTCTGGAATTTCTTCAGGTTGGGTTGGACAAAGGGCTGTCTCCAGCATCTCTAGGATCTCCAGTATAGGCATTGTCCATTCTGTTCCAACGCAAACTGGCTACCAATTCAGATATTTGTTCTTTTTACAAGGGGCAACTCATATCATCCCTCCATATAGGGAACCACTTCCTCCTTGGGACTTTATTTTAGTTCTCCGAGCTCTACAAGGTCCACCATTCGAACCTATGGCTCCTATTCCTCTGACATGGCTTTCCTGGAAAGTGGCCTTTCTATTAGCGATTTCTTCAGCACAGAGAGTCTCAGAACTTAGTGCACTTTCATGCCAACCACCTTTTCTGATTTTTCATCAAGACTGAGCTGTTCTGTGCACCATTCCTTCCTTTGTGCCCAAGGTGGTATCGGACTTCCATATCAATCAGGATGTCAAAAGGTTGAACTCGATGGACATGTGTCTTTTTTCAACCTTACTTACTATGTTATGTCACAATTCCATCGTTCTGTCCTAAACCACGTTCACCCAAGGAAAACGCTCTTTATGCACTGGATCCAGTGAGAGCTATTAAGTTTTAACTGGAGAGAACTAAAGAATTTTTTAAATCATCTTCCTTATTCGTCATACATTCAGGAATACGCAAAGGCTCTCCAGCATCTAAAACCTACATATCCAAATGGATAAGAGAAGCATTTCGCCATGCCTACGTGGCCAGTGCTCATCAGGGCTCATTCCACGAGAGGTATCAGCAGCACTTCATGGGCCTTTAGAAATTACGCCTCAGCCGAACAGGTTTGCAGAGCCGCTACTTGGTCCTCTATTTATTCATTCATTTACCAAGTTCTATAAATTTGAGGTCTTTGCGGCATTGGGCGCACGCTTCGGCAGGATGGTTCTACAAGCCACAGTAGTTTAAGGACTTTGCTTCATCGCACCCTAAATTATGGGACAGCTTTGGTATGTCCCCATGGTCCCTGTGTCCCACAGATATCTGCAAGAGAAAAGGGGATTTTGTGATACTCGCCGTTAAATCCTTTTCTCTTCAGCAGTCTGTGGGACACAGCCTCCCTCCCAGGAAGCGACTCCTCAGACTTTTCGCCATTTCATGTGTTTATAAGATTGTAAATAGTTAGTTGAGATTAAATTCTCCCTCTTGGTTATTCAAAACTGAGTTCCCGTATGGTGAGAGAGGGGTATAGCTGAAGGGGGAGGAGTCAGCTTTCTTCTAGTGTCCTACCTCCTGATGGTACACGGTAAACCCATGGTCCCTGTGTCCCACAGACTGCTGAAGAGAAAAGGATTTAACGGTGAGTATCACAAAATCCATTTTTTTTAACCATATTTATTTTTAGGGCTTAGTTCTCCTTTAAGCCCTTTGGCTGAGTCTGCAGATAGACTGAAATTCTTCTTATTCTTGTCCTTCTTTTGACTATCTGTCTGACTTCCTTCGAAAGCAAATTAATTTTAATCAAGATTCTCAAACATCATCATCATGAAGCATAGTACTGACCTATGTAAATTAGAAGTTTTTTTTTTTATTATGCTCTCAACATGGCAATTTTTGTCTTGTTCCAAGGCCTCCTGGACACTGTCACATCTGTCTTACTGCACCCCAGCATGGCAGCCAGACTGGCAGCTGCATGGTGCCTCCGTTGTGTTGCTGTGGCACTGCCCTTTCAGTTGACGCCACTTCTGGACAGGTGTGTGGAAAGGCTGAACAACCTGAAGAATTCTCCTGAAGCAGTTAGTGGGTATAGCTTTGCTATGGCTGCTCTGCTTGGTGGCGTGCATCAGTGCCCCTTGGGGATTCCACACTCCAAAGGAAAGGTAAAAAAAAAAAAGCTTTTAGGTTTCTCAAGTCCAACAGAGCTATTTATAGCGTAGTAATTATTTCTGTTTAATTATTATACATGTTATGTAATTATGTCTACACCAAACACAAATTTAATCTGCCAAAATACTGAGAATGTTAAAGATGAAAAAAGTTATTTATCCTGTTATATTACTTGCCTCCAAGCATAGAAATTTTTCTAATTCTAATAGTAATGTGAATGGTTCACATGTAATGGGGTAATTCAGGACTTTGTTCAAAGAAACAGGCCCAATTATGCACAGTGGTTGCCCCTATTAATTCAGTGCTGCATACCCATTCCTTAACTTGCACACCGTTCAGACATGTAATTAAGACACTGGTGAGGCATATTGGTCATAGCTGGACAATTTTATTGCTGCCTGCCTTATAGCAGAGCTGGCCTGGGCCTCACACTGGTTTTATTTTCATCTGAAGGACCTAGACCTAGGCAGCAGTGCTTCCTGAATAAGCACGAAGGGACATGCTCTTGCACTTTGACCCTTAATGGCATAAACACTGATATAGTCTATTCAACAGAAAATGCATAGGTGTAGGATGTTCTGTTTAATGGATATTTATTATACCACTATTTGAATATCAGAATAGATTATTGTCACCTAGTAGAATATTTGATATGTTTCCCTCCTAGATGGTTGTCAGCATTGCTGAGGATCTATTACGTACAGCTTCCCAAAACAGCAGACTTTCTTTGCAGCGCACTCAGGCAGGGTGGCTTTTGCTGGGTGCTTTGATGACATTAGGTATGTGCACTTTTACCTATACTGAGTTTTAGTTAACAATTTATATACTTTATATGTGTTTGTGTGTATTTAGATATATATGTAGGGGGTTTGGCGGGCGAGAAAGCCATTCCACACACCTAGGGAAAAAAATCACTGTCCAGCTTTATTGAAAAAATTAAAACAACAAACAGGCATCCTTAGCAGATGTACTCCTACCCTATAACATGTTAGATCACCTGACGCGTTTTATTCCCCCTTCAGGCACTTTATCAGAGGTATATATAGACAGATCTAGATAGATATAATATTATGTCACTGAGTAGTTCATGACCATGAGGCCAAACGTGTACTTTTATACAAGTTATGGAACTCCCAAGGTGGCTTCTATACATACAGAATCTTTATTCTTCTCTTGCTCACAGGGCCCTCCGTTGTACGATACCATCTGCCTAAGATGCTATTGCTTTGGAGAAATGTGTTTCCTCGTTCCTTGAAGGAGCTGGAAGCAGAAAAAGCCAGAGGAGACTCCTTTACCTGGCAAGTTACCTTAGAAGGTCGTGCAGGAGCACTTTGTGGTAAGAAAAAATTACACCCGTTGCACACAATGTTTTGTTTAAAATTTAGTCATGTTTATGAACCTTCTGAAATGTTAAATTTTTGTTTTTAGCCATGCGGAGTTTCGTTGCTTATTGTCCAGAATTGCTTACGGAGGACGTGATTAGAAAGTTAATGACTCCCATTGAGTGTGCCATGACTATGATGTCACAGTAAGTGGAAATAGTTGGATTAATTACTAAGTATTTATTTGCTTCATCAAATGTATAACTGTTCAGTGAAAAATGAATTCAGGACACGATTCTGTGATTTTTGAAAATGCTTTGTATGTTTGTGCCCCTTGCCATTTTGTTTAAATATAAGATTCTGCTTGTTATTGGCCCATGTATTTTGTGGAGAATTCAGTATTTATTTAAGTCCTAATGACACCCCTAAATGATTGGATTCTAAAGTGACTGGTACAAGTTTTGTTGCAGTCAATGGCCTTTAACTAGACAAAATTATCTGCCATCTTATGTGGTTTTTCAGTTTAGTTTTTCTTTAATATTTTTAAAATTTTTCCTTTGCCAAAGTCTACTGAGTAGATGTGTTTGCTGGATCTGAGGCACGATTTTGGGTGAAAGGTTCTGCAGATGGTGGTGGTCTAAACATGGACTGCGCCTCCTGACCGCCCTTCTAGAGAATGAGGGGGAAGAAAATTAAACCTGGAGTAACACAAAAGCTTCTTTTTGACACTTTATTAAACATTTTACACTTTACCCCGTACATCATGTATGCCCTGTTGAGTAACCCAATCAACCTAGCCATCCTTGCTTTTGTTTGTGTGTGTTTATTTTTTATTATTGCAGTTTTCTGAGCCTTTTCTCTTTCTTTGTGGGACCTACACAATGTGTGATTGAAGTTGATTGGAAAGCAACATATAACATATGTATATGATTATGCCATGCCTGTGCTTACTGTATTGCTGTTATTTTATTTACTATTAGCATTCAGTCTGTAATAAAAGCCCATGGGGCACACCTTAAGGCAAGTGCTGCGATGGTCCGACTGAGGCTTTATGACATCTTGGCTTTGTTACCACCTAAGACATATGAAGGTAAGAAACTCTGCATGTGTTAGTACATAATACTATGGAAATTAGATTGTTTTGTTTCTTAATTTTAGAAGTGATTTGTAATCTTTTCATGTAACAAATTGCATATAGAAAGCCTTCACTGGTCTAATCATAAATTGATTTTTATATTTGCAATACAATTTTTTTCCCTAGGGAATTTTAATGTACTCCTACGTGAACTAGTGGCTGAGTTTACTCTCACCGATAATTCTTCAAACACCACCACATCACTGCTGCGCTCTTTGTGTCACTATGATGACAGTGTACTGCTAGGCTCATGGCTTCAAGAGACTGACCACAAATCAATTGAAGATCAAGTAAGGAATTGGCTTATGACTGACAAAATGCTCAGATTGAGCTAACCTGTTTCTGACACCGCAGGTTGTCACAATATGGGATTTAACTTGCATTTATGTAGAAATTATATTCTGAGGCCATAGCTTATTGTGTATTCCATGTTTTTTTGTTGTGGGAGCTGTTGTATCCTTGGAACTGCATTATTATTCTTAGACTACATGCAAGAGCAACCCTATTGGCCATAAAACGTGTAGTCAATGTTTTTGGAGAAGGCGTCATTTAATGAATGCAAATAGCAGCCTGCACTCAAATGCAAATACTAGAGATGTACACGTTAAGGCACATTTATCAGGGGCTCACTTTTGAATTGTTGAGTCCTTAAGGGCCAGAGTATGATAAATATCGAAAACCGAATTTGAATTCTTTTTAAAAAAACTTTAACCGAGTTTGGAGAATTCCCTAGTCCAATTTGACAGTTTTGACCATAAAATTCTAGTTTTCAATTCGACCCTTAATAAATTGCCCCTTAATCTGTGTCCAGCAAAGCATCCCTGCACTTGAGAACTGTAGGCAATTTTGTTGAATTAAATATGAGTTTGTGTCTGTAACAAGTAATTTTTCTTAATAGTTCTTCAGCTCCTGCTCCAGTCACCATCTCTTTTCAATGTCGCAAAGTAACCCATTTTACGAGCAAACTGAAACTCCTAAAGCAATACATAAAGGCCATTTTTTTTTACATTTCATAAAAGGTGTGATAACCTATTGCAAAACTGTGTCATCCTGTACTGTATATGCCCAACAAGACTTCTAGACATTATGAAACACACCTCTGTATGGGAGCCATTAAATATATTTAATTAGTCATGTACCTACTATATCAAGACTTGGAAGTCTTGATGTCTCCCCCATGCTGAGGGTTCGGGCGCAGCACCCGGGCCACCGAACAGGAGCAATGAGTGACCCACAACTTATTATATTGGGCAAGTGCACCCGAACCACTTTAGAACAGCGGTGAGCAAGTCTTTATGAACGTAAAAATAACCGCTAGACAGAAAAGGATTCCAATATACAGTATTAAACATACGGCGGGGGGTTGGAGCGCCCCTGTCTCCTTTTCCTAATTTAATGTACCTACTGTATGTTCATATTTGTCCGTTGCCCAGCTTCAGCCTAACAGTGCATCAGGAAGTGGAGCTCTTGAACATGACCCATCCTCCATCTACTTACGTATCCCAGCTGGAGAAGCAGTGCCTGGGCCACTTCCACTAGGAGTGTCTGTAATCGATGCATCTGTTGCTCTCTTTGGTGTTGTTTTTCCGCATGTTTCCTTTAAGCACAGGTATGTATTAAAGATTGTAGCTGAAGATTTTGAAATACTAAGCAGTACAGTGTGTGGTTTTTATAAATGTATTTAGAATTAGCTGTACATAAATGTCACTATAGAAATGACAATAGTAGCCTGTTTCTTTTTTTGTTGTTGTTTTTTTTTTTAGTTTTAAGGGAGGCTATTGCGTCCCTTTAAGTATTGTAAAGTATTTCTAAAGGGGATACTGTCACGGGAAAACATGTTTCAAAACGCATCAGTTAATAGTGCTGCTCCATCAGAATTCTGCACTGAAATCCATTTTTCAAAACAGAAAACAGAATTTTTTTTTATATTCATTTTTGAAATCTGACATGGGGCTAGACATATTGTCAGTTTCCCAGCTTCCCCCCAATCATGTGACTTGTGCTCTGATTAACTTTAGTCACTCTTTACTGCTGTACTGCAAGTTGGAGTGATATCACCCCCCTCCCCCCTGCAGCCTAACAAAAAAACAATGGGAAGGTAGATAGTAGCTCCCTAACACAAGATAACAGCTAACTGGTAGATCTAAAAACAACACTCAATAGTAAAAGCCAAGTCCCACTGAGACTGATTCAGTTACATTAAGTAGGAGAAATAACAGCCTGCCAGAAAGTAATTCCATCCTAAAGTGCAGGCACAAGACACATGACTGGGGCAGCTCGGAAACTGACAATATGTCTAGCCCCATGTCAGATTTCAAAATTGAATATAAAAATATCTGTTTGCTCTTTTGAGAATTGGATTTCAGTGCATAAGTCTTTTGGAGCAGCACTATTAACTGATGTGTTTTGAAAAAAACAACATGTTTTCCCATGACAGTATCCCTATAATTATTTTGAGGTGTTCTTGTGACTCCCAGACCATGATGGTTAAAAACATACATTTTCCTACTATTTAAAGGGGGCTGTTCACATTTAAGTTAACTTTTAGTATGTATTAAAATGGTCCGATCTTAGAAACTCTTCACTTGGTCTTCATTGTTTATTTTTTATAACTTTTAAATGATTTGCCATCTTCTTCTGACCCTTTCCGGTTTTGAAATGGGGGTCACTGACTCCATCTAAAAACAAATGCTCTGTAAGGCTACAAATGTATTGTTATTGCTACTTTGTATTACTCACCTTTCTATTCAGGCCCTCTTCTATTCTTATTCCAGTCTCATATCCAAATCAATGCATGGTTGCTGGGGTAACTTTGACCCCAGCAACCAGATTGCTGAAATTGTAAACTGGAGTGCTGCTGAATAAAAAGCTTTAACTCAATAACCACAAATAGTAAAACAATGAAAAGCAACGGCCCTCTTCACTCTCTATATTATACCAAAATGTAATTTAAAGGTGCACAACCCTTTTAAATCCATCTCTTTAGTTGCTTGCAGGCACAGAACTTTTCTTCATGGAAATATTGCCTTCTGTGTGTTCTACAATCTACACATTTTCAGCTGAACTATTTGGGCTGTCTTCTCTGTTTAATCAGTATGTTGCAGCACGATTGTAACATTAGAATGTTTTATTAACTGTATTTTGTTTTTTTTTTGTTTTTTTGGTTAAGTACAGTTTTTGCTGTACATAACAGGAACTGATTAAAAATGATGGTTACTTTTTAAATGAGATATTTAAAGCAAGATCATAAGCTGGTTTATCAGATCACAAAAGCTCCCTTTTGTTGATGATCAAAGATATTTTCTTTCAACAAATTTCAGTGGAATTCATGGCAGAGAGTTTACAATCTGAAATATTAAGCAGGATAAATTCCTTAATATGTGCTTGCATTTGTAAATTTGTTCTTGAATTCATATACCCTTTAATACTGTAATGTAACTTTCTTTTATTTTTTACTTTTGCCATCTAGGCTGCAAATGCTGGATCACTTTGCTGAATGTGTCAAACAAGCCAAAGGTGTTCGCCAGCAAGCTGTACAACTGAATATTTTCACGGCTGTGCTCAGTGCATTGAAGGTATAACAAAATGATCGAAGGAATACAATTTGGTTTTCTTGCAGCTGTGGAACCAGGGATGCCTGTCCTAAAAACCATATATCATTTTCTTTACTGACATTTTCTATACAAACATGTTAACAACTGTTTGTCTGTTACTGGAGGGTTACAGCCATCTTCTGGAAGGAAAGAACACTAAAAGGACTATGTCTTGACAGTACCCCTGCTTCTTCCCCAGCAGGCTATCCTCTTTTTTTTTTTTTTTTTTTTTTTTCTTCCCCCCCTAGAGGCTGATACCACTCAGTTCTAGTGTCCCTTATGGGAGAAGCTGGCAGTGTATTAGAGTTCTGTGCTTGAGCTGCATTGCCTTAGCTCAGCATCTGTCAGTAGTTACCCTGGGCTCTTTGTCTTACTAGGTGCCATTTACTCTCTTATTTCAGGGTCAGTGGCACAAGACCAGCCAAAAAATAATTGTAAAACTAACATAAGTAGAGCCTTTTTAGTAATGAGCAGATCTAAGAACAAAATGTGTTCATGGCCCAAGTCAATGAAATATTCTTACACCCAACTGCACTGCCCTATCCCCATCAGTGACGTCGGGGGCCTGTCAGGCACAGGTATATGGTTGCCATGTCGGGTACATGTTTGGAATCGTCTGGTTAGGATTGGGTGTTATATTGAATGCTTTTTTGTTTCTGGTTTGTGCCAGCCTCTGGGGGTAAGGGTGAGGGAGCCTGCTGCGAAGTAATGTGAATTTTCCCTTAAAATGTCCTTTACTCCTGGAATCATTCAGTGCCTGTGTTCCCCATTCAATGAAGAGTCATGTGAGGAGAAATCGACTTTGGAATTAGGCATAAAGTGATTCCCAAAAACAAATGTGGTAGAATTGTCATTGGAGTACTTTGCTGTGCAGTGTTTGAAGATTGTGTATAATTGTTACTATTTATTTCTTTGAATGCATGAAAATGTAGATGTGATGTCATCAGCACAGCTGTAGGGAATGGCTCATTCCTATGCAGTTTTTGCAGCATAGTGATGTAGTTGTTTTGTGACAACCATTCTAGTAAACTTTAATGCACTATTATATGTTATATAAAAGGCAATGTTGGGGAAAACTATCCAGTGGTATGTATTACCTAGAAGAAGAGAGGCATCTTTACCTGTCACAAGAAAAGGGGCTTTTCTCCATGTCTGCTTGGGGGACACAGGGACAGTGGGGTATAGCTGGTGCATCTAGGAGGCAGGACACAACTAGAAAAAACTGGATCCTCCCCCACTGGCTATACCCCCAGTAGGCGGAGTTCCACTCAGTTTAATTTGTGTCCTCAGGAGGATAGGACATATTCTCTCTTCAGAGTATTTTTTTTTGTTTTTATTCATTGCTCAGCTAGACTGACACCCGGGGTTTTTCAGGACCTCTACATTGTGTAGAGGTCCATACTGACAACCCCCCACGAGGGACCTGTCTCCGGGGTCGGCACTGCCTTTTGGCACAGACCACCCAGCTTGATTAGCTCTTCTTTCCCCTTCAGGATAAGAAGTTTTGCTTGCCGGATGACAGAGCACTGAGGGCCCTAATGGGGTAAGTAACTCTTTATTCCCCCTGGGACCTCCTCAGAAGCAGCAAAAAAGGTGTACGTGTAAAGGCAGAAGGGAAGGAACAAACCCTTTATTTTAACAGGTGCGCGTCTCTCAGGCCTGCAGTCTGAGCCGCACCGGAGCATTCAAGCCGGTTCCTTTTCGCACCGCGCTCCCTTACTCCAGGCGCCGCGACTTCAATGACGTCACCGCCGCCATTCTCTTGCGCATAATAGCGCGCGAACTCCGCTGCACAACAAGAAGTTCACTCCGAAGTCCGGGGACAAGTCTACTTCAGCATGACAGTGTCATTACGCCTCCAACCACACCAATAGGAGGGAGGCTAAGTCTGTTCGCCGACGCTTGGCTCACTCTTGTTCAGGATGCATGGATCCACGAAGTAGTGACTCGAGGTTATCACTTAAGAGTTTTCGACAGAACCTCCTCATCGTTTTTTCATGTCCAGACTTCCAGTTTAGCCAGACAAGCGCACAGCTTTTCAAAGTGTCATCTCCAGACTCCTCCTCTCAAAGGTGATCACTCCAGTACCTTCAAGAGACTGTTTCAAGGGCTACTACTCGAACCTCTTTGTAGTACCCAAATAGGACGGTTCAGTCCGGCCCATCCTAGACCTAAAGGAATTGAACAAGTTCATTTGCCCCCGACGCTTCAAAATGGAGTCTCTCAGGTCTGTCATTGCGGCAATGTCCCCGGGACAGTTCCTTATCTAAATAGACATAAAGGATGTGTACCTGCACGTACCCATTTTCCTTCACCATCAGAAATACTTGAGGTTTGCCTACCAGAATCATCATTTCCAATTCACAAGTCTTCCCTTTGGACTTACGTCGGCCCCTCGGGTCTTCACCAAGATTATGGCTGCAACCACAGCGGTAATCCGCAGTGCAGGGGTATCCATCGCCCCTTATCTGGACGATCTGATCATCAAAGCCCCATCGATTCTAGAGGCTTATCGCTACATCAATATATCTCTGGACATGCTACAGAAACTAGGTTGGGTCCTCAATTTAGCCAAGTCTTCTTTGACTCCCAGTCAATCCATGGTTTTTCTCGGGATGCAATTCAACACTCTAACACAGAGAATATCCCCCTTCCTCTCGAGAAGGCCCATCATCTTCAAACATTAGTGAGATCCCTACTACAGAAACAGCAACATTCCGTCAAGTTTTGCATGAAGGTTCTGGGAGTCATGGTTTCCACCATAGAAGCGGTACCGTTCGCCCAGTTCCATCTCCGAGAGCTTCAATGGAACATTCTAACAGCGTGGAAAAGGCGATCCCTGCTACAGGAGATTCGACTGTCTCACAAGACGAGATTATCTCTTCAGTGGTGGCTGAAGACTCGCCACCTAACATTAGGCAGACCGTTAGGAGACCCTCACTGGCGGGTACTCACCACAGACGCAAGCCTGTTCGGCTGGGGTGCCGGCCTCGAAGGGAAACCAGCACAGGGTGTCTGGGATTCGGAGGAAAGGAAGTTACCGATCAATCTGCTAGAGATCCGAGCTATCCGCCTAGGCTTCCTTCATTGGCAGCGAGACCTGACAGATCAGGCAGTGAAAATTCAGACGGACAATTCCACGGCAGTGGCTTACATCAATCACCAGGGGGGCACAAGAAGCAGAGCAGCCCTAAACGAAGTCAAGCTCATCTTCCAGTGGGCGGAAAGCCGTCGGTCCACGCTTTCGGCAATATACATTCCAGGTCTCCTGAACTGGGAAGCAGACTTCCTAAGTCGTCAGTCCATCGACCCAGGCGAGTGGTCGTTAAATGACGAGGTGTTCCACGAAATAACTCTAAGGTGGGGAATACCGGAGGTGGATCTTCTGGCGACTCAACACAACCTCAAGGTGGAACCCTTCCTAGCTTGGTACAGAGATCCTCTAGCCATAGACGTTGATGCTCTCACAGCGGACTGGAAATTTCGCCTGGCTTACGCCTTTCCTCCTCTGCCCCTCCTCCCAAGGATAATCAGAAGACTTCAGAGGGAGCAGACAACCCTCATCCTCATTGCTCCAAGGTGGCCCCGCCGCTCTTGGTTCACAGAACTTCTCAACTTGTCAGTAGAAGATCCCTGGACGCTGCCTCTTCAGCCAGATCTTCTCTCACAGGGTCCAATTCAACATCCACACCCATCATATCTAAATTTGACGGCGTGGCTCTTGAGACAAAAATCCTGACTCAAAAGGGCTTCTCCAAAGCCGTAGCGCACACTGTGTGCAGCGAGGAAACCAGTTTCAGCCTAGGCCTATCACCGAGTCTGGTCCACCTATCATCAGTGGTGTAACCGCAACAGGGCAGTTTTTCAGAACTTTTCTCTCCCCAATATCCTAGAGTTCCTCCAGGAGGGGTTATCCAAGGGCCTATCCCTAGGCTCTCTAAAGTTTCAAATCTCTGCCTTGTCCGTCATGTTCCAGAAACGACTGGCACTATTACCTGATGTCAAGACCTTCATGCAGGGAGTCGCACATGTTGCTCCCCCGATCCGACCACCAACTCCTCTTTGGGATCTAAATCTTGTGTTGAAGGCCTTACAACACCCTCCCTTTGAACCAATGGGATCTGTGTCCCTTCAATGGCTAACCTGGAAGACAGTTTTCCTTCTGGCAATTGTTTCAGCAAGACGGGTTTCGGAGCTCAACGCTCTCTCCTGCAAACCTCCCTACTTGGTTTTCCATCACGACAGAGCAGTTCTTCGGACCATTCCTTCCTTCCTTCCTTCCCAAGGTAGTCTCAGAATTTCACCTAAACCAAGAAATTACGGTTCCCGCGTTTTGCCCTTCACCGTCCAACCCCAAAGAGGTGGTGCTACACTCTCTGGATCCAGTTCGGGCTCTAAAATTTTATCTTCACAGAATTAAGGACATCCGCAAGTCTGCTCTTTTCATTCTTCCTTCTGGACCCCTCAAGGGTTCCCGGGCCACTAAACCTGCCATTTCCCGTTGGATCAAGCAAACCATTCAACAAGCCTACATGGTACAGGGAAAAAACCCCCAACCAGAATTACTGCCCACTCTACCAGAGGGATGAGTACGTCCTGGGCCTTCAGAAACCAGGCATCAGCAGAACAGCTGTGCAAAGCAGCTACGTGGACTTCCGTCCACTCCTTTTCTAAATTTTACCATTTTGATACCTTTGCGGCTTCTGACACACGATTTGGCAGAAAGGTGCTTCAAGCCGCAGTGGTTGTTTCCACATAGGCCTCACTCTCCCACCCGGGGTTAGAGGGACAGCTTTGTTACGTCCCCACTGTCCCTGTGTCCCCCAAGCAGACATGGAGAAAAGGAGATTTTGTGTACTCACCGTTAAATCTCTTTCTCTTCAGTCGCTTGGGGGACACAGGGCTTCCCTCCCTGGATTGAGGCTTTCATTTTTCCGTCAGACATGTTACGGTTCTTGTCTTACATTACAAGTTTTTCTATTTTACAAGTTTTTTCTATTAAGGTTATATTCCTGTTGACTTTGTTATAAACTGAGTGGAACTCCGCCTACTGGGGGTATAGCCAGTGGGGGAGGATCCAGTTTTTTCTAGTTGTGTCCTGCCTCCTAGATGCACCAGCTATACCCCACTGTCCCTGTGTCCCCCAAGCGACTGAAGAGAGAGAGATTTAACGGTGAGTACACAAAATCTCCTTTTCAGAGCTAATTGACCGTTTAGGCACAGCCTCCCAACCCAAGCCCTGTTTAGTTCTGTGATGGGCCGTCCTCTAGTAAAAAGAACATATTTTCTAACCAATAACTAGGTGCAGCCACATTAAATTTAGTGATCAGAAATCATTGTGCTGTGCTTCTTTTAGGGTCTGGCAGAAAACAAGAGTTCTCTAGGTCCAGAAGAAGTACGTAAATCAGCCCTGACACTGGTGATGGGTGCTCTTGATAATCCCAACCCCATCCTGAGATGTGCTGCTGGAGAAGCTCTGGGAAGGATGGCCCAAGTGGTTGGGGAGGCTTCTTTCATTGCAAGGATGGCACAATTCAGTTTTGACAAGTAAGATCATTACTATATCCTTAATAAATAAAACTATTTGAAATATTTATTTTCTAGGTTCTGAAATTTATACTGCTTTTTCCTCCTGCATTATAAAATAAGAATATAATTTAGGCTATTGAATTTCAGCCTTTGGCTTTCCAACTGTTACTGAGCTTCAGTCTCCATTTGTAATGACAGCCAAGGGCTGAGATGCTGGAAGCATTTCATCAACAGCTGGAGAACCAAATGTGTAAAGTCACTGAATTTAGGGGCCTATTTATCATAATGTGTAAAACAACACAAATAAATGGTATACCAAGCTGTGTAAAACAGAAAACTTATCAAGGTGTGTGAATTATTTTGCACCAGTTTTGATGCTGTTATTTTACACCAATTCAGACCTTGCATAATTCTTCCAATGGGAAAAATTCAAGTGGCAAGTAAGTTCTGCGGAAGCTATCAATGCAGTGGCTGCATGCACAGATTTTATATGAACATTTTTAAAAATGTTATTTTTTTGCTAATTTCATTAGACTGAAGTCTGCCCGGGATGTGGTTTCACGGACCGGTCACTCTCTGGCCCTTGGATGTCTCCATCGTTATGTTGGAGGAATAGGGTCTGGCCAGCACCTGAAGACAAGTGTTAGCATTCTCTTGGCCTTAGCTCAGGATGGGACTTCACCAGAAGTTCAGGTGAGAAGTTTAGTTTTCATGGAGTCGTTCTACATCCAGCACAGTCCTAAGTGTATCGAAGCTGATGAAAGTGTAAATGTTTTCATCTATTAAAAGCCAAAATATGCCCTATAATAGCCCTTTAATTTCTTTGTAGACTTGGTCACTGCACTCGCTTGCCTTGATTGTTGACTCAAGTGGACCAATGTATCGTGGCTACGTAGAACCAACCCTGTCTTTGGTTTTAACACTTTTGCTGACTGTTCCCCCTTCACACACAGAAGTTCACCAGTGTTTAGGTCGGTGCTTGGGTGCTATCATAACAACTGTAGGCCCAGAACTTCAGGGTAAGTATTAACTATATCCCAATAGCAGTGCCAATTTTGTTTGCATGGTATGCTATTTTGCAATTGTTTTTAAAACCAGACATAGAATAGCTGTCTTTCATGTTTTTTCTTTAGAATTAATAGGGTTTGTTTTATTTTGGCAGGCAATGGCCCAACTATTTCTACAATTCGCTCTTCGTGTCTGGTGGGTTGTGCTATCATGCAGGATCACTCAGACTCCTTGGTGCAAGCGGCCGCCATCTCCTGTCTTCAGCAACTTCACATGTTTGCACCACGTCACGTCAACTTATCCAGCCTCGTTCCATGTCTCTGTGTAAACAAACTTTTTTCTCTAATTTTTTTTATTACACTTTACATACACCAAACATACCATAGACAACATTAACTATACCTTGTATCCATTCACCGTTTGTGCTCCTTAAAACCATAGTGCCAAAGGAGAAGGATTTAGCCTAAACATCTAAATCTGTCATTTCTTATATACAAATTATAGCTTTGTTAGCCTGTTCTTTAACTGCCATTTAATATAACTTGCTTTTACCAACATGGTTAAAGAAAGATTAGGCACTTTGTTTTATAAAGGAATATTTCTTGTTCTCATTTGAGCCCAGATATTAACATAAACTTTACCCGCTACTGTGAAAGTTCAGACCTCTAAATAATTTATATTCTAAATAATTTATATTCTACAGATTGTGGTATGTATTAATTTGATCAAAATCTATAGCCTCACTCTCTGGGGTAGATTTATCAAGGGTCGAATTTAAAATTAAAATTAAGTTTTTTTTGTTTTTTTTTATGGTCAAAACTGTCAAATTTTAATAGGGAATTCGATTCAAGTTTTGAAAAAAAAGAGATTTAGCATAGTCTGGCCCTTTAAGAACTCTAATTCGACTATTCGCCACCTAAAACCTGGCGAATTGCTGTTTAAGTCAATGGGAGAGGTCCAGCGATCAATTTTGAGTCTTCCTGACATTCAAGGTTTTTTTGAAGAAAAAACTCAAATCGAGTTTTTTAAATCAAATTCGATTTGAATTTTCGGGTTGATTCTATTCACCCGAGTTTTAAAAATTCGATTTCAGAAATTCGGTTGCATTTCAAATTTATGGGAGTTAAAACAATAAATAAAATCAAAATTTGACCCTTGATAAATGTGCCTCTATGAGTGGATTATGTGGGCAGTACTTTTTGTGACATTGTAAAAAAAAAAATTTCTGGTTACAGGTTCATTTGGGCAGTTCTCATTTGTTGCTGCGACGGGCAGCTGTCGCTTGTCTCAGACAGCTCGCACAGAGGGAAGCAGCAGAAGTCTGTGAATATGCCATGAATTTGGCAAAGAATGCAGGAGACAAAGAAAGCAGTGGCTTAAGTATGTGATTTTTATAACTGTCCATATCTAAAGTTGCCTATCCTATAGCATAGCTTGTTTGCTTATTTGCTTTTAGGCTGTACCCATATATAGTTTAAATATTGTCACATGAAGTTGAAGAATTACCAGTAGTATTTCTATGGTAAAATGTCAGTAGCCTTGTAAATGATATAACTATTTTCATATTCAGTGCACTTTGTGTTCTGAGTAGATGTAAAGAAGAAAGGCAGGTGATGTTTATGTATTGGAATATAAGGGATTGTTCTATTTACTCTTTCTTACTTGCTTGACAGATATAAACATTACAGACACTGGCTTGGAAGGAGTTCTGTTTGGGATGTTGGACAGAGAGACAGACCGCAAATTGTGCTCTGATATTCATGATACTCTTGGACACATGCTCTCTTCGTTAGCTGTGGACAAGCTGTCTCATTGGTTGCTGCTATGCAAGGATGTTCTAGCAGCATCAAGTGGTAGGTGAAAACCCATCTAGACCATAACAGTGTAAACCGTGGTTCCCAAATCCATTTCCAAGGAAAGAGTATCAGATGCATGTCAAATAAGTATTAAAGGGTGCACTTACAAATATTCTTGGTTCAAGGTAGCACATCCCTTGTAACCACAATGAAAAATGTTTAAAGAACAACATTCCTTTTTTTTAGCATAAATATTACGGCATGAGAATATCTTATTTTCATCAAAATGTATGCATGTTATTGTGAAACAAAAGCAATAAAAAGTTTTGCAAGCTTCCATTATGCTTTATGCAGGGAGCATACATGCAACTAACACTTTTTTTAAAAAAAAATATATTATATGTACCCTATACTTTGTAAAAGGTATAGCATGTCTGTTTTTTTGAGTGATTTTTAATAGAACAGTGTGAGTTTTAAATAATGCCAGTTGTTATTGGGGAAAGTGCATAAGAGGCAATTCAGTGCAACTTTTGTGCCATTTAAAAGCTGTACATTGCTGATGTTTTCTAGTTGTGTAAGTCCTCAAATTGATTTTGAATAGTATTCAGACTCTATTGTAACAAAGTACCCTGCGTTTCTAGATGTGGGCACAACAGGCCTAGTGGCTGGAGGAAAGGACAATGAGTCGGAGAAGAAGGATGAAATGGATGATGACACCATGTTTACTACTCTCGGAGATGACGATAAATCAAAACCGTTTGTAGCACCCCGGTGGGCTACTCGTGTGTTTGCAGCTGACTGCCTGTGCCGCATCATCTTGCTATGTGAAAATGCAGACAAAGTTCATTTTGATCTTGCTCAGGCTCGTGCAGCTAAGATAAAAAATCCTAAAAGTAAGAGCAAAGTGCCATGTTGTGCTGTATTGCATCTTCTATCTATAGGTTGTAGATATTTACCTGGAATAGTGCTATTACAACAAAATTTGTACCATTAAAAAGGCAGGAAAAGCCAAACTATGAATGATAATTGGTGTGGTCCGATTTGTTGACACACCATATCAGAACCTTAGTTGCTTGCAGTGGTGTAACTAGATATTACCTGGCCCCACAGCAAATAATTTTTCAGGTCCCCAAAATGTTTAGAGGTTCAATATTTATTGAAACTGCACATGAATTAGGGCCTCATGGGGCCCCTACACCTCCTGCCCCCCCCCCCTGCAGCCTCAGGGTCTGCTTCCTCTATAGTTACGCCCTTGGTTGCTTGACTATTTACACGGACAGATTTGATGTGGTGAGGTGTAATAAAATGTACATTTTGATATCTTCTTACAACAACTCATATTATCATGGCCCCTCTTGCAAAAGTTTTTAATGTATGTGTATATATATATACAGTGTATATATATGTATATATATATATATATATATATATATATATATATATATATATATATATATAAATATATAGTAATATTACATATGTACATTGTTCATTTCTAACAGTTTTCCTAAATCTTGCAGATGATCTGTTGGTCCTTCACCTCTCTGATCTTATCCGAATGGCATTCATGGCTGCCACAGATCACAGCAATCAGCTTCGGATGGCTGGACTCCAAGCCTTGGAGGACATCATCAAGAAGTTTGCTTCTGTTCCAGAGCCTGAATTCCCCGGACATGTCATTTTGGAACAATACCAAGCTAATGTAAGAAAAAACAAGAGTGAGCCATTGTTGCAAGCTACAAGGCGTCTCCTCCTCAAGGAATATATTTGCTCATAAATGCATAAGGGCTGATGTTGGCATTTCTACTTCTGTAGCGTTGGTCTCGCATGTTTTCAGTAAGACAGTTTGAGTGCAGTCAGACTATATAAGAATTATCATATATCTCTGCAGTCAGAAAGGGAAAAAAGTATGTTGTTAGCAAGTGCAGTGAGCAAAAGCTGCACTGGGGTTGAACTGGTGTAGCCGTACAGGTCCCCATATTTCTAGGCCTAAAACTGAAATATCTAGAATTGCCTTGTCACTGACCTGGAGGTACAATTGTCCTATGCACTGGATGTCTAATCTAATGTTGTGCATTTTAGACTACAATACAGTGAAATTTTACACATGTTTAACATTTGTGAGTAAACTTGTTTTTTTTTTCCAAACAGGTTAGTGCTGCATTGAGACCAGCCTTTTCACAAGACACGCCCTCGGATATAACTGCAAAAGCATGCCAGGTACACTTGGAATAATTTCAACTTGCTCTTTATCATTATCATGTGTCAGCACCTGTAGCTTGACTGTGGGCTTCTCTTATTAGGTATGCAGCACATGGATAGGAAGCAGAGTAGTAAGTGACCTGAATGACCTGCGTCGTGTACATAATCTGTTAGTCTCTTCTCTGGATAAAATACAGACAGGCAAAGGAGCCTCCAGCCAACTGTATCGGGAAAGTGCCATGACAATGGAAAAGCTGTCTGTGCTGAAAGCATGGGCCGAGGTATTGCACGCACTTCCCCTTTGTTTCTTCCCCTTTTTCAGGATTTAAAAAACTGTTATTTATTCTGCTTTATTTTTTAAATATGCCTTTATTTTGCTATGAGATGTGAGCAAGGGATGCCCCTCTGACCTTTATATTAATATTGTTAGAAAATACTGCTTCTGGAAAACATTTTAATTTAGTACAGTATAATAAAGAATGTGCTATAGTAATTCCACAGTGCTACAGCAGTATATAAACAAGTAATAAGTAATTATTGGAAATCTATTTTAAATGAGAACTAAAACTTAACTAAAGAAGTGGCTATAAATGTTGTACATTATGTTTTGGGCTTCTGTACCAGCCGAAGGCAACCACAGCCTTTAGCAGTAAAGATCTGTACCTCCAAAGATGCCCCAGTAGCTCCCCATCTTCTTTTTCAGATTCACTGCACATGCTCTGTGCTGCTGTCACTTACTGAGCATAGGAACCAACTCCAAATATACAGTACACATAGAATATACAGTAAATGTCACAATATAAGGCTGATTAGTAATTAACACAGATAATTATTACATGTCAGCACAGAAACCAGTGCAACCAGCATCAGAATATAATAATCAGGCCTGTAGCATCAACTTATATTACAGTCCAACCTAATTTTTTGGTTGATAATTTGTGGCAATCCCTAAATTTAGCTTTTCAACAACTGCTCAGAGCCCACTGAGCATGTAAGTGTCGCAGACACTTTTCAAGATGGTTACCCCCTGTGACAAGTGCAATAAGTTCTTTATATAAAACATGTCATTTTTAGCCATGTTAATTTTTAGGCTTTAGTGCTCCTTTAATTGTGAATGTCATTTATGGTCAGGTCTAAGTGGGGGATGCTTAATTCCCGAACCATATAGCTAAGTGCAGGCCATAACTTATGATTGGCTTGAACCAGAATACAACCAGGACATCTATGAATAAACCACTAAGTGTAGCTATTCTCACTCTTATTTGTGTCTGGGGAAAACTATGAATACTGGAGCTAGCATATGTATTGACAGAAATGTATGTGAGCTATGGTTGAGTTGAAAGCTTAACACTCTTCATTCTTCCTTCCCTTATTCTGTTTATCCCTGCATTCCTTTCAGAGCCCTGCCCTTCAGATTTATTTCTTAGTGTTTTGTGACATATAAAATATTAAATTTCAGTTGCTGTTATCTGTCCACTCTGATCGCCATTTTTTAAAAACCAAGCTGCTTTAGAGCCTCTCTAACTGACAATTTGGCAAATCAAACTTTTGCATTAGTTTAAGTGAACAAACTTGACAAAGAGACCAGCCAATGATGTCTATTAATTGGTGTCATCAGCTGACCTGGAACTGTGTGGTTTAAGGCTACGGTACAGTACACACAACCCTGTTTGTGTTTACACATGTAGAGATTGAGGGGGGAGGGGGGAACACACCTTTAATTTCTGCTAATCTTTGGTTTTCATGACATGCCCCTAAGCAGGAACTCAACTATTGTATCAATTGGAGATGGCTGGTAGTGCCACTTATCTTGCCTTTCAATTAAAAGGTTTATACTGTGGCTATGAACATCAAAAAAGAGGCAGAAAGCAAACCTAAAAAGACTCTCAAGACGAGCGATGAAGATGATGATGAATACAGCACCACAGATGAGCTTCCTCCTGATTGTCTTATCACACTAGTGGAGCCTGAGCTACCCACACTTAGCAGACTCTGGCTAGCAGTACTGAAAGATTATGCTCTGCTTACCCTCCCGCCTGAGTTTTCCAGTCAGCTTCCTCCTGATGGTGAGTGTTTAGTACTTTCAAATGTTTCCTTGTGCAGTATTTCTATAGTAACTGGTAATACCCCATATAAAGTAGGGATGCACCGAATCCAGGTTTCGATTCACCAAAGATTCAGCCTTTTTTCAGCAATCCAAAAAACCATGTGACTTTTCATCACACAAACAAGGAAGTCAAAAGTTTATTTTTTTTTCTACTTTCTTTTTTCACCTTGTTACCCTAATTTGCATATGCATATTAGGGTTCGGATTCAGTCCGGTATTCGGCAAATCTTTTACAATGCCTTACTAATAAAAAGGTATTTTAAATGCTTGCTCTCTTATTCTTGTATCTTTTTGTTTAACTAGGAGGTGCATTTTATACTCCCGAAACCATCGATACAGCCAGGCTGCATTACCGAAACTCCTGGGCACCAATCCTGCATGCAGTGGCTCTGTGGCTCAACTGTACGGGATTCAGTAACTTGGATATAACAGAGGATGTTGCAGTTTCAACCTCTCAGAAACGCACAAGTTCTGCAACACTGAACCAGCCAGCTAGCACTCCACAGGGCCCAAAGTCTCTTATGGAAGTAAACAATGACAGAATGCATCTGATTTTAGGTATGTGTAAAATGTGCCCCTTGAATAATACACTTGTATGGGTTTGTAGACTATATTCACTTCTAAATGAAATAAAAACACCCTAAATTCTTTTTCTCACTACTCTTCTGTTTAGCACTAGTGAGATATAGTTTCTCTGACCATTCCATCTTTATAGGTCTGTACCACACTAACAGACAAATGCTGAATGCATTAAAAAAACAGGGTGATGTTTGTGTTTCTCTGTGGGTACAGACCAGAAAGATTTACTATCAGTTACATATCAGTCTTTGACAGCTACACAAGCGGGTGCTCTGATGTTCCCATTTGATCATACAATTTTACACTCCAGAGATATTAAGGAGGCAACATATATTGGCACGTTATTCTGCAGTGGAGCTGAATTATTCTGCATGTTTGTGTTCATTCATACAACTGGAAGCAGGCATGATTGCTCTGCAAGCACATGTGCTTTTGTAAGACGTTTTTTATTAATGCATTTTGGTCATCTCGGCCAAATGGAATAAATACACAAGGATTGCATTTGGATCTATTTGTCTGTAGGCATCAGCATTCAGTTCTTCTGTGCACCACGACCTGAGGAACCCATTGAACATGTGACTGCGTGTCTTCAGGCTTTACATATACTGCTGGAGGCTCCATTTTCCAGAAGTCATATTGCAGAAGACCAGGTAGGTTTTACAGTATACTAAACAGTATATTTGCTGCAAATTAAGAACTGAATTACCTTTTACTGTATGTGCCTTAGTCCTCCGTGATAATGTAAGCAAGCTATTCATTATTTTTTGGTAGTTTTTCGTGTATATAATGGAAGTTATTTCCTAGTGTGAAGCATTTTATTAGGATGGCCTATATATGTCTATATAATAATTATTTCTTTAATTCCCTCTTCTTTTTTTTAAGTCAAGCTGCAGCCCACCTGTTTGAGTCACTAATGCCCTCCTGAATTAGTAATTGGAGTAAATATTTTGATCCTGGTTGCTGAGATCTGGGGACCCATATGTCTTACAGATAAATTAAAAGATTTGTCTATATATGCACCTGACTAAAGTTTCAAAAGTATCGGTAGTAAGCTATTATTTTCTTTTTACAGGTTATTGGAGTGGAGCTTTTGAATGTCCTCCATCGCCTTCTCTTAACTTGGGATACCTCTTCTGTGCAACTGCTGGTGACTACTGTAGTTCAACAGATTGTGAGGGCTGCTCAACACAATATACAGGAGCAAAGAAATGCTCAAAGTAAGCCAAAAAAGCATCTATGAAGTAATTTTCAGTTCTTGTTTCCACATACACATGTTTTAGCTGTAAGTGCTATTGATAACAGTATTTAAGTATTTCTTAAATGTCATTGCCCCCCCTGATCTTTTTATAATAGCAGTACATAGACTGTACCTTTTTGCAGTCTAATTCTTATTTATTTATGATATTAGATAAAGATGACACAAGTGAAAAGGAGACACAGGTGCTGTTAGGAGAAGGAGAGGAAAGCGGTGGGCTGATACCTGGCAGATCTTTGGTTTTTGCTTCTATGGAGTTACTGATGTTCATCTTAGTTCGACATATGCCTCAGCTCAGCTCAAAGTTGTCAGACTCTCCCAGCCACATCGTCAGCAAATCACAGCAACTTTCTGAGGAAAGCATGCGCCTTGTGGCATCCACAGTGACTATCCTCTCAGAGCTTCCCTCACTTTGTTCTCCAGCAGGTAATTGGGCTTTAGTGTATTGTAAAAATATTTGCCAGTGGCTTCAATGATGTCATCAAGATAAAATAATGTATGACATTTTATAGTCACTTGTTTTTTGGGCAGTGATCCAAATCAGAGGTGATATGTGATCTTTAATTCCAGGCAATAGCTGCACATACCAGTGGAATTATATGAGTGTTTTGTTGGGCACAATTGCTGTCTGTGACACTGCCCTTATCCTGGAGATATTTATTAAAGTTACATATCAAATCTGACAGGAAGGACATGCATAACGACTGAATACTGACTATAGAATACTGATTACTTGACCATTTTCTATGTTTTGTATAGGATGCATGACAATATTGCCAACAATTCTTTTCCTGATTACAAAAGTTCTAAAGGAGACGGCAATAAAAACGGCAGATAACCAAGTCCCATTGCCTGTTAGTGCTGCATTGCAAGGAATAAAAACCATTGTCACCTCTTCACTGGCCAAGACGGAAAAGACACAAAAGAAGTGGACAGATCTTATCAGAAGCACTTTAGCGTCTGTTCTGGAGAGTTCACAATCAGGTAATAAAGGATTGATACATTCCTGAGTTTGACTACAATGCCCTGGAAAATGACTCAGCAGTGAAACACACTGGTGATTTTAAGGAGCACTTGGTAATTTGCTGTCCTCTCAGGACAAACAGTTCCCGTTTATTTAAAGGAACATTTTGCAATTGGTTTTCATTTTTTATTATTTGTGTTTTTTCAGTTATTTAGGTTTTATTCAGCAGCTCTCCAGTTTGCATTTTCAGTAATCTGGTGGCTATGGCCCAAATTACCTTGGCAACCATGCCCTGATCTGAATAAGAGACAGGAATATGAATAGGAGAGGCCCTGAATAGAAAGATAGGTAATAAAAAGTAGCGATAACAATACATTTGTAGCCTTACAGAGCATTTGTTTTTTTTTAAAATGGGATCTGTGACCCCCATTTCAAAGCTGGAAAGGTCAATTGAAAAGTTGCTTAGAATAAGACATTCTCTAATATACTAAAAGTTAACTTAAAGGTGAACCACTCCTTTAAAGGAACAGTAACATCAAAATAATAAATTATTTATTTGTGATAAATAAAAGTGTTTTAAAGTAATGAAAATATAATGCAGTGTTGCCCTGTACTGGTAAAACTTCTGTGTTTGCTTAAGAAACACTACTATTGTTTATATAAATAAGCTGATGTGTAGCAATGGGGGCAGCCATTCAAAGGAGAAAAAGCTCAAGTTACACAGCAGATAGCAGATAAGCTCTGTCTAATGGTGTTATCTGTTATCCATTAGTTAACCTGTGCCATATAGCCATTTTTCAATTTCCGCCATTGCTACACACTGTTTACATGAACCATAGTAGTGTTTCTGAATCAAACACATCAGTTTTACCAGTGCAGGGCAACAGAACATGATATTTTCATTACTTTAAAACACTTAAATGTTTTGGTATTACTGTTCCTTTAACTTGCAGAGTACATGAACATAAGATCACCTGTTCCTTAAAAGGGTGTTTGTTGCATAATATAAACAAAGCATATAATTTCCAGCATCTTTCCAGTACAGGTATCGGACCTGTTATCCAGAATGCTCTGGACCTGGGGTTTTCTGGATAATGGATCTTTATGTAATTTGGACCTTTATATTTTAAATCTATTAGAAAAACATGTAGACATTAAATAAACCCAATAGTCTGGTTTTGCTTCCAATAAGAATTAATTATATCTTAGTTTGGATCAAGTACAAACTACTGTTTTGTTATTACAGAGAAAAGAGAAATCATTTTTAAACACTTGGGTTATTTGATGAAGTCTATGATAGGAAGACGGCTTTTTCGGTAATTCTGAGCTTTCTTGATACTGGGTTTCCGGATAACGGATCCCATACCTGTATATATTTTCAGTGATCAAGGACTATTTGTATATGTATTTACAACTAGCCTTTGCTATTCTTTGCACTGCTGGTTCTGACTATACACTATGTTGCTTTAGTCTGCTCAATTCCAGCCACAACTTCATTCCCCACAATGCCTTGTGGGTTCTATAATTAGCAGACCTGTAAAGGAGACTGACAAGTCCTTGTGGCAAATGGAACCTTGGCTGGAGAAATATTGTCTTAGTAGTAGTCAGGAGCAGCAACTTTGAGAAACAATGTAGGGGCAGGAAGCACAGTATTATGCTTGAAACAGGCTGCTGAACTATCCCAGAACAGGAGGGTAGTAGTGTCTAATAGCTAGCAGCTTATAGCAGCTTATAGTGGAAGTCACATTTTCCAACTTATTTATGCTTCACTTTTATTTACAGTTTTTTGTTGTTGTTTTCTATCCACAGCTGATTCCAAACCTTCTGCTGATGAAGTAAGCATATTAACAGCTATTGTGCTATTCCTCTGGTCTGCAAGCGCAGAAATTATTGGGGTGCAATCCCTGCAGAACGGCTGCATCAACAGGTTCAAAATGGCACTGAACTCCAGCGACCCCTGGGTGAGAATAAAACAAAAGAATAAAATGTGGTATAAAGCTTGAGATCTATGCAGCATCGTTAAGTTCTCTACTGATCTGCTAACTCAGACTTGTAACTGAAGCAATTCTTTATCTCATGTTTTGTAGGTTCAAGCCAAGTGTTACCAGCTCCTGCTGTCTGTATTCCAGCATTCCAACAGAGCACTTTCTACTCCATATATTCATTCCTTGGCGCCTATCATGGTAGAAAATCTAAAAGCCGTGGAACAGAAGAAACCAAAGAATAACACAGAGGTTTTGGCTGTCCAGGAAGGCATCAAAGTCATAGAGACATTGGTCGCCTTGGGAGAGGAACAAAATAGTGAGTATTGTTAGTCCCCCTATCCCGTTTTAAATGCTTGGCTCCTTTCAATGAATAGTGGTTATTTCATGGCACGTAAGAATTTACGTCTAAAGTAAACTAAATGTCACCTTTTTTGTCTAAATTGAGAAGTGTATTTCCTGGGAAGCCAGTGCTTAACTCTGGAGCACCCTCTTCTGTTTCAGACCTAATGGATGAGGTCTCAATAGGGTAAAATAGAGCAAGACAAAAAGGGGGGGGTATATAGAAAAATAAAGAGGTAAAATAGAGAGAGAAAAATAGAAAAAAATAAAGAGAAAAATGAAAAGAACAAAGGAAAATACAAATAATAAAAAAATAAAAAAAAAGAAGCTGAGGAGAACTGCATTCCTGAGACACAAGGACTGCAGACCACAGAAGGGACCGTGGTATGTGTGGTAACCCATATATGTGGCAGTGACTCTTGATAAACACACTTTATTAGTGTTCTGGTTTAAATGTTTTCAATATTGAAATTAGGGATGCACCAAATCCACTATTTTGGATTCGGCGACCCCCCGAATCCTTTCGAAAGATCAGACCGAATATCAAATCCTAATTTGCATATGCAAATTAGGGGTGGAAAGGGGAGAACATTTTTTACTTGTTTTACCTTGTTTTGTGACAAAAAGTCATGCGATTTTCCTCCCAACCCCTAATTTGCTTATGCAAATTAGGATTCGGTATTCGGCCAGATCTTTCGAAAGGATTCAGGGGGGGGTTGCCGAATCCAAAATAGTTCGGCCGGCAGAAGGATTTGGCCAAATCCTGTATTCAGTGCATCCGTAGTTGAAATGTTTAGGATTTTACACGTGATTGCACATTTATCCCCCAGTTAAGTTTGTTTCATAAACCAGCTGTAAAGACCAGAAATTGAAAGATGTAGTTCAACCCAAGTTGATTTGATGAAAGCTTGGTGACTAGGAGTGGTCTGTAAGTAGAATCACCATTGGAAAAGGATCCCCTTTACTGGATTTGTGTGGCACTCTGATTGAATGGCACATAGTGTGGTTTATGAAACACTAATCCATTGTTTGAAATGGAATTTGGTGGTTCCAGTAGTGACTTGAGTGTGAATTGGTCATCAACAGTATCATACTTTTTTTCCATTTCTTTTCTCTTTTTTCCCCCCCTCTATTTTTTTCTATTTATCTTTATATCATTTTTCTATATTTTCTAGGGATGCACCAGATCCACTATTTTGGGATTCGGCTGAATCCTTTAAAGGGATACTGTCATGGGAAAAAAAAATTTTTTCAAAATGAATCAGTTAATAGTGCTGCTCCAGCAAAATTCTGCACTGAAATCCATTTCTCAAAAGAGCAAACAGATTTTTTTATATTCAATTTTGAAATCTGACATGGGGCTAGACATTTTGTCAATTTCCCAGCTGCCCCAAGTCATGTGACTTGTGCTCTGATAAACTCCAATCACTCTTTACTGCTGTACTGCAAGTTAGAGTGATAATACCCCCTCCCTTTTCCCCCCCAGCAGCCAAACAAAAGAACAATGGGAAGGTAACCAGATAACAGCTCCCTAACACAAGATAACAGCTGCCTGGTAGATCTAAGAACAACACTCAATAGCAAAAACCCATGTCCCACTGAGACACATTCAGTTACATTGAGAAGGAAAAACAGCAGCCTGCCAGAAAGCATTTCTCTCCTAAAGTGAAGGCACAAGTCACATGACCAGGGGCAGCTGGGAAATTGACAAAATGTCTAGCCCCATGTCAGATTTCAAAATTGAATATAAAAAAATCTGTTTGCTCTTTTGAGAAATGGATTTCAGTGCAGAATTCTGCTGGAGCAGCACTATTAACTGATTCATTTTGAAAAAATGTTTTTTTCCCATGACAGTATCCCTTTAAGAAAGATTCAGGCGAATACAGAACGAATCTGAGCCCTAATTTGCATATGTAAATTAGGGACACAAGTTGGAAGTAGAACGAGCACAGTACACAGAAAAAAAAAATTCTTGTTTATGTGTCAAAAAGCTATGTGCTTTTTTGAATTCAGGTTCGTTCGGCCAGGCACTTGGATTAAGTTCAGTGCATCCCTAAATTCCCCTTTTTTTATTTTTCCTATCTTTTTTTTTTTCATAATTTTATTTATACAGACTCATGTTTAGTATAGTTTCATCTTAATAGTAACAACATACAATTACATAGTGGGGGGTTAATCCCCAATAGACTATGTATAACAGTTCACTGTAATATGGAATTATTGATATTCTCTTTTTTATTGTTTTGAATAACCAAATAAAGGGAAACAAGTAATAGCATTACTTCACACTTTATTATTTTTAGTATCTTTATTATCTTTAGTATTTCACACTATTAAGACCTTATCTCAGAAACAGAAGATGGTGCCCCAGAGCTTTTCCCATAATACAGGCAGATTAATTGGCTCCTTATAAAATTGACCATAGGTTTCATGAACATGATTGGAAGTTTTTGTTAGACACTCCCCAGTGAATAAAAAATTCCAGTGAGCACCAGGGAGTGATCCACTTCCGGCTTCTTCTTTCTTCAAATTTCCCGGGGCAAACGCATGCGCAGTTGAACGAAATAGCCGACTTTTTAGTTAGTTTGGCTTTTCGTTGAACTGTGATGTGCAGCTGCGCGAAGAAAGAGGAAGACGGAAGAGGATCGTTCTCTGGTGCTCACTGGTATAACCCTGGGCTGGTGCAGTTTTCTGCTGATAGGGGTTTCAGGTAAGTCTATACAACTTGGGGGTGCCTAACATTTGGCAAACCCAAGTGCACAAAGCCTTTCCTTCTTCTTTAAACACATGAGGATTGTGGAAAGATAATTGCTTGAATGCAACAGCTCATTACACATTGTGTTTGTGTTATTTAAAATGCATCTGTTTTTTTCTCGTAGGAGTTCAGCTACTTGCTCTTCTCGTACCAACGCTCATTTCTTATTTGTTGGATGTCAACACTTTCAGCTCAGCCTCCCAACCATCAAAGGACCTACATGAATTTGCACTTCAGGATCTCATGCGCATTGGGCCTCTTTACCCCCAGGCTTTCAAGACTGTCATAGGGGCAGCGCCTGAGCTAAAAGCACGTCTGGAAACTGCCATCCGAGCAAGCCAGGCAAGCAAAGCCCAAGCTGCTTCACGCCAGCCAACACCAGCCATTCAGAGTGCACCTACTATTAAACTCAAAACAAGCTTTTTCTGAAGAAGCAGATTCTTTGGTTCTGTATTCAATGTAACTAATACTGCAAAAAGCCACTTTGCACCTTTGCTTGGATCTTTGATGGAGGAGGAACACAACATTTTGGCACAGGGATTGGGAGATAAAAAAAATCCCCTTAATACCACCCTCCTGCCCTCAATTCATAGCTGTTTTATTTTTTTTTAAAAAGCGTCCCATCCCACTGATCTACTGGCATGCTGGGAGCTCATTTGCATCTGAACATCTTGAAGTTCTAACAGAATGTAGAATTTTTTGTATAAATCTACTGGTCCCAAAGAGCAAGGCATTTTTAGATTAGCTGGCAGTTACAGTTGGCAGTTACAGTTGGCAGTTATATTCATTGTGGCGTGTGTTCTCGGTTACTTCTTCCATTCTTTATGTGGATTTGGCTTATTGGTGTATTCTGGGTGTGGGTTTCCAAACTTTCTTTCCATTGTAAATAGCTGTCAAATTGTATCAGAATACCAGCTGTTCTGCCCAAGAAGGGGTCAAGTACGTTACAAATATTGGATTATAATGGGGATCATTTAAAAAGCATTCGGTACTTTACTTCCCCACAATAAATACTGTATATCATTGAGTCTTAAGGAGCGAGGCAATATTTAGATTTACATTAGTTACACTGTGTGTTTGGTTCTGTTTTTCAATTTGACATTCCTTATGTTGTTTTATTCACTAACTACTGTGTGTGTTTTAAAAGTACTGTTAAGTAAATTATTAACAATTTGTTGATTTGTGTATAAAGATGAATAAATAGCAGTCAAGGTGTTTGTGCAGATGAAGACTTCCATGTAGCTTTATCATTTATTCTTCTATCTATCCTTATACCAGAGCCTGAATCTTAAAGGAAAACTATACCCCCACCCAAACAGTTTATATCATATTAAGTGACATATTAAAGAATCTTACCAAACTGGAATATATTTTTAAGTAAATATTGCCCTTTTACATCTCTTGCCTTGAATCACCATTTCGTGATGGTCTGTGTGCTGCCTCAGAGATCACCTGACCAGAAATACTACAACTCTTAACTGTAACAGGAAGAAATGTTGAAGCAAAAGGCAGAACTCTGTCTGTTAATTGGCTCATGTGACCTAACAAGTATCGTTTTTTTGGTATGTTTGTGTGCTGAGTGAATTGTATGATGCCAGGGGGCGGCCCTTATTTTTTAAAATGGCAATTTTCTATTTATGATTACCCAATGGCACATACTACTAGAAAGTATTTTATTATGAAAATGGTTTATTTACATGAAACATGCAATATCTTTTTATAGAGACCTACATTGTTAGGGAGGTATAATTTTTCTTTAATGAGGCAGCTGCATGCTACAGCTGCACCCAACTTCTCTCTATGGAGAGATAACAATGAAAACATCATAGGCTAATAACATACAGATCTTGCCAATGGGTTTTCTCCTGTAAAGTAGCAGCAGCAGCAACAAGTTCCAAAATATTGCCATTTGCTTCTGATCCTGGCATTATCACTGCGATTACACTTGTTCCCAGAAAACACAAACGTCCAAGGGTTTAGGCAACAATCATATTGGTGTGCACTTGCCTTATTGCTGGCTGGTTGTAGGAATTGTCAGTTCTACACTTGGGTATAAATAGGGTTGCCACCTTTTTTCTTTGGGGAAAACAGGCAGGGGGTGGATCAGTGACATCAGGAGGCGGGGCGGGTGCCGTTGGTGTTGTCCAGATGATGTTGGGGATGGGGTGGTGACGGGGGGTGGACCGGATGATGTCGGGGTGGGTGACGTAGGAGGAGAGACAAATTACATGGTGATCAGCGATTGGCTGATCACCGTGTCCTTCACTTCAAAGTCCTTTCCGGATTTTCTAATTTGGAGATCCGGACAGGCACTTTTCACCCAGGCAATCCTTCTAAAAACCGGGCTGTCCGGTTGAAATCCAGACAGGTGGCAACCCTAAATATAAATGTCTCTGCTGCATAATGTTAAGTAGGTTTAAACTATACCACGTTACACCACATGGTTCAAATAACACGGAACAAATCCAAATATGAATTGGAAAACCACAAATCCCTGTTTACTCACATTTTTGTGTGTTTATAGTAACTAAATATTTTTAAATTTGACAAGTACAACTCCCGTTGACTTCTACATGGCCTCAGCAGCTTTTACATGGCTTCGTTTTACATTAGTTTTTCATGGTCTTTACTCTTAAAGGGGTGGTTCACCTTTGTTAACTTTTAGTCTGTTCTAGAATGACTCGTTCTAAGCCACTTTTCAATTGGTCTTTATTTTGTAATAGTTTTGGAATTATTTGCCTTTTTCTACAGACTCTTTCAAGCTTTTAAATGAGGGTCACTGACCCCATCTAAAAACAAATGCTCTGTAGTAAGGCTACACATTCATTTTTATTGCTACTTTTTATTATGCCATCTTTCTATTCAAGCCCTCTCCTATTTATATTCCAGTCTCTAATCAAATAAATAGCAGCTAGATTGCTGAATTGCAAACGGGAGAGCTGCTGAATAAAAAGCTAAATAACTCAAAGACCAGAAATAATAAAAAATTAAAATAAGTGTAAGTTGTCTCAAAACAACCCCTTTAATAAATAGTGAACATGTGGAAACCGTAGTATTTCAGCAGTGACATGAAGTTTATTGGATTAACAGAAAATATGAAATATGCAGCATAACAAAATTAGACAGGTATACATTTGGGCACCCCGACAGAGATATTACATCAATACTTAGTTGAGCCTCCTTTTGCAAATGTTACAGCCTCTAGACCAGGGATCCCCAACCTTTAGAACCCGTGAGCAACATTGAGAAGTAAAAGGAGTTGGAGAGCAACACAAGCTTGAAAAAATGTTCCTGGGGTCCCAAATAAGGGCTGTGATTGGCCATTTAGTAGTCCCTATGTGGATTGTCAACCTACATTGAGGCTCTGTTTGGCAGTGCAACTGTTTTTTATGCAACTAAAACTTGCCAAAACTTGGAATTCAAAAATAATTGAGGTCACTGGGAGCAACATCCAAGCTGTTGGAGAGCAACACGTTGCTCACGAGCTACAGGTTGGGGGTCACTCTAGACGCCTCCTATAGCCTTTGATGAGTGTCTGGATGGCGGTATTTTTGACCATTTGTCCATACAAAATCTCTCCAGTTCAGTTAAATATGATTTAAAAATTGAAACGTAAGAAGGTGCACACCCTTAAAATAAATTACGAGGTGCTAATCCATAGGAGGGTCTCCAAAAAAACAGGAAGCAGATTGCATACTCCCATTTACAAAAATAAAAATGTTTATTAAGTCAAAAAAGGGGGTTACAAAAACTACAAAAATAATTGGTGAGCCCAACACGTTTCGACCATAGTGGTCTTCCTCAGGGGCACAAATAATAAATAATCAAAAAGAAAACAGCAGTTAAATTTGATGGCTGCCGAGCATGGACAGCCTGCTTCAAATCATCCCATAGATTTTCGATGATATTCAAGTTGGGGGACTGTGACGGCCATTCCAGAATATTGTACTTCTCACTCTGCATAAATGCCTTTGTAGATTTTGAAGTGTGTTTAGGGTCATTGTCTTGTTGGAATATCCAACCCCTGCGTAACTTCAACTTTGTGACTGATGCTTGAACATTATCCTGAAGAATTTGTTCATATTGGATTGAATTCATCCGACCCTCAACTTTAACAAGGTCCCCAGTCCCTAAACTAGTCACACAGCCCCACAGCATAATGGAACCTCCACCAAATTTGACAGTAGGTAGCAGGTGTTTTTCTTGGAATGCGGTGTTCTTCTTCCACCATGCAAAGCTCTTTCTGTTATGAGCAAATAACTCAATTTTTGTCTCATCAGCCCAAAGCACTTTGTTCCAAAATGACTGTGACTTATCTAAATGATCTTTTGCATACAACAAGCGACTCTGTTTGTGGTGTGAGTGCAGAAAGGGCTTCTTTTTCTCTGTAATAATAAAACAGTAGCTTGTACTTGATCCAAACTAAGATATAATTAATCCTTATTGGAAACAAAACCAGCTTATTGGGTTTATCTAATGTTTGCATGATTTTCTAGTAGACTTAAGTTAAGTAACAGAAAGATTGGTTATCTGGAAAACCGAGTATTCAGGATAACAGGTCCCATACCTGTATACAGTATCTTGTAGAATCAAGTCTAAGACTGGACATTTAGACCCTCAAGGCTTTAGATGTCAGAGAATTCCCTACCACATCAGTTGAACTGAAGAAGCCACTTGCAGGGTCGGACTGGCCCGGCGGGAAACTGGGAGAAAACCCGGTGGGCCCTGACCAATCATGGGCCCCCGCCGTGCCAGACCAATCGTGGTATTTAAAAAAAAAAAAAAGCTGGAGCGCCGCGCCGTCTGCGCATGTGTGCCAGCACCGTGCCATCTGAGCATGCGCGCTGGCGTGGAACACAAGGAAGGCAGCGCACGGTGCAGAGCAGCGCGGGGGGCCCTGGACAGCAGTCCCAGTGGGCCCCGGGCCCCCCAGTCCAACACTGGCCACTTGTATGAATGGTGAAACGTTTTCAAGGAGAAATAAAAAGAAATGTCCCGTTGCCTTTGACTTAATTATACAAGATACTGTATATTCAATGGGAGTCTGCAGCGTGGGCACATACAACTAGACATACACACAGTCATTTGTTCCATTTCTCTGCCTCATGGGATGTCCGTAATGTACTGGAAGCTCCAAAACGCAGCAGGAAAAGCTGCTAATAATGAACCATGGGAAAAAAAAAAGCTAAAAAAGACAAAACAATTATTTCTGGTTTCTATTCTGACTATCCAGGTTTCGTAATGTGCAAAATGAAGAGCTGAAATTAGAATGAAACAAGCTTAGAAGGCAGTGTCATTAAGGAGGAAGATTTGAGACAATGCCTGGCCAGGAAGTTCTACTTACGCACTTTGGCATGCTGTCTACATAATGGCTTGGACCAGCCCTAGAATGAATGCTATTACTATGCGTAGCCAGTACAATCTTCTACACTTCTAAAATAAACAGGCCTCTCAAAATGACCTATAGAATGCACATTTATTCATATTTGTATTGATATTCATTTGTCTGCTGGACACAGGGAGAGTGGTGTACGGCAACCATCACTAGTCAGGACTCTAGAAGAAGTAGAAGACAACTCCTTCCTCTCATGCTATACCCCCCGGTGAGCCACCATAGGACTCCTAGTTACATAGTTAAATTGGGTTGAAAAAAGACAAAGTCCATCAAGTTCAACCCCTCCAAATGAAAACCCAGCATCCATACATACACACACCCCTCCATTCTTTCACATAAATTCTATATACACATATCTATACTAACTATAGAGTTTAGTATCACAATAGCCTTTGATATTATGTCTGTCCAAGAAATCATCCAAGCCCCTCTTACCAGTGTCGGACTGGCCCAGCGGGACACCAGGAAAAAACCCGGTGGGCCCAGACCCGTAATGGGCCCCCGCCGGGCCAGACCCCTCTCCTGATCTCCGGGAAAAAATGTTTTTTTAGGCGCTGCGCAGCGCCATCTTCGCATGCGCTTGGCACCAAACACTCAGGAGCGGCGCCTTCACGCAGGTGTGTGCACACTCAGCGCGTGTCAGTAGGGGGGCGGGGGGGTCGGAGGGGGGCCCTGAATAGTAGTCCCAGTAGACCCCGGGCCCCCCAGTCCGACCCTGCCTCTTACCCCCTTCTAGTGCCCTTCAAGGAGAGGATCACTTCCACTTCACTGATATACTGTACAAGGCACTGCCTTTGGAACCATATTCCCCAGAGAGGCACTTTATCCCAGCTACGGCAGCACAGAAGGACCATTTTCCGATCAGGGCTGTCCCAAACAAAGGTTAAATATTTAGGGGCAGATTTATCAAAATGATCCATTCCTGCAACGCTCTGCGCAAACCTATTGCATTTTTTAAGTCAATTCTATTATTCTAAAGCTATATATATATATATATATATATATATATATATATATATATATATATATATATATATATATAAATATATATATATATATATATATATATATATATATATATATATATATATATATATATATATATATATATATAACAAGGGAAAGTTGTGCTCACCACTAATTTTTAAAATCATTAGGTGGTGGTGCAATGAGGCTGTGACCACAAAATACATATAGTCAAACACAAGAGTCCTCTGCACTCAACCCATTATCAATATATTTAAGACAGAGACATTTTGTGCATACTGCTACTGAAAAATGCCTTACCCTTTAAACAACACAGGGATTGTTTGTCCATATATTGCAATATATTTAAGCTGGCCAACTACGTCAAAGTCATCCCATATCTGGCCAGTCCTACGCTTAATTTTATCTGATTCATTAAGAATTCTATTGCTTTATTATACATTTTACAAAGGGACTAAGTTTTACCTGCAACTTACTTGCTGCTTTCAAACAAAGGTTAAATATTTAGGGGCAGATTTATCAAAATGTGAGTTTAGATTTTGATTAGGGAAGCACCGAATCCTGGATTTGGTTCGGAATTCAGCCAGGATTCTGGCTTTTTCAGCAGGATTCAGATTTGGCCGAATCCTTCTGCTCGGCCAAATCCGAATCCTAATTTGCATATGCAGATTAGGAGCGGGGAGGGAAATCTCATGACTTTTAGTCACAAAACAAGGAAGTAAAAAATGTTTTCCCCTTTCCACCCCTAATTTGCATGTGCAATTAGGATTCGGTTTAGTATTCAATCCGCAAAGGATTTAGGGGTTCGGCCGAATCCAAAATAGTGGATTCGGTGCATCCCTAATTTTGATAAATAAAAACTCACCCATGTTCAATTCATTCCTTTGTTGGGTAAGAACTAGCATTATCCTTGTGGAGCTTTCTTTACAGAGCTGGCAGGTAAAAATGCAGAGACATAAACTAAACTCCCATGCCATTATTAACAAAGGAGTTGTTCACCTTTAAATTGTCCTTTAGTATGATGTCGAGATTTATATTCTGAGACAATTTGTTATTGGGGTTTTCATTTTTTATTATTTGTTGTTTTTGAGTTATTTAGCTTTTTATTCAGCAGCTCTGCAGTTGGCAAGTTCAGCAATCTGGTTGCTAGGGTACAAATTACCGTAGCAACTGTGTATTGTTTTGAATAAGAGACTGGAATATGAATAGGAGAGGGTCTGAATTGAAAGATGAGTAACAAAAAGTAGCAATAACAATACATTTGTAGCCTTACAGAGCATTTGTTTTTAGGTAGGGTCAGTGACCACAATTTGAAAGCTGGAAAGAGTCAGAAGAACAGTGGCCTAACTACCGGGGGAGCAGGGGGTGCAATTGGGCCAGGGCCCTCCGGCAGTTTGCACGCCACTGATTCCGGCCAGATTATCTCGTACGGAGGTAGTGGGGGAGGGCGGCTGCACGTCCCGTGCCAGGGCCCACCCCCCTCTCGTTACGTTACTGTAATTTAAAAAGTATAAAAAAACAAAACAAATGAAGACCAATTGAAAAGTTGTTTAGAATGAGCCATTCTATAACATACTAAAAGTTAACTGAAAGATGAACCACCCCTTTAAAGAACTTCAGTATTTGGTCATTATTACCCTAATGACACTGGGCTGGTTAATCTCCCCACAAATGGGAGTATTCTCCAAAAGGTTTGTTTCCCCTCTAAGAAATATCTGTGTTTTCTTCCATTAAAAAAGGTTTTTCAGAAAATAATGTTCACATGTAGCTAATTACTGGATTTACATTCAACAGAACTTCAGGAGTATATTTGACCGAAAGTGAGCACATAAGGTCAGTTTGAAAAATCTTACCTTAAAAAAATGTGTTTCCTATTTGCCTATTTGGGACCAATGGCATTGATCCATTCCTGCAACGCTCTGCGCAAACCTATTGCATTTTTTAAGTCAATTCTATTATTCTAAAGATATATATATATATATATATACCCCACCAGATGAAACCACTCACGGTCTGGTGGAGTATGAGGATTTTGGTGAGCACCCGGTAATTATTGCATAGAGTGGTGCGTGCCGATAAATGGAGATATATATATATATATATATATATATATATATATATATATATATATATATATATATATATATATATATAGATTAGAAGAGACCCAATACCCAATAGTAGTAATGCAGTTTCAGGAGCAGAGTTACAAACCGTCTTTTCTATTTAATTTTAACAGTAACATGAAATTTCCCAGGCAATGCCGGGTGACGGCTGGGTAACTCAGCCAGTATATTAGAAATGCACGCAGATACTTGGCTCTTAAATAAGCCCATGCCATAAAGAAAATGATAGATATTTAAAAGCTGCAGATACTATTATAATGATCACTTTAAATAACACTTCCAATGCAGTCAACCGTTTAAATAGCAATTGAAATGAGATATATCTTCCCAAATCTAGGGTCCAGTATACTTTATTATGTGGCAGCATATACAATGTTTGAATAGTAAGCAAATAAAAATGCATTTAACTCTGATTACAGGTACAGGATCTGTTATCCAGAGACCCGTTATCCAGAAGCTTTGAATTACAGGGAGGCCATCTCCAGTATATTTTAAAATTATTTCTTTTTTCTCTGTAATAATAAACCAGTACCGTGTACAGGAATGGGATCTGTTATCCAAAATGCTCGGGACCTGGGGTTTTCTGGATAACAGATCTTTCCTTAATTTGGGTCTTCATACCTTAAGTCTACTAGAAAATCAAGTAAACATTAAATAACCCCAATAGGATGGTTTTGCTTCTAATAAGGATTAATTATATCCTAGATTGGTTCAAGTACAAGGTACTGTTTTATTATTTCAGAGATAAAGGAATTTTTAAAAATTTTGATTATTTAGATAAAATAGAGTCTATGGGTGATGACCTTTCCATAATTTGGAACTTTCTGGATGACGGGTGTCCAGATAACGGATCCCATATCTGTACTTGATCCTAACGAAGATATAATTAATCCTTATTGATTCTAAACCAGCCTATTTATTTGAAGGCAGATTTATCAAGGGTCGAATTTCAAAATAATGGGAACTCCCATAACTTTGAAATTCAAATAAAAAAAGACCAACCAAGTTTATGAAAAAAAATCAAAGTTTTTTTTTTCGGGTGAATAGGCCATTTTCGTTTTTCGAATTGTACGAATCAAAGAAACAGCGCAATTGATCAAATTAGATTCAAAGTTTTTCCAAAAAAAAACTTAGATTTTTCAAAGTCCACCAATTGACTCCAAATAGGTTCTAGGAGGTCCCCCATAGGCTAAAACAGCATCTCCTTCTACATAGTACAAGTTGATCCAGGGACTAGTCCGGAATTTATTCCCCCTCTGAGGCAAATTGGAGAGGCTTCAGATGATGTTTTTGGCCTCCCTCTGGATCAACTGGCAGTTAGGCAGATTAAAAAAAAACAAAAAACTAAAAGGTTGAAGTTGATGGACATGATGTCTTTTTTCAACCTAACTATGTTACTATGTACAGGTATGGGACCTGTTATCCAGAATGCTCGGGACCTGGGGTTTTCCGGATAACGGATCTTTCCGTAATTTGGGTCTTCATGCCTTAAGTCTACTAGAAATTCATTTAAACATTAAATAAACCCAATAGGCTGGTTCTGTTTTCAATAAGGATTAATTATATCTTAGTTGGGATCAAGTACAAGGTATTGTTTTATCATTACAGAGAAAAAGGAAATAATTTTTTAAAAATTTGGATTATTTGGATAAAATGGAGTCTATGGGAGACAGCCATTCCGTAATTCGGAGCATTCTGGATATCGGGTTTCCGGATAAGGGATCCTAAACCTGTAGTACATGATAAATTTCGATATTTGAATTTTCAAATTTTTTTCAAATTCAAATTTTTTTAATTAGAATTTTCACTTCAACCCTTGATAAATCTGCCCTTTGATGTCTGATTTTCTAGTAGACTTAAGGTATGACGATCCAAATTACAGAAGCATCCGTTTTCCAGAAAACCCCAGATCCCGAGCATTCTGGAAAAAAAGGTCCCATACCTGTATTACCACATTTATAGTGTTTCTGTTAAGCATTTGAAACTGTTTGCATGAACTTCATGTTAAGTTGTATTTGTGCGTAGTATGGGCATGTGGGCACGTCTGTGCATTTCTTGAAGCAATGACCCTTTACAGAAGCAGTAAAATTACTTTCAGGGTCAATAATTTCTTGAATAATAAACATTTAGTCACACATTTATTCTTAACAGCCTATCTAAAGTTAGTTGGAAGGCTATATACTGTATATATGTGTGTGTGTGTTTGTGTGTTCCCTTTCACTAAATAAATAAATAAAATAAAATATAGGCAATATTACTAAATACTCCATGTTTTTACATATCACTTGTTGTTTGGGGTTTCTTAGCTGCGTTTGTACATTCTATTTATAGTCACAAGAAAATGAAAAAAATCTTTACTTGTGGCAGGAAAAGTAACTAAGAAAGAATTGGAGGAAGTGTGCCTGTTACTCAGCGAAGACATCCAGAACTTTAAAGACCCTTATTCTACTTTTATATTCAGACCTGCCAGGAGGGAACCGGACTCCTTACAATACAAAAGCCAAATAATATTAGTCACTAGAAAAGGCAAAGGGTGGAATTCGGATATACACCCCTGTGACTATAAAGAAGGGAGAGAAGACTGAACATGAAACATTAAGGTACTGCTTTATTCATGCTATTTGTATAGAGTCACATGCTGAATACAAGACGTTTTAGAATAAATCTTTTGCTCTTTAACACAATGGGGATTTATTTATATATCTCATTTATAACCAGTGCTGCTGACAGACAGACACATGATTCTCTGCAAAGAATACTGCAACTGGAGGCTTTAATTCCAAGTTCTGTTTGGGTGAAGTTATTTTATTCACAACAAAAAAGTTGCACCTGCCTATAAAATATATTTTACGCGTTTCAATTTAAAATTCATAAAGAGCAGAGCAATTCTTGTGCACTTACTGTATATATAGATATATTTTTACTATACCAAGCCACAGCCTGTTCTTTTCTCCTGTTCTAGAAGTCTTTCTCTGTGTTTAGTTGCTTTAAAATACCTCTTGATAGTACTTAAAGATTTTTTTCTATAAGTAAGGATTTCATACCATATTTATGTGCAGCTCCGTTAATGAAAATGGATCAATTTTTGGCAACAGTTTATTAGATTGTAAGCTTTTGGGCAGGGTCAGCTCTAACTCTCGTATAGGTTATTGGTTGTTTTTTGTACGTATTCTCTCTGTTTAGTTTATACCCCCTTTTATTGAACAATGCTGCAGAATATGTTGGCACTTTATAATACACATGTTAGCTCAAATTATATGACTCAATTAAAAATTCTAAAATAAAATATTCCTGTATATTCTAAGATGGAATTTGTTAATCCACACAGATCCTGTAAAAAAACACCAAAAATTTTTTTTTGTGCAAATTTAAAGGGGTTCTTCACCTTTCAGATAGCTTGTAGTATGATGTATAGAGAGTGATATTCTGAGACCATTTGCAAGTGGTTTTAATTTTTTTATTTGTGATATTTTAGTTATTTAGCTTTTCATTCAGCAACTCTGCAGTTTGCCATTTCAGCAATCTGGTTGCTAGGGTCCAAATTACCATAGCAACCATGCATTGATTTGAACGAGAGACTGACGAATTGACGCTCCTCAGTGGAGGCAGAGCTGAGAATAACTTCAGTATTTAATGCTCCTAGAGCACCTCTAGAGAGGAACATTGAGCTAGTCCTTGTTCATCTAGCCCCCTTGGCTTAACTTGCCATCTACTGAGGCCTGCTGGCCCAGCACCACTCATTTCATGGGCCTAGTTCAACCCCAGGGTCTGGATTACATCCTCCCTCCTTAACTGTAGGAAACGTAAGAGCAGGACAGGTTCACATTGGGTCTGCTGACTCATTTCCAGCTGGGTAAGATGTTCTCTAAATGAAGATACACACAATACCACCTGTAACATTCACCACTATTACCTACTTCCTATTCATAACTTTTTGGCCAAGATTCAAAAAAGTGGTCAGACCTGGAGATTTAGTCTGTAAAACCTGCAATGAACTTGTAGAAGTCTTGGGGCATAAGGGAGATCTGCTCTGAAGCCCAGCAATTGATTAGGAACTAAAATGTACAGGTATGGTACCTGTTATCCAGAATGCTCAGGACCTGGGGTTTTACGGATAAGGGATATTTCTTTAATTTAGATCAGGGATCCCCAACCTTTTGAACCCGTGAGCAACATTCAGAAATAAAAGGAGTTGGGGAGCAACACAAGCATGTGAGTTGGCTATGTGGTAGTCCCTATGTGGAGTGTCAATCTATATTGAGGCTCTGTTTGGCAGTACATCTGTTTTTTATGCAACCAAAAATTGCCTCCAAGCCTGGAATTCAAATATAAGCACCTGCTTTGAGGCCACTGGGAGCAACATCCAATGGGTTGGAGAGTAACATTTTGCTCACGAGCTACTGGTTGGGGATCACTGATGCAGATCTTCATGACTTAATTCTACTGGAAAACCATGTCAACATTTAATAAACCCAATAGGCTGGTTTTGATTCCAATAAGCATTAATGATATCTTTGTTTGGATCAAGTACATGGTTTGGATGAAGTCTATGGGAGATGGCCTTCCTGTAATACAGAGCTTTCTGGATAACAGGTTTTGGGATAACAGATCCCATACCTTACTGACTTAATCAAGGCAAACTTATGGCAAAATAACAGGGGACGCCATATTGACCTGTGATTTTAAAAGACTGTGTATTACATAGTAAGTTAGGTTAAAAAAAGACACGTCCATCAAGTTCAACTTTTCACATCTATTTTAACCTGCCTAACTGCTAGTTGATCCAGAGGAAGGCAAAAGCCTAAATTTGAAGCCTCTCCAATTTGCCAGAGAGGGTGAAAAAATTCTTATAACATCCCCACACACAAATTCTAGGTTATCATGCCTAACATGGAGAATTCTATTCTTATTTTTTCCAGTGGGAGGATTAGGGACATCTATGTTAGTGCTTGCTTTGCTATATATTCTGAGGCGGCATATTCGAGGCGTGTACCTGCAGATCCTTCCTTCTGCTTGTTCATTGCTCCAACTGATCATTAAAACCATAGAATAAGGACAGACAACAACATCTTGCTAGCAGAAATTCAAGCTTCCAAGAAAGTAAGCGGGAGAAAGAGGGTGAAGTCAGAGGTATATGCATATGGCTGGGATTGTAAATGAAAAAACACAAATGAACACAATCATCACTGTCCATTAAAGATATCCACTATAAAAGTCTTACCGGGCTTATACATGAACTGTGTCACAAATACATAAAAGCATCGTTAAGAAATATGCTGGAAATCACTGCTGATCAACATCTGGTGATCTTACTATTTGGCATTTTAACATCTGCTACTGCATCTTTTGAGACAACATCATCAATAAATTTCCTGTCATTGTAAAAGCCATTGTGTCCCTGTTCAGTCTATTTTAGTTACCAGCATTGCGTAAGCTTTTTGACCTCTGTTATACTGCAAGTCAGTGCACGGAAAGTACTGTAGTACATTTTAGAAAAAGTTAAGATGCTTTATTTATAATAACATGTGTAGTGGGAGGGGGGGGGCATTAACTCAACCCACAAATAGCAGAATGTTGTATTGAAGGGCTAATTTACATACAGGCTACTGCTGATGGATTGCAGGATATTCACACAAAAACTACAAAGAAAATAAAAAGAATCTGAACCAAAATTAACAAAAATGCAAAATATATAATATATATATTTTTATAATATAATATAATAAATAAATAATGAAATATATAACATAAAAAAATAAAAGGGCAGTATGAAAAAGTTTCTCCAATTTCTTACTTATTGAAGGTACTCAGGGGACATGTTTTTAGAATTTTGGGCACACAAAAGATATTTGAAATTACATATAATATTTTTACAGATTCTAGGCACTTAGGGGCCCATCTTCGAATTTCAAATGTTTTTTTTGGCTACTTCGACAATCGAATGGGCTACTTCGACTACGAATTCAAATCGAACTAAAAATCGTTCGACTATTCGACCATTTGATAGTACTGTCTCTTTAAGAAAAAACTTCGACCCCCTAGTTCGCCACCTAAAAGCTACCGAAGTCAATGCTAGCCTATGGGGAAGGTCCCCATAGGCTTCCTATGCATATTTTGGTTAGAAGAAAAATCTTTGATCGATGGATTAAAATACTTTGAATCGAACAATTCGAAGGATTTAATCGTTCAATCGAACAATTTTTCGATCAAACGAATATCGCTAAACCCTTCGACTTCGATATTCGACAGTCAAATATCGAGGGTTAATTAACCCTCAATATTCGACCTTATGTAAATTTGACCCTTAATGTATAATGTTCTTTCCTAAGCTTATATCACGCATTAGTAGTATGTCCAGTTCTGCATGGCTATTTGAAAAAGCATGTGACATCAAAATCACTATTAAGGCCAAGTGGCCTTCTGGTTTGTAAATGGAAGATCCACTTCCACGTCCACTTCAATCTAGGTATACTTTGTATGGCCTCTAAGGTTCAGGAAGTATCAGGAAGAGATAAGCGCGTCACTACAGTCTCATTGACTTAATCAGAGAGCCCAGATGGATTTATCACAAAAATATGAATTCAATATGAGCTTTGGATCATAGAAATAAAGGAACTTTCTAATTACAATAAATAAAAATTCTGTATCATTTCTGACATTGTCTTCACTATCGCACTTGACAGATTCAGTCAAATACATTGTTATGTTCTATTTTTGCCTATGAAATGTATTCAAAATAATCTACTTCCAACACAAAGCGGCATGTAGAAAGACAGGTTGCTGAGACGGAGATAGTGAGGAATAATTGACTACTTTAGAAACAGCGCACCATTTGTAAATGTATTACATTAAGAAATGAGATGAAGCTCATATTATATGGCCATTTTTGCTATAGTTTCTCTTTAAAGGGCCCTCTTCAACATCACCCTAAACCAAATTCCCAAAAATACTATGTTTGTTTTGAGGGCATCTTTATCGTGTCATTAAGGGGGTTATTTATCAAAGGTTGAATTTGTGAGGTTTTTTTTTTACCTCGAATAAACTCAACTCGAATGTTTGCTTACTTATAAAAAACTTGAATGTAAAAAATGTGAATCAAAAAAAGCTGAAATCGCTTGAGTTTATTGAGTTTTGGTGCGTAAACCGCCAAAAAAAAACCTGAAAATCATGAAGGCTAAAAACATCATAAAATGGTTCAAGGGACATCTGACATTGACTTCTACATGACCTTAACAGGTTTTAGCTGGAGTATTTTCAGATTTTGATTTTTACAGCTTTGGGTCTTTTTTAAGTTAAGTTTTTACTGAAACAACCCTCGAAAAAACTACATTTTTCAGGAAAACCACAACTCGAACCTTTGATAAGTAACCAATAAATGTCATACGTGACACAAGGCAATATCCTATTTTTGCTTCCCAAATAAGAAGGGTTATTTTAGCTACTTAAGCTTTAGTTAAAATATGGAAGACTCACAAAAATGAAACAATCAGTCATCTTTAATAGCACTAAAATGTCAAGCAACATAAAGAGCATCCCTATAACTCTCCTCACACCACCCAAACTAATAATAATAATTATAATAATGATAAAAAAAATAAATGCATTTTGCATAGGTATACCTGGGGTAAATTCCACAGGCAACTGTTCTGAACTCACACAATACATTACCAATTACATTTGAAACAGGAAGGTTCCTCTATTCAATGTGTGAACCTAATGTTGAATTTGTGTTTGCATAACCCCAATGAATGTGAGATGTTCCAAATACTAACTATTCATGCTATGTCACGTGACGTGGATGCCAAAGAGCTATAAATAAACCCAAAGCAATAAATATTGTTCTAAACATCAAACCAGGTTATTTATAAACCACTGCAAACAGCAACATCCAGCACAATAGTGAACTGTACAATTGTATTTTTGGTCAGGATTGTGTACTCTGGTTTGATATAAACTCAGTATTCATGTATTTACAATTATCGGTTACTATACGGGTCTTACAATAACTGCACCGCAGTCTGAAAAAGAGCTGAAGATCCCCTTATTTTTTGCAATGCATAAAAAGAAGATAATTGCAATTGTTAGGAACATTTGCTAGCAAGTCATACTGCTTTATACTTCAATATGCAGGGATGCACACTCAAAGCAGATTCCTGACTAGCCCCAACTGGTATTCTTACAGCATAGCAATAGGTTCCATGCATGATGTCTCCACTTTTCAGAGCAATTTGAATAAAGGCATTGACTTGAGGAAAAACCAACATAACGTGTTGTGTTTATAGATCCCCTGTAAGGGTAAAGCTGGCCATAGATGTTGAGATTTTTAAAAGATCAGATCCTGATCGTGAGACCACGATCTTCTCAGAACGATCGTACGATCGTACGAATTTACCATCAACTAAAAAGACCAATTTACCAGGAAAACAAAGGGGAGCTGCCTGCTTGGCCCTGCAAACATAGAGAGATTGCACTGGGACCGACAAAGATTTTTTGACCTGGCCGATCAATTTCCCGACAGATGTCGGCCGAAAAATCGTAAGATGTACGATCGTTCGAATACCACTAACCGCACGATAATTGGTCGGGCTTCCCTAAAATCGGTCGTTCGGCAAGAAGAATCGTCGCGTCTATGGGGAGCTTAAGGTCACACTGGGAAATTCGGGGAGATTTAGTCGCCCGGCGACTAATCGTCTCTTCTTTGGGGGCGACTAATCTCCCCGAACTGCTTCCCTCTGTCTTCCGCCTGCTAAAATGAAAAATTACCTGCGGCATGGCACGGTGCTTCGTTTTCCGAAGTTGCCCGAAGTTTCCTTGTGAGGCAACATCGGGCGACTTCGGAAAACGAAGCGATATGAGTGCCATTCCGCAGGCAATTTTTCATTCTAGCAGGAGGAAGACAGGGGGAAGCAGTTCAGGGAGATTAGTCGCCCCAAAAGAAGAGGCAATTAGTTGTCGGGTGACTAAATCTCCCCGAATCTCCCAGTGTGCCCCAACCCTAAGACCTTGCCTTGAGTATGCAGTGCAATTTGTGTGCCAACATCCTACTAAAATGATTGTAATTGGTTAGCATGTATGCATGCTTAATAGTGATTAGGTAATCATAAAAGTATCTGTGATATGTCTGATAATGATTAGAAAGTGAAATACAGGGACAAAAGTGATAAAATAACCTCTTTTAATACATTTAGGTATGTATTAATCTACCAATAATCCCAAATGTCTGTGTGTGCCCTATTTTTTCATTTTCTGGACTCTAGTGTGTTTGCCTTTGGACTATAGTGCAGAGCTGTCTATAATTATATAAATCACTTATAAGGTGGCACAACATTTGCATTTCCCAGATATAATACAGTGGCAGCTTCCCTAAGACCCAGAGTTCAAACCCACAAATAACATTATCATAACTTGTATTTTGTATGCAATACTATGCAATACTATGCCATGCCAGTGATTTAATTTCAGTCAATATAGCCTTCCTTAAAAGAATTTAATATTTGATTACAACATAACGACACCAAGATGGTGCAGAGGATAACACCATAGTGAATAGCAGCACTCATTACCCTTCTATTTGTGCCTGTAGGTTACCCACCCACCTGTGTCTCAACACAAGGCACTTAATTTATGTAACTGTTTATATGTATTTATAATTATTTATTTGCAATTTCCCTGTTTGTATTATTCCGTATTGTATTTACAACCTTGCGTATACAACTAGAGCTACATAAATAACGATATCTATACATACAGTTATTAGAAGTCAAACAGAAACCAACTACAAATCAGCATATCGATGCCCTGCTGTGTCAACATCATTGTGCTAATGCCTTTCTATTTGATTAATACAAGATGTATATCCCGAATCCCTTCATTCCAGTCCATCAATGTGTACATAAAAATCAATTAATATGCACATTGCAGTTCTCTCAACCATATTCTCATTTGTGAGCATATTCAGTGTTTCCCAAGAGACAGCCCCGTGGTCTTGATTATACAATAAAAGGTGATTTCTGATTGCTGACCAAATGAGTTTTTAGAAATATCACTCATTTTACCGTCCATGTGATGCCTATTAAAGGGGAGCTTTATAAGTTTATAACCAAGAATAGTGCTGCTGTATATTAAACCTGTTTCACTGATAACTTCTGTTGTGGTTTTTTTTACATTTACATGTATATTAAACAGTTTATTAGTGGGCCACCTAAAACAAAACATTTTCCCTGCTGCATACAATTCAGCCCCGCTATTCGGCTGCTGGGAAGGCTGTTGTTAGAATTATGTTAGATTAGGAACACATGTTCTGACACATGTTCTTCATCCTAACAACATTTTTCTAGTACAATCTGTTGCTCCTTCTGCCCGTTGAAAACAAAGCGTAAAAGATTTGATTGGAGCAGGAAAAAATTTTTATATTGCTATCTACAAGATGATAAGAAAAAGTAATAAATAATATGTTGAATTGGTTTATTAAAGATCTATAACAGTTTGAAAAAAATATATCTGTATCACAGAGGGGAATGTTCATTTATAATTAGTATAATGAAGACCATTGTTGTCCAACCTTTTTCCAGTACAGGTATGGGATCTATTACCCAGAATTCTTGGGACTTGGAGTTTTCCAGATAAGGGTTTTTGTCATAATGTCAATAATTATACCTGAAGGCAACTAAAAAAATATACCTGAAGTATTCAAGTATTAAATCCAATAAGATTGTTTTGCTACCAATGCAGGTATCAGATCTGTTATCCAGAATGCTTGAGACCTGGGGATTTCCAGCTAAGAGGTCTATCCATAATTTGGATCTTCATGTCTACTAAAACATAATTTAAGCATTAAGCAAACCCCAAAAGATTGTTTTGCCTCCTATAAGTACTAATAATATCTTATTTGGTATCAAGTAGAAGGTGCTGTCTTATTATTAAAGAGAAAGAGGAAATCATTCTCTAAAATTGAAGTCTATGTGAGATGGCATTCCCCTAATTCAAAGCTTTCTAGATAATGGATTTCTGAATAACAGATTTTATTCCTGTTTATATTTATGCAGATTATTTAGGGTCAAGTACAAAGTTCTGGTTTATTATTACAGGGAAAAAGAAAATAAAACAGAATTAAATTAAAAAAAATAAATAGAATAGACTCTGTGGGAGATGGCCTTCCCCTAATTTGGAGATTTCTGGATATTGATTTCCAGATATGAACAATTATTCACTGCATTACATGTTTATTACATGTGTCAGATTATAATAAATTATGATGTCATCCATAGCTGTCACTGGAGCTCTCGGGCATTTTGGGGGCCATTCTTTGAAGAACAGTTTTGAAAAGTTTTTTTAGACTCAGCACATTTTTATTTTCTTCAACTCTGCAGTTTATAATTTCTTGGGGATGTCACTCAATTCTGGAGAATCTCAAAATAAGATCAAATAATTGGAAAAAACCCCACAAAAATGAACAAATACATAAATATATATACAGGTATGGGACCTATTATCCAGAATGCTGGGGACCTGGGGCTTTCCATAATTTAGAACTTCATACCTTGTCTACTAGAAAATCATGTAAACATTAAATAAAGCCAATAGGCTGGCTTTGCCTCCAATAAGGATTAATTATATCTTAGTTGGGCTCAAGTACAAAGTACTGTTTTATTATTACAGAGAAAAAGGAAATCGTTTTTAAAAATTTGTATTATTTGATTATAATGGAGTCTATGGGAGACTGCCTTTCCGTAATTCTGAACTTTCTGAATAATGGGTTTCCGGATAACGGATCCTATACCTGTATAAGAATCACAAAACTGACTAAATTAGTTCATCCACATTAACACACTAACAGTTAATGGCAGAAGATGTTGGGGATGTTACTCACTGTCAAGTGCCAAATTCCATGACCATAAATTGAATTTCCTCTTTGTGTTTTTTAAGGTTTTTAACTTTCTATTGTCTTTGAATTAGGCATGACGTATTCATGGGCTTGGAGATGCAAATGATTACCTTAGCAGTAATATACAGTAATTGAGGCCTGCTAAACTGTTTACCGAGTTTTCTAATTGTTATCTGTAATTTGTATGAGGCCATTGTCAGGCAGGAAAGGGAGCGGCAAATACAGTAGACTAGATTCTCTCAGCGCTTGCCTCAAGTGACAGACTTTCTCTATATTTTTCTCGGTCAGAGGGAATGAATCATTGCTTGGAAATATTGCTTTCATTATTCTCAGAATGTTCATATTTTCCCTTTAGCTCTTAGTGACTCACGTGTGATTTCAGACAACATTTCAAAATACATCATCTGTTTAAAAGTTCCGCCTGAGAGACTTAGTTTAATTGTTCGTTTGCTAAAAGAGAAAATACAACCTCTTTTCTGACAGGAGCTCATTTAGTTGGGATTATGTCGAATTCTGTGGAATCAGGTATGTTTCTGTAGAAAAAATACATTTATATTTTCTGGAAGTTCAGTTTTCAGTAATTATGCACCTTTTCTACATAAGCCAACTGAATGTGCTCATGTAAAAAATGGGGGGGGTCTTTTTTCCCTTTAATAACCATTTTTTCACCAGGGTCAGACTCAGTGGTGAAGACGTGATGGCCAGGTCCTTCCCCCTCTGCATGTCACAATCGGCTAAATCCAGTACAAGTGCTAGGCTCCCTGGTCTCGGCTCTTGCTTCTGCCTTAAACAGCCACCTTTCACTTCGGGAGGAGCTCTCCTCTAATTGGATGGCGCCAGGTCTTAATAAGAGAGGAGCCAAGCAAGAGTTCTGGACTAGGGATGGGCGAATTTGACACGTTTCGTTTCGCCAAATATTCGCCGCCAGCGAAATGTTGCCGACGCCGACGCCCATTAAAGTCTAAAATCTTTTTGACGCATGGCGAAATTTTTTGGACGCACAACACCATACAAGTCTATGGGCATCATTTCCGCGTCGAAACAAGGCAAAAAAATTCACCCATCCCTAGTCTGGGCTGGTAAAGGGCACAGTCATTAGCAAGGTTTTGGACAGAAGGTACAGAATAGACAAAAGTGTAGTTAGACAGGCCGTGGTTGGTGCAGGCGGAGTTCAAAGAATCGTCAGGCAGGCAAAGATCAATACCGGTAGAATCAGAATAGTCGGCCTGGCAAGGGTCAATACAGGTAGAATCAGAATAGTCGGCCAGGCAAGGGTCAATACAGGTAGAATCAGAATAGTCGGCCAGGCAAGGGTCAATACAGGTAGAATCAGAATAGTCGGCCAGGCAAGGGTCAATACCGGTAGAATCAGAATAGTCGGCCTGGCAAGGGTCAATACAGGTAGAATCAGAATAGTCGGCCTGGCAAGGGTCAATACAGGTAGAATCAGAATAGTTGGCCAGGCAAGGGTCAATACAGGTAGAATCAGAATAGTCGGCCAGGCAAGGGTCAATACAGGTAGAATCAGAATAGTCGGCCAGGCAAGGGTCAGGATTGGCAGAGTTCAGAGTAGTCAGGCAAGCATGGGTCAAAACAGGAATCAAACAGGATAAAAATTGAACCCAGGAACAAATGAGTTAGACCTAAAAATGGGCAATAAGTTTGTGCTCGGAGCCCCTTTAAATATTCGAATTCCGCGTCATTTCGATGACGTCATGACACTCACAACACACCGAAAACCGGAAGTGAACACTGTGCGCGCCATTGCAAAGCCGGCAAGAGACTATCAGGGTGAGTTCTCACAACCATTAATATAAGCGTTAACCAAAATAAGTAGGAGTAAGTAATCTTCCATAGTACACTAAAACACAATTCCTATGCAAAATATATAGTATCCTCATTAATATGAATGTATTGAATCCATTTCTTTCCCACAGAATGATAATGTTTCACTGTTCCTCATTTGGATTTGTATCTATACACACAAGATCATATTACATACCTCAGCTGAGAAATTCATTATAGTCTTATCAGTACACCCCCTGTGTATAAGATATAGACGTGGTCATACTTTATTTTATAAAAGAGCACATCAGCTGAGGCTGACAATTTGTCACTGCCCTTATAACTCATCATATAACTAAAAGAAGAAACGAATATTCGGCAAATTCGGTGGAATTTAGCAGGAACTTATTGAATATAGATATGCAGTTTTTTACTGGCTGCGTGGGAGAAGTATCTTTTAATCATGTTATACTAGAGCCTGGCAATTCTGCAAAACAAGAAGCGATGAGAATAAAAAACAAACTTTTCTTCCTCAAATGAAAAACTTTGCTTTTAAAGGGGTTGTTCACCTTCCAAACACTTTTTTTTCAGTTCGGTTGTTTTCAGATTGTTCCCCAGAAATAAAGACATTTCAATTACTTTCCATTTGTTGTTTTTTACTGTATTTTCCCAAATCTAAGTTTAATGTCCCTGTCTCTGGTGTTTCAGTCTGGCAGCTCAGTATACTATTCAGGTGCAGATTCTGAACTGCTACAATTTGCGACATTAGTTGATACATTTCTCAGCAACATTTCTGGAGTATTAGCAACTATTGTATCAATTCTAACAGCTACCTTTAATGATATTCAGAGATTCTGCTCAGCAGGTAGAGTCCTGCGCGGGTCCATTTTTTGGGACCCGAACCTGACCCGTACCCGCAACTTGCAATCCGCAACCCGCATTCTTACCCGCTTGGACCCGCTACCCGACCCTACCCGCAAGTACCTTATTCGCAACCCAGACCCGCGCCCCGCTGACCATCAAGAATCAGGAAGTGCTGTCATTGGAAACCAGAAGTGACATTACCGGAAGTAGACGTGATCAGAAAAAAAAGGAGTAAAACAGGAAGTGCTGTCATTGGAAACCAGAAGTGATGTCATCAGAAGTAGACGTGACCAGAAAAAAGGAGTGAATATCAATATTGAGAAGACCCGAGACCCGACCTGCAACCTGCAAACCCGCAGAACCGCTGACTCGTGGGTATACCCGCACCTGGAACTTCTAAACGCAACCCGCAGGGTACCGCAGGTTTTTGTACCCGACCCGCTGCAGGACTCTATCAGCAGGGAAAAAAATAAGAAATGTATCAACTAATGTATCAATTTGGAACAGTCTACAAAGTCTGTAATCCCCCCTCCCCTCCCCAGAGCTGAAAAACACACATAGAAATTAGAAAGAATTGGAAAAAGTATTTATTTCCGATGGATTATCTAAAAACAACGGAACTGAAAAAAAGTGTTTTAAGATGAGAACTTTAAGGGAGCTAGCACACGGGCAGATTCGGGGAGATTTGGTCGCCTGGCGATTAATCGCTTCTTCTGCTGAGTGACAATCTCGCCAAACTGCCTTCCCCCTGCCTTCCGCCTGCTATAATGAGAAAACGCCAGCGCCAATGCACTCGCGGTGCTTCGATTTCCATCAGATTTTGTTTGATGACTAGATCATTATAAGATCAAACCACATTTATATAGTCTGGTAGCATTATAGCCTTAATAGTTTTTTTGTCAATAAAAGCCCTGTTTTTAAGCTATGTATACACACACACACACACACATATACTGTATATATATATATATATATATATATATATATATATCTCTCCACTTATCGGCACGCACCACTCTATGCAATAATTACCGGGTGCTCACCAAAATCCTCATACTCCACCAGATGAAAGCACTCACGGGTCAGTCATATGAGTACAAATAGCAAAATTTTATTCCAACAACCACATATCTACGCGTTTCGATCCCACTGATGACGATCCAGTGGGATCGAAACGCGTAGATATGTGGTTGTTGGAATAAAATTTTGCTATTTGTACTCATATGACTGACCCGTGAGTGCTTTCATCTGGTGGAGTATATATATATATATATATATATATATATATATATATATATATATATATATATATATATATAGTAACATAGTCAATGGAAAAATCAAGATTTATTGAAAAAATTGGATGTTTCGAACACTTGGGGGCAGATTCACTAACTTCGAGTGAAGGATTCGAATGAAAAAAATTCGAATTTCGAAGTATTTTTTGGGTACTTCGACCATCGAATTGGTTAAATTCGTTCGAATTCGAACGAAATCGAACGATTCGAATGAAAAATAGTTCGACTATTCGACCATTCGATAGTCGAAGTACTTTCCCTTTAAAAAAAACTTCGACCCCCTACTTCGGCAGATAAAACCTACCGAAGTCAATGTTAGCCTATGGGGAAGGTCCCCATAGGCTTGCTAAACTTTTTTTGATCGAAGGATATTCATTCGATCGTTTGATTAAAATCCTTCGAATCGTTCGATTCGAAGGATTTAATTGTTCGATCGAACGAAAAATCCTTCGATCGTTCGATCGAACGTTTAGCGCTAAATCCTTCGACTTCGATATTCGAAGTCAAAGGATTTCAATTCGAAGGTCGAATTTCGAAGTATTTTTAACTTCGAAATTCTACCCTTAGTGAATCTGCCCCCAACTGTGCACTTTCTCAAGGATATATATATATGTGGTGTTCAACAGAGGCAGCATGACTTTACACATTCTCCCCTGTCACTACATAAAGGAACACATTGGTTAGAAGTAGTTATCAACAGCAGCACAGGAGAGAAATGATTTGTAAACCAAGTTCAAATCATTCAGATGCTGTCATTTATGCAAACACAATCCAACAAAGACAGTTCCGCTTGTAAAAGGGATATAAATGCAGAGTTGCCAGTTCTGTGCTGAGCAGATAAGCTGTATATATATATATATATATATATATATATATATATATATATATATATATATATATATATATATATATATATATATATATATATATATATATATATACAGAAAACGGCAGCACTCCAAGGATTTTAAACAAAATTGAAAGGTGAAGAAAGAACAAGTTTATTAGAATCCAACATTTCAGTTCCTATCTAGAACTTTCATCAGGGAATACAAACCACCAACTCCCTGATGAAAGTTCCAGATTAGGGATGTAGCGAACGTCGGAAAAAAAGTTCGCGAACATATTCGCGAACTTGCGCAAAAATGCGAGCGGTTCGCGAACGGTTCGCGAACCCCATAGACTTCAATGGGAAGGCGAACTTTAACATCTAGAAAAGACATTTCTGGCCAGAAAAATGATTTTAAAGTTGTTTAAAGGGTGCAACGACCTGGACAGTGGCATGCCAGAGGGGGATCAAGGGAAAAATGTATCTGAAAAATCTGCCTGTGTGTGCTTGGAAGAGATAGTGTAGGGGGAGAGCTGTTAGTGATTTCAGGGACAGATGATAGTAAGCTTGCTGGCTAGTAATCTGCTTGATACTGCTCTGTATTGGAGGGACAGAAGTCTGCAGGGATTTGAGGGACATTTTAGCTTAGGTAGCTTTGCTGGCTAGTAATCTACTGTTCTCTTTAAACAACTGCCATACGTTGACCTTGTAGGTATTGTTTGGCCAGTTTTTTTGGACGCAGCCACTGAAGCACAGTTGCCAGAAAAAATATGCCATATAAATGCTGAAAATAGTAATTTTTCGCCATACGTTGACCTTGTAGACATTGTTTGCCCAGTTTTTTTGGACGCAGCCACTGAAGCACAGTTGCCAGAAAAATTATCCAAAGGTGTGGGAGCGCACTTCCAAGGTCACAAATAGGTCGCTTCAGTTTTCTTAAAAAATTACTTTTATTTAGACATTGTTAAAAAAGAATTACATCAGCATTTGGTCTGACGCGTTTCGTATAAACATACTTCATCGGAGACCTAATCAAACTACCATCGTGTCTACCATTTATACCCACACTTATGACCAACCCCCTATGATGCAACACACCAGTTAATTCACTGATTAGTATCACCTGCACACAAAAAGTCTTAATAATTAACAGATTTTTAAAAACATTACTACGCTCACTCCTGAGCTCAAATTGCTGATGTATCTTTCTGCATGGATATTTCTATGTTCAATATGGAAATGTTACAACATTTACTACATTCATATGTTAATAGTTAATCCTTGATAAATCCATATCTAAACGATGTTTCTACTAGTTCATTCAATGTTAAAATAAATTCAGATTTATTTATACTTTGTTTCTTTGTCTAAATTGGTATGGTCAACAGTGTTACAATAAAACAGTAAAACAGTAAAAAAGTTGCAAAAAGCAGTTCATTCAACTTTCCCATATAGTTTATCACTTAGCAATACTGCTGTTAAATAAATATTATTTTATGTTTCTATTTTGTTTCCAATCACAATGGGTACCGTTTACATTACAAAGCTTCTGTTTTTTTATATATATATATGTATAATTTATATGTATTTTATTAGTTTAATCAAGTTTCAGCGACCCTAGAAACGTTTCCCAAACTTCATTATATATAGCAACTAATGTCAAATACTGAATTTAGTCCCTGCGGCTGTCTAGTAATTAATTTGTGTATCCACTTCACTTCCGCTCGCAGCAGTTTAGCCCGCAGGTCACCACCCCTCACATCCAAAGTTATATGTTCTATTCCCTGTACTTTCAACATTGTCACATTACTCTTGTTACACATTTTAAAATGTCTAGATACTACTGTAGTTTCACCACCTGATTTTATGGTGTTAATGTGTTCCCGTATTCTCTCTTTCATTGGCCTAATGGTACATCCTACATATTGTTTATAGCAGGCTCTACAAGTTAAAAGATACACGACTGACTTTGTATTGCAGTTTATAAACTCATTTATTTTATATTTTTCATGTGTTACACTGCACTCAAAATTATCCGCTACATGGACCACTGAGCATGTCACACATCTCGTAGCGTTACATTTAAACATGCCCGTGCTCCGAAGCCATGTTTTAGGTTTTGGTGCACGTGAGTATAAACTGGGTGCTAACATGGATCCAATTGTGGGAGCTTTCCTTGCTACCATTCTATACCCTGTACGGAGGATTTCTTTGAAATCCCTATCCGCATGTAGTATTGGTAAATACTTATCTACTATGCTCCTGATTCTAGTGAACTGTTTACTATATTTCGTACATAAAGTTACTGGTTGAGCGCTTTGGGAACCCCTTTCTAATCTCCTTGTTTTTTTACTATTATCCTTTAGTAGAGTGCTTCTATCAGCCAGCAAGGCATGCTTAAATGCTTCCTGTAATGTCATTAGATTGTATCCTTTGGCCAAAAACCTATCCCGCAATCTACAGGACTCCATCAAAAAATTAGCATCAGAACTACAATTTCTCCGCAGTCTAAGGAATTGCCCCCTGGGTATCCCTTTATTAAAGTGACTCGGATGACATGAGTCTGCTCGCAGTAAAGAGTTCCCTGCACTTGGTTTCGTGTGCACTGTTGTGGCTATTCCTCCTTTCTCGGTGTAAATGCGTAAGTCAAGATACACTATATCACTTCTACTAAAGCAGCCTGTGAACGCGAGATTGAGCTCCACGTTCCCCAGACCCTGTAGGAAATCATTAAAGTCCCCTTCACTTCCGTTCCATACAAAAAGCAGGTCGTCGATAAAACGACGATACATAACTATATACTCCAAATATGGGGCATCAGCTCCAAGTATGTGGGTCTCCTCCCACCATCCTAGATATAAATTTGCATATGTTGGCGCAAACCGCGCCCCCATGGCCGTCCCTCGTCTCTGGAGATAGAATATTCCATTAAAAGAGAAATAGTTATGATTCAATAAAAACCAGATTGCTTCCAAAATAAATTCCTTTATCTGTACGGGATATTGACTATATTTGTCCAAATGATACTTTACCGCTAACATACCTTTATTATGTGGTATACTGGAATATAGTGATACTACATCAGCTGTCCCCCAACTATATGTCGATTGCCACTCTAGACCTTCCAACACCTGTAAGACATCTCGTGTATCCTTAATATATGAGCCTAACCGTTTGACCAAGGGTTGTAACATAACATCAATCAATTCCGATAGACCTTCATTCAGTGAGCCTATGCCTGAGACGATAGGTCTGCCTTTTGGCGGCCTCTCCTCTTTGTGTATTTTGGGCAAATGATAGAATATGGGGATTCGCGGATATTCCGGTACTATTGCTCCCCACATACTATCATTAATAATGCCCACCTGTTTGCCAAATAGTGCTATACTTTCCAGTTCCTTTTTAAATCTTTTCACCGGGTCCCCTTTAAGAACCTCATAGGTTACTTGGTCCCCCAATTGTCTCAATGCTTCATGCTCGTAATCTCTTGCATTTTGTATCACCAGGAGACCCCCTTTATCAGCTTGTTTAAATACTAGGGATTTATTTAGTTGTAATTCCTTTAATGCTTTTCTCTGACCAATTGATAAATTTCCCACATTTAATCGCTTCTGTTCCTGCCAAAGTTTAGTTAAATCCTGTTCCACTAGCTCTTGAAAAATATCAGTCAGTGTGCCTCGGCTATTGACCGGATAAAAAACTGATTGGCTTTTAATTCTCCTAATTGACTCCATATCCACATCAACCTTATTTGCTCCCTCCCCACTTTCAGTTTCTAAAGATTCCAATATAAAGGCAGCCCGCTGTTCTGTGAATAGACTTGATTCGCCAAAATTTTCCTGTATTCCCAAATTTGTTATACCCACAACATTTTGCTCACCCTGTGATGGTTCACTATTCCATTCTCCTATAACACCCTGTGTATTGTCACTATTCAAAAAGTGTTTTCGAAGTACTAATTTACGTACAAATTTATTTATATCTATTATGGTATTCAACAGTTCAAAATTCGTGGTAGGACTAAAGGATAAGCCTTTACCTAGTAAAGTCAATTGTTCTGTAGTAAAGTCCACATCAGATAGGTTCAGTACATTCTCTGGCCCTTGCCGGTTCCTCGTTCCCTCAGTGTGTACTTGCGATTTCCTGTATCTTTCTTTGCTCCCGCCTCTCCTTGTTGATTTGCATCTTGGCGGCCGGCTTGTAATTGTTTCATCCCCCCGTTCGTTCTGTCGCTTTCCGGTGTGCTCTGTTTTACCCGAGAAAAAACCTCCATCGCTCGTTCGTTCCGACAGTCCTGTACGCTACGGGAGGAAGAAGAGGACAACGAGGAAACACTGGACTGCTCAAAAACTTCGGTACATTCCATGTCTTCATTGTTAAAACTTACATGTTTTTTCTTATTACCTCCCTTTAGTATAGACTTAGGCCGCTTTCCTTTATACTTCCTGTCTATTTTCACATACACCCGATCCTGTTCATAATCAGCACTGTCACGGTTAAATTTAGATGTTTTAGTATTAATCAATTCGGTTTCTATGTCAGCTAGCTTCTGTTTAATACTTATTTCCCATCTATCATATTCACTACTTTCTCTATTCGCACCCGCCTGTGGAGCCTTAAATTGTTCTTCTAACTCGTATATGTTCATGTTAATCTCTTCCAAAACTTTTTGGTTTCTCTCCACAAGCAGCTGCATCAATTTAAGTGAACACTCCGACAGCACCTCATTCCACCGTTTCAAAAAATCCATATCAGTTACTTCATATGCTGGAAATTTTCTAATTCGCAGGCCTCTCGGCACCATTTTTAAGGTTAAATATTTTTCCAATGTTATGGTATCCCACCAGATTTTTAATTCTTTTATCATAAGTTTGCCTAATTTCCAATAAGAGTTCATATCTGGGCGGTGAGTAAGGTTTGATATATCAAGGTTAAACATTGCATCTGCTTTCCTTCGCCTCTCCTTCATCAATTCAGTATATGTTTCAGACATTTTTATGTAAGTTTGGGAAACTCCTTATTCAATATAATTGCTTAATCAATCCTCCTGATGCTGGTTCCTTAGCACAAATTCAACAACCCTTTTACACAATTATCCACCAAACATCAGTTCCGAGGGTAAAAAAAGTTTTTTATATAAGCTTTATCCTCTTAGTTTATATAGGTATTCCATATGCTTTGGTTCGCTCACCGTTCAGATGTGGTGGTTCGGGTGCGATATGCCCCGAACCCTGCTCTTATCAATATCCCACAAGGGGGAATACACTCATGTCCAAGAAAGCATTGGTTTTCCTCATTTATATATATAAATAGGATTGGCTTACCCTTTCGGTAGTGTGACCCGGGTGCTGCCGCCCCGAGTCCGTCGCTAAGGAAACAATCCACTGCATACAATCCAAAGGTGTGGGAGCGCACTTCCAAGGTCACAAATAGGTCGCTTCAGTTTTCTTAAAAAATTACTTTTATTTAGACATTGTTAAAAAAGAATTACATCAGCATTTGGTCTGACGCGTTTCGTATAAACATACTTCATCGGAGACCTAATCAAACTACCATCGTGTCTACCATTTATACCCACACTTATGACCAACCCCCTATGATGCAACACACCAGTTAATTCACTGATTAGTATCACCTGCACACAAAAAGTCTTAATAATTAACAGATTTTTAAAAACATTACTACGCTCACTCCTGAGCTCAAATTGCTGTCGTTGACCTTGTAGGCATTGTTTGCCCAGTTTTTTTGGCCGCAGCCACTGAAGCACAGAGGCCAGAAAAAATATGCCATATAAATGCTGAAAATAGTAATTTTTTTGGTCGCAGCCACTGAAGCACAGTTGCCAGAAAAATTATGCCATATAAATGCTGAAAATATAAATTTTTTTGGTTGCAGCCACTGAAGCACAGAGGCCAGAAAAATTATGCCATATAAATGCTGAAAATATAAATTTTTTTGGTTGCAGCCACTGAAGCACAGAGGCCAGAAAAATTATGCCATATAAATGCAGAAAATATGCATTTTTTTGGTCGCAGCCACTGAAGCACAGTTGCCAGAAAAATTATGCCATATAAATGCAGAAAATATGCATTTTGTTGGACGCAGCCACTGAAGCACAGTTGCCAGAAAAAATATGCCATATAAATGCTGAAAATAGTCATTTTTTGCCATACGTTGACCTTGTAGACATTGTTTGCCCAGTTTTTTTGGTTGCAGCCACTGAAGCACAGAGGCCAGAAAAAATTAAACCAGTAGGGTTTGCACCCTAGTTTGTAACGGTGGCGGAGGGAGGAGGAGGACGCTAAAGGACAGCTGTGTGTGGAGTCATGAGGCTTGAAGAGAAGGACAGCTGCATAGAAGTCAGAACAAGTCTTCCGGCGTGCAGTAACCCTCCGAGATCCACCCCTCATTCATTTTAATAAAGGTCAGGTAATCGACACTTTTGTGACCTAGGCGAGTTCTCTTCTCAGTTACAATCCCTCCTGCTGCACTGAAGGTCCTTTCTGAGAGCACACTTGAGGCTGGGCAAGACAAGAGGTTCATGGCAAATTGTGACAGCTCTGGCCACAGATCAAGCCTGCGCACCCAGTAGTCCAGGGGTTCATCGCTCCTCAGAGTGTCGATATCTGCAGTTAATGCCAGGTAGTCCGCTACCTGCCGGTCGAGGCGTTCTTTGAGGGTGGATCCAGAAGGGTTGTGGCGCTGCCTTGGACAGAAAAACATTTGCATGTCTGACGTTACAGACTGGCCAAAGGGCTTTGTCCTTGCAGGTGTGCTCGTGGCAGGATTACTGGCACCTCTGCCCCTGGAATGTTGATGAGTTCCTGAAGTGACATCACCCTTAAAAGCATTGTACAACATGTTTTGCAGGCTGGTTTGTAAATGCCGCATCTTTTCGGACTTGTGGTATGTTGGTAACATTTCTGACACTTTATGCTTGTACCGAGGGTCTAGTAGCGTTGCGACCCAGTACAGGTCCTTCTCCTTAAGCCTCTTGATACGGGGGTCCTTCAACAGGCATGACAGCATGAAAGACCCCATTCTCACAAGGTTGGATGCAGAGCTATCCATCTCCGCTTCCTCATTATCAAGGACTGCATCATCCACGGTCTCCTCCCCCCAGCCACGTACAAGACCAGGGGTCCCCAAAAGGTCACCACTAGCCCCCTGGGAAGCCTGCTCCTGTTGGTCCTCCTCCTCCTCCTCCACAAAGCCACCTTCCTCCTCTGACTCCACTTCTGGCACCTCTCCCTGCGTTGCAGCAGGTGCCTGGGTTCGTTCTGGTGATTCCGACCAGAAATCGTGCGCTTCCAGCTCCTCGTCACGCTGGTCTACAGCCTCATCTGTCACTGGTCGCACGGCACGCTCCAGGAAGAAAGCAAAGGGTATTAGGTCGCTGATGGTGCCTTCGGTGCGACTGACCATATTTGTCACCTCTTCAAAAGGTCGCATGAGCCTGCAGGCATCGCGCATAAGCACCCAGTAACGGGGGAAAAAAATCCCCAGCTGTGCAGATCCAGTCCTACCACCCAGTTCAAAAAGGTACTCGTTGACGGCCCTTTGTTGTTGCAGCAGACGTTCCAACATAAGGAGCGTTGAATTCCAGCGAGTCTGGCTGTCAGAAATCAAACGCCTGACTGGCATGTTGTAGCGCTGCTGAATGTCAGCAAGGCGTGCCATGGCTGTGTAGGAACGTCTGAAATGGGCCGACACCTTTCTGGACTGGGTGAGAACGTCCTGGAATCCTGGGTACTTGGAGACAAAACGTTGGACTATTAAATTTAACACATGTGCCATGCAGGGCACATGTGTTAAATTGCCTAGTCTCAACGCTGCCAACAGATTGCTTCCATTGTCACACACCACTTTTCCGATCTGCAGTTGGTGTGGGGTCAGCCACCGATCGGCCTGTGACTGCAGAGATGACAGGAGTACAGATCCGGTATGGTTTTTGCTTTCCAGGCACGTCATCCCCAAGACAGCGTGACAACGGCGTACCTGGCACGTTGAATAGCCTAGGGGGAGCTGGGGGTGCACAGGTGTGGAGGAGGAGAAGGAGGACCCAGCAGCAGAGTAAGAAGAAGAAGAAGAAGACGAGGTAGAGAGCGATGGAGGAGTAGAGGTGGTGGCAGAACCGCGTGCAATCCGTGGTGGTGACACCAACTCCACTGTTGTTGTTGAGCTACCCATTCCCTGCTTCCCAGCCATTACCAAGTTCACCCAGTGGGCAGTGTAGGTGACATACCTGCCCTGACCATGCTTGGAGGACCATGCGTCAGTAGTCATATGGACCTTTGGCCCAACACTAAGTGACAGAGATGCGGTAACTTGGCTCTGCACATGTTGGTACAGGTGTGGTATTCCCTTTTTAGAAAAAAATTGCGGCTGGGTACCTTCCACTGCGGTGTCCCAATTGCTACAAATTTGCGGAAGGCCTCAGAGTCCACCAGCTGGTATGGTAAAAGCTGGCGGGCTAAGAGTGCAGACAAGCCAGCTGTCAGACGCCGGGCAAGGGGGTGACAGTCAGACATTGGCTTCTTACGCTCAAACATGGCCTTCACAGAAACTTGGCTGGTGGCAGATGACTGGGAATGGGAACAGGTGGTCAAGGTGGAAGGCGGAGTGGAGGGTGGTTCAGACGGGTCAAGGAGAGCAGAGGTAGAGCAGTAAGATGCTGGACCAGAAGGAGTGTGGCTTTTAGTTTGCCTGTTGCCTTTGAGGTGTTGCTCCCAAAGTGCTTTGTGCTTGCCGCTCATGTGCCTTCGCATAGAAGTTGTACCTATGTGGCTGTTGGGCTTACCAAGGCTCAGTTTCTGACTGCACTCATTGCAAATTACAATGCTTTTGTCAGAGGCACACACATTAAAAAAATCCCACACTGCTGACTTTTTGGAAGTGTGCGATCTGGCGGTAACAGTAGAAGTTGGCGGAGTTGGCGGTATTGGCGGCAATGGCGGGTGCGTTGGCCGGCTGAACACAGGTGCCGATACATGTTGTTGCCCTACTGATCCCTGCGGGCTGTCCTCCCTGCTTCTTCTAAGTCTTATTCTCCTACTGCCTCTCTGACTCTCCGTCTCTCCATCTGAACTACCCTCCTCTTGCTCTCTTCTACTAGGCACCCACAAAACATCAATCTCCTCATCATCATTCTCCTCAGATGCATCAATTTCTTCTGACACATCACAGAAGGAAGCAGCAGCGGGGACCTCCTCCTCATCACTCATTATGTCCATCTCTATCGTGTTCTCTGCCAGAATTAAATCTGGTGTAAGGTCCTCATCTCCTTCATCTTCTTCTGGCAATAATGGTTGCGCATTACTCAGTTCAAGAAACTCATGGGAAAATAACTCCTCTGACCCCAGTGAAGAAGGGGCACCGGTGGTGGAGGAAGTGTTACGTGGGGTGGCCATAGCAGTGGAGGATGAGGAGGATGTTGTGGTAAAGTTAGAAACGGTAGAGGATGGGGTGTGCTGTGTAAGCCAGTCAACTACCTCTTCAGCATTTTGGGAGTTCAGGGTCATTGGCTTTTTAAAACTGGGCAATTTGCTAGGGCCACAGGATTGCATAGCAGCACGGCCCCTAGCACGGCCTCTGCGTGGCGGCCTGCCTTTGCCTGGCATTATTTTTAAAAAAACAACAACAACAACAAAAACTCAGTTGGTTTTTCTGGAAACGATAATACACACAGCTAGATGGCGGGTTGAAGAAAACAGTGTGCAAATAATGCCTACAAGGTCAACGTATACACTACTACAGCGGTGGATACGGATTACGTAAAATATATTATGGCTGCTTGAAAAAAGTCACTCCGGTGTTTTTTCTGGAGACGGTAATATTATGGATATTTAGACAGAATGTGAACAAGGTCACACAGCTAGATGGCGGGTTGAAGAAAACAGTGTGCAAATAATGCCTACAAGGTCAACGTATACACTACTACAGCGGTGGATACGGATTACGTAAAATATATGAATGCTGCTTGAAAAAAAGTAACTCAAGTGGTTTTTCTAGAGACGATAATATTATGGATATTTAGACAGAATGTGAACAAGGTCACACAGCTAGATGGCGGGTTGAAGAAAACAGTGTGCAAATAATGCCTACAAGGTCAACGTATACACTACTACAGCGGTGGATACGGATTACGTAAAATATATGAATGCTGCTTGAAAAAAAGTAACTCAAGTGGTTTTTCTAGAGACGATAATATTATGGATATTTAGACAGAATGTGAACAAGGTCACACAGCTAGATGGCAGGTTGAAGAAAACAGTGTGCAAATAATGCCTACAAGGTCAACGTATACACTACTACAGCGGTGGATACGGATTACGTAAAATATATGAATGCTGCTTGAAAAAAGTAACTCAAGTGGTTTTTCTAGAGACGGTAATATTATGGATATTTAGACAGAATGTGAACAATGTCACACAGCTAGATGGCGGGTTGAAGAAAACAGTGTGCAAATAATGCCTACAAGGTCAACGTATACACTACTACAGCGGTGGATACGGATTACGTAAAATATATTATGGCTGCTTGAAAAAAGTCACTCCGGTGTTTTTTCTGGAGACGGTAATATTATGGATATTTAGACAGAATGTGAACAAGGTCACACAGCTAGATGGCGGGTTGAAGAAAACAGTGTGCAAATAATGCCTACAAGGTCAACGTATACACTACTACAGCGGTGGATACGGATTACGTAAAATATATTATGGCTGCTTGAAAAAAGTCACTCCGGTGTTTTTTCTGGAGACGGTAATATTATGGATATTTAGACAGAATGTGAACAAGGTCACACAGCTAGATGGCGGGTTGAAGAAAACAGTGTGCAAATAATGCCTACAAGGTCAACGTATACACTACTACAGCGGTGGATACGGATTACGTAAAATATATTATGGCTGCTTGAAAAAAGTCACTCCGGTGTTTTTTCTGGAGACGGTAATATTATGGATATTTAGACAGAATGTGAACAAGGTCACACAGCTAGATGGCGGGTTGAAGAAAACAGTGTGCAAATAATGCCTACAGGGCAAATAATGCCTAAAAGGTCAACTTATACACTACTACAGCGGTAGTAAAATAAAAAAAAGTAAAATAAAAAAAAAATGAATATTAAAAAAAAAAAATTAAAGTTGGTGCTGCTGAACTACTAGGAGCAGCAGATTAGCACACCAGTCCCACTCCCCAACACTGCTAGACTAATAGCACTGGGCTCTTATAGTAGTAGTAGTAGTAGTAGTAGTAAAACAACAAAAAAATAAATAAAAGCAGTCCTTACAAGGACTACTGTTATTGCAGCAGTCAGCAGATGAGATCAGAAGCAGGACAGCTGCCCACTGCAGCTACATACAGAGCACTGCAGTAGAAGGTAGATTACTAGCCAGCAAAGCTACCTAAGCTTAAATGTCCCTCAAACCCCTGCAGACTTCTGTCCCTCCAATAACAGAGCAGTATCAAAACGATTACTAGCCAGCAAACTTTCAACTGTCCCTGAAATCACTAACAGGCAGCAGCTCTCTCCCTACACTATCTCTTCAGCACACACAGGCAGAGTGAAAAAACGCTGCAGGGCTTCGGTTTTTTATAGGGAAGGGGAGTGGTCCAGGGGAGAGCTTCCTGATTGGCTGCCATGTACCTGCTGGTCTGGGGTGAGAGGGCAAAAAAAAGCGCCAACAATGGCGAACCCAAAATGGCGAACGTCGCGCGACGTTCGCGAACTTCCGGCGAGCGCGAACACCCGATGTTCGCGCGAACAAGTTCGCCGGCGAACAGTTCGCGACATCTCTATTCCAGATAGGAACTGAAATGATAGGTTGTAATAAACCTGCTCTTTCTTCACCTTTGAACTTTGTTTAAAATCCTTGGAGTGCTGCTGTTTTTGCCTATATATCCTCATTTTGGTTCAAGCACCCAGGTTTTGTTTCCGGCTCATGGTGTGTGCTCCATTTGTATTTTGTATGTATATATATATATATGTATGTATGTGTATGTGTGTGATCAGCAAAATTAAAACCATTAAACGGTGTTTGGTTTTTCTTATTGCTTTTGTCATTGAAAATTTAAAGGGATATTAATAATAATATGAAAACTTAGGACATGGTTACCGAGGCATGTCTGCAGAAATGCAAGATACCTGAAGTAACCTAGCTTTGTTTAAAATAGACAATCTGTTATTCAGAAATCTAGTATCCAGAAAGTTCAGAAATAAGGCATTTCTATTTCCCATAGAGATCGACATAAGCAAACAAATTTTATTTTTGATTTGTACCTTGTACAAAATGGTGGCTTAAAGGGTTTATTCATTAATTATTAATTAAGGGAGGCCCGAAGGCATGATAATGCACCTAGTGCGTGTCCTGGCATAGGGGGCAGACTGGGGGTTGGATGCGGCTTTTGCACCCTGGCCCATGTTCTTCTTTAACATATAAATTCATAAAAATAGAATATCAATATCTGTCGACATCGATTCCATCATCCCAGCATTCCCTTCTTCTCTAAAATATAAAATCAGAAATAGAATATCAATATCTATCTACTCACATTCCATCATCCCAGCATTCCCGTTCTTTATTTTTATAACACACATAAATGTGTATTTTAAATTCTACTGAGTAATGTTACCTTGATTAAAACTGGAACATGATAATGCTAAAGATATAAAACAAAATTAAAGTTGTATCTTAAACATCAAAGGTGGGAACTTGAAAATGTGTTATTTTGTGTCATTGGCACATTGTCATTGATACAAAAGTGAGTTGGCAGGGAAAGCAGCTGACACTGAAAATGGCATATCAAGGTACAGAGATAAGTTATATTTAGTTTGGTTACATGGATACATATAGAATCTGTCATGAGAGTTTTATTTACACCTCCAGTGTGAGAAGTGCTTTGGCACAACTCCATAGATTGACCGAAAGCTGAATATTCAGCACTTGTTGGAGTTAAAGGGGTGGTTCACCCTTAAGTTAACTTCTAGAGGTCCGTTTACTAAAGTGCGGTAAAAATATGCGCACAAAAATATAGACAAATTTGTCGCCGAATATGTTTTCGCCAGTTTACTAACCTGGGGTAAATATAAATTTGCAAATTTTCTTGCGCAAGAATATGTTTTCGCCAGTTATCGCATTTGCTGAAAATAACGCTACGTACACATTACTGCCTGGTTTACTAAACAGCGAAATGTACAAAAGACAAAATTAACGCCAGAATATTCGCAAAATTTTATCTATATAGTGGCGGTAATTTATTTTATCGCCAGAAAATTCTCATAACACCTTGTTTTACCCATCATCCTGTTGCCATTCCTGACAGGAGAAGAGAGAAGTGACAGGATAATCAAAGATGTTTTGGATTATTCTTTTGTCTGCTGCTCAGGGCAGCCATCAGGGGGGGACAGGGGGGAGAGTTGTAGGGGGCCCGAGGGTAAGGGGGGCCCGGCCACGCCATACTTACTTGATTAGCCGGGCCCCCCATCTTTCTGAGAGCTGCTGACTTCGGGAAGGCATGGACGTTTAAGGGGCCCTGGCCACCAATTTTGGCCACCAATTTTTTTTCTCATGTGGAGTCCTAGCCACCAATATTTTTAATGGGGGGGCCCCTGGCCACAAATGTTTTTTTATGGGGGGGCACTGACCACCAATATCTTTTTATTTTTTTATTAACATGTGGGAACCCTACCCACCAATATTTTTTTAGACCTGTAGGTGGGGCTTGCAGTGGGCGCTGTGATTTCAGCTGAAAGACAATTTATTATGCCTAGGAGGGACCAAAGGCTTCATCAGCCTAGATTAAACTACATTTATATGATGCTCACAGATTTATTGGTAAAACTTGTTTATGAATTTTATTTATATGATGCATGGGGTAAGTCTTGTGACTGGATGTATTGAAATGTGGATTTATATGATGCATACATGTTTGATTGGGTGAAATCTGTTTACTGTGTTGTTGATAATATCTATAAAGTTTAGCAGTTTTGAAGATACATATCTGGCCATGACTCATGCCATAATAAACGTCATAAAACAAGACTATTTTATAGCATAAAAATTCTCAAGCTTAATATGTCTCCAGAAAATTCTAAATTCTTACTAAAATTACCGCTAACGTAAGCTGGTTCGTTAACGTAGTTTCCGCAAGTGATCGCAATGACTGCTGAGCGCATCGCTGTTTAGTAAACTTAGTCGATGCGAATATTCTGGCGGAAAAATATTTGCAGCGGTAACATGCGGAAAACTTAAAGTCAAATTTACCGCACTTTAGTAAACTGACTAATTAGTATGTTATAGAAAGGCTAATTCAAAGCAACTTTTCAGCTAGTCTTCATTTTTTCTTTTTAATAGTTTTTGAATTATTTGCCTTCTTCTTCTGACTCTTTCCAGCTTTCAAATGGGGGTCCCTGACCCCATTTAAAAAACAAATGCTCTCTAAGGCTACAAATGTATTGTTATTGCTACTTTTTATTACTCATATTTCTATTCATGCCCTCTCCTATTTATTATCTAGTCTCTTGTTCAAATAATGGTTGCTAGGGTAATTTGGACTATAGCAACAAGATTGGTGAAATTGCAAACTGGAGAGCTGTTGAATAAAAAGCTAAATAACGGAAAAAAAAACACAAATAATAAAACATAAAAATCCTACTGGAAATTGTCTTAGAATATCACTCTATATATCATACTAAAAGTTAATTTAAAGGTGAAAAACCCCTTTAATAGTTAGGAACCTGATTGCTACAATGAATAAAAATCTACCCAGCCAATTGTTTTTTTTAAGTAATTGTTATTTTTTTTCCAGCTTTTGTATAACAGGTCCCATACCTGTGCCACCTAAATCAGTGTTTTCTGTAAGTGTTCTATAAAAAGAAAAGGAGGGGGAAGTAGTTTAGCCCTGTCTGGTGTAAAAATAATAAAGTATTACCACACTTGCACATCCTGTCTCTCCGTGGAATGAATGCCCAGTGAAGAAAGCTTCAGTAATCTCCAATTTCATAAGTACAAATAATTTCACTGGCACTCAGGTCAAATCCAAGTGGGGACAAGCCCTTGTTGCATCTATTTGTGAAGGTGCAACGTTTTGGGGTAAACCCGTTTGTCAAACATACAAATCGGTGTGTGCATAGGCTATTTAACACCACCCAGTGTTAAGACAATTAACATAATTAATTTTAACTGTTCAATTGTCCAATGGCCAAACCTATTGCAATTGGTCCAATTGTTAATGCCCAAAAATACAGAAAAATTAAAAAAACTACAAGTGCAACTCCAAAGGGTAAATGAAATGTCCAAAAAGTCTGTTAGAAATTCAACATATACTAAGGATGTGAACCAAAAGTTGTCCAAATGTGTCCAGATATGCTTAATGACCCATAGTGTCAAAAATGGCATTAGCCAAAAAGATGTTCTATAAAAAGCAAAGGGTGGGGAAATAGTTTTGCCCTGTCTCGTGTAAAAATAAAATAGTTTATTTATTACAATGGTCTGAAGTGGCAGAACTTTGAGACACAAGTTATGTTCAGAAGTCTTTTTATTTTAGTAAGTACAAAGTTCTCCTGCCACTCAGGCTGTGTGACAAGCTAACATTCTTTCTAATGTAGGGAAACATTTACTAACTTACACATGGTCTGCTAGCATATGCTGGTAGGGTGTACTACTAGTAGTTTTTTTAATATAACCATTAACCAATGCTCAAACATGTTGTGTACATCAGTGCTTAAGTTTCCATATATTCAGCAAAGTCTTTGGAACAGCTCTCGCAGATCCTCTATTTATGTGTAAACTTTATATGCTGTATATTTATATATAGTATATAAATAAATTATGGTAATATAGGGACCCATATGGCTAATATACCCTGTAGCTTTAAATCCCTACATTTACCAAAATGCTAATTAGATGCCCATGTATCTAGTTATCTAATTGCCATATCTCTACTATTTGCTCTTAGGCTTATGACCACTTCCTGCCACACTTCATTATAGTGTTTGGCTAGGGGTGGATCCAGTGGCGTAATTAAATGTTACTGGACCCCACAGCACATTAACGTTAGGGCCCCCAATATATCCAGAGGTTGACCCGTTTTGGAAAAAATATATGTAGAAATTTCTCATTAATTACGGCCTATTGGGCCCCCCTATACTTCCCCTGAAGCTACACGGTCTGGTTCCTAAACCTGACTGTTTTGCCAACCTGACTGTTTTGCCAACCTGACTGTCCCTTCTTAACCAGTCAGAGTTTCTAATGCTAACAGACTACTGCTGTACAAACATGGCAGCCTTCTCGTAGAGGGGGTAAGAAAGGTAATGAAAAAGCATCAGGCAAATACTTTTTTTTGGCAAAATTATAAATAGCATTCAAAGACAATGTTATGATAGATAATAGGAAAAGTTATTTTCTGATGTCAGTATCTCTTTAAGTTGGGGAACAGGGACCCAGTGAATGTGGCTTTAGTCGATTACATCTTATTTCATGTAATAGCGCTTTCTAGGAAAATTAGATAGACAGAGTTAGTTAGAAAGAGCAGCCTGTGCCCCAACAAGGATTGATAGCAGGGAGTAGCTGCTGTCCCCTACACTCTATTTGCCTAAGTCAGGGGCAATTTTGGGGCCGCCCCCCTCTCCTGCTCAGCGCTTAAAAAGCAGCATCGGAGCGGGTCAAAGGGGGGCTTTTTGCCACCCCTTGTAACTGGCCTCTCGCTGCCACCTGAGGCAAGGTTCTCACCTTGCCTCATGGCAGGAGTGGCCCTGGCCTAAGTTAAGGGACCGCAGTACTGAATAGGGAATCAGGCTTAGTTTTTCTTCCTGATCCATTTCTGCTGAGGTATCTGGACCACATAAGACATTGACAAATTTAAGGTGAACCTTAAATTTATAGTTTTAAGAATAAATGATATGCAAGGTAATTCACTCCAATTTATTGGTGCAAAACAATCACAGCAAACAGCAGCATTATATATATATATATATATATATATATATATATATATATATATATATATATATATATATATATATATATATACAGTATATATACCAACCAAACAGATCCGCACTCCTCCAATTAGCTCCTTAATCATCCGCCCGGATGCTGCTCCTGGGATTGGAAATGTAGAAACAAGAAAAATTGGTAGCGCACTCCAGGGACTTGTATATAATCGAATTCTTTATTATTTATGGCATAATAATCAACGTTTCGACTCCCCTCTAGAGCCTTTCTCAAGATAAAAAAGCCATTAATTACACAACATATAAATAACCCCCACAATTGTAACCCCTCCCCTTGTGCAACACACATTTCCCTGTTGAACTTCTCACGTCACAGAGAATTAAAATACAATAATTTAATAAATATATATCAAAAAATGTACATGTAAATGTAACGAATGCCTGATGATACATATTATCGTGTGTTAAGGAAGCAATTAAAAAAGCATTGTTCATTCAGGCCTTTAGGTGTCATGGTATTCAATCTTTTGATCCAGTATGTTTCACGTTGCAACAACATTTGGGATCTATTACCACCCTTCTTGGTTCAGGTACATGAGCTATGCCTATGTATTTAAACGTCGGCAATCTGTGACCTTTCTCAAAAAAATATATATACTGTTTTTGTTTATTCTTTCATTTTTTTTTTTAATCTTCTTTAACAGTATAGGAGAACATGAATTTGTGCCATCTAAAAGTCTACACCACCTGGATATATACAGTAAATTCAAAAGGTCACTTATTACCATTATATATATATATATATATATATATATATATATATATATATATATATATATACAGAAACGGAACTAGAGGGGGGCGGGCCCTGGCGCAGGATGTGCAGCCGGTACCCCCCCTCCGTACACCCGGAACTGGCCGGGAATATGCAGCGTGCGGACTGAAGGGGGGCCCTGAGGGGGTGCGGGCCCTGACCCGCTCGCACCCCCTGCTCCCCCGGTAGTTCCGCCCTATATATATATATATATATATATATATATCAGCATAAATAACATGGAGCACTCATGGGACTTCATGGCTGGGGGCCGTGACAAAAACACAGTGGGCATGCGCGCGCCACTCTGACCCTGAGTGCCATGGGATCTTTGTCTATGGAGCATCACATGTGAGGCGGACGAACCTCTACCTCTGTGCACCTGGTATCTTTACCTTATTGAAGTCAGGGTATGCGAGAACCAAAGTTGTTGCAGTTACTTCATTAATGTGCACCTAAATTATTTGCACATAAATTAAGTCACATGAGTGCTCCGTATTCTTTATGCTATTATTTTTTGAGGCAGCACCTCGGCTTTTTTGTCTTTTTCTAGGGATGAGTGCGATGCTCTAGTATACTGTATAGTCAAATACAAGAGTCCTCTGCACTCCTGCTCTTGTATTTGACTATATGTATTTTGTGGTCACAGCCTCATTGCACCCCCGCCTAATGGTTTTAAAAAATAGTGGTGAGCACAACTTTCCCTTGTTTGTTATATATATATATTTTTTTTGTATTCATTTTTTTTGCCCCATTAGCATCATTTTTTGGATAAGGTTCTCTCTCCATTTGTGCCCATGTTAAGGACACTTCTCATTTCTTACGGCTGGTGCAGGATTTTTATTTGGGCAATGACAGTGTACTACTGGTGGCTTTTGATGTCTGCAGCATGTAAACACCCATACCACATGCCTTGCGGATGGAATCAGTTCAGATATTACTGGAAAATTCACAGTATGATAAGCTACAGTGCAATTTCTTTATGGAATTGCTAGCATTGGTATTACAGAAAAATGATTACTTATGATTCTTTCTTTCTACAAATGCATATGCCAACTTGTTTATAAATCGTTTTAAGAGCCACTATGTTTACACGAATGACCTTTTCAAAAAGCACTGTCTCAAATGGTGGCACTAAATAGACGACTTGTTGGTGGTGTTGAGGGGCGACGTTGGATCCCTTATGGAGTTTAAGGAATACCTTGACAGCTGTATTCACACAATCAAATTTACACTCACACATAGTGAGGAGTCCGTCACATTTCTTGACACAAAGGTGTACCGAAAGGGGGAACACTTGTATACTGATTTATTCGTGAAACCTACTGACCGCAATCATTTATTGCGTTTTGAGAGTGCACACCCTAGAGCTAATGTATCGTCTCTTCCTCTTACTGCATGTTATACAAATAGTTACAGAGGAAAACACATTGACTACCTGTCAGGGGCCTATCGGCTCTCAGCAATGAGTAGTCAGGACCAAGGAGGAAGCTTTGGGTTGAAAGTACGAGTTTGCGGTACCAATAGGGATCAGGAGTACCCGTTGTCAATTTCCAGGCAGCGGTTCAGAGGCAGGCAGATTACAAGCAAGGTCAAGGTTCAGGCAAGGTCAAAGTCCAGGAAAAAAATCCTAATATCAGGCATTGAACCCGTGACCTCTGCGTCTTTTTAATTCAAATCTTCGCCCAAACGCGTGATGCCAGCGCCACTACCCACTTGGTGGCCATCGAGCGCTCCTGACACTACCGGATTGGAAGCGATGGCATCTAAATTTGTAAATAGAGGGTATCCTAGTGATATGCTTGACCGCGAAGCCACAAAGTAAGGGACCTAGATCGAACATCTATAATTCAGGAGAGAGTGCAGGGAACTGGAAAGAGGGCCTGTATTCCGTTTGTA